>NC_043970.1:0-338317 GCF_902148855.1 Sphaeramia orbicularis | reverse complement strand
ACAAACAGACAGACAAACAAACAAACACAAACAAACACACAGACAAACAAACAGACAGACAAACAAACAGACAAACAAACAAACAGACAAACAGACAAACAAACAAACAAACAGACAAACAAACAAACAGACAGACAAACAAACCCTGATGAAAACATAACTTCTGCCGTTCCTTGGCTGAGGTAAAAATCAAATATCTGGGAGTAATCAGATAATTGTAATAATTAGGGGTGTAAGAAAGTATGGGTTCTGTAATATATTGCGATATTTCATTTCACAATACTGTATCGATATTAAAAAATACTGTATCGATATTTTTAGGTATTTATTCAAATGCAGATATTATGGAGGATATTTTTTGGTTTTTTGTTTTTCTTTTTTGCTTATATTTATTTATTATTATTTAACACTCTTTTATTAAATAATTTTAGTTGTGCAGATGTAAAAGAACTAAATCCATCAGATTAACCTGTAGCTATACATGCAGGAAGACATGGGAGTATTGGGGACAAAACCAGGAGTGTTAATCTGATTTCTCATAATCAGATTACTGCTGTTATCTGATCAAACAGATCAGATTATCCTGTTTACATGATCATGTATAATAGTCTGACAACTGCAGAAATCAGATAATGATCAGAGTATTGGCGTGAATGTAAACAGGGTGTGTGTGTGTGTGTGTGTGTGTGTGTGTGTGTGTGTGCCAGTCTGACCTGGAAAAGCAAAGGAAAGAGAACAGAGCGTTCAGGCCACGGTTCGAATAGTTTTGGATTTTCATTCTAGTTTAGTTTTATTTAGTTTTGACTTATTTTTTCTCTAATTCAGTTCATTTTAATTCATTTTTTGAGCAGGTTTACTAGTTTCTATTAGTTTTTGTTATTTTCTAAATGCTTAGTTTTAGTTTAGTTTTAGTTTTTTTGATCTCTTTCTCTTCTTCTCTGTGCTCCTATTCAAATCAATCCCAGACAGGACTCTGCTGCTTTAGTCTCCATGTTTCCAGGTAGAGTGGGGACCAGAAGACGACTGGAAACCACAAGTGAACACAAGTGACGGACCCTTAAATATCAGATGGTGACAGCACAGAAAATTGCTAGAGTGAAATAAATCGATTTCGTATCAATCCGACATTGACAAAGACGAAAACGAAGGGAATTTTATCCATTATTTTTATCTGTTTTAGTTAGTTTTGTAAACACACAAAACAGTTTCAGTTATTTATGTTTTTTCTTTTAATTATAGTTTTTATTTATTTCAGTTAACGAAAATGTTTTTACAGTTGTAGTTTCGTTAGTTTTCGTTAACTATAATAACCTTGGTTCAGTGTCAAATGAAGCACTACCGAACATTCTTCACCGCCACCAAGTTTGTTAGTGTTGTTTTTTTCCTGAGTTCATATTTCTGTTTAAATTCACTTCTATAACCTTAGACTTCATGAAAAGTCACAATAAAAACTGCCACAATGCCACAACTTCAATTAGTACAAGTAACATGTACAAACGCAGTAGAAGGTTATCAACTTCACGTATTTGTGACGTGCATAGAAAAGGAAAAAAAAAGACTAGGTCAAGAATTCCAGTTGAACTTGTATTAAAGAACAATTTTCTGAAAGTTGGACCCTGGTCCCCAAAGGCCACAAGTGTAAATCTATTAGTCTGTCATTAATAAAGCTGCAGAGGTAACATGTAGAAAGGATATTTTACTGGAAATTGTTTTATTTGGAATTGCTATATTGTTCTTATTTGTTGTTGGTATTAATTGTACAGCTTTCTATGTTTTAATCTATTCTTCTATTTTTATTCTTTTATTTAGGCTTCATCTATTCTCCTGTATTTTATTTATTTATTTATTTACTTACTTAATTTTTTTTATTTTAGTTTTACAGCTGTTCTATGTCTTTTAATCTAATCTTGTATTTTACTCTGTTATTTTGGTTTTTATTTGTTTTTCTGTACAGCACTTTGGTCCACTGTGGTTGTTTTAAAGTGCTTTACAAATAAAGTTGGATTCGACTGGAAATAAGGGAGCATTAAGACAAAACAAACCCAGATCTGTTTCCTAGATAAAAGTTTTCATCAGTCAATATCAGCCAATGTCAATTCATTATTTCTTTCATCTTTAAAGGCAAATTTTGGTAGAAAGGAAGAGAAAAAATGAAAATATCACAAATGATGCAACAAGATGAAAACGACCCAAAAAAGCATGTAGAAACAAGTGTATTTCTGTTTAAATTCAACAGTTTCCAGGTTGTTCCATACAGCAGAAAAAGTTGAAGCTTGGTACCAGTCATGTGTCTGTCCAATTAGATTCAATTCCAATCAATATTAGTTGAGTTCTAATTTTAAATGTGTGGTAAATGGGATTTTCAATGTTAAATATAAATGTCCACAGAGTCCACATTCCACAGTGGATGTGGACGATTTTGTGCCAGATACAAGAGATTGTTCTAAGCTACAGGTGGATCCAGTTGGAGGCTAATCAGAGTCATTTTGAATTTTTTATGAATTTTTTTGAAAATTGCTCAATGATGAGAAATAGGAAAATTGGAGAGCGCAGACCTCCGCCAAGGCAGATCAGTGCCCCCACCCCCCACCCCACCCCCAATCACCACCAAAATGTAACCATTTGTTCCTTGTGCCAGTATCAACCTTTCCTGAAATTTTCATCCAAATCCACCCATAACTTCTTCAGTTATCTTGCACACAAACAGACAAACCAATGCTGGCAAAAACATAACCTCCTTGGCGAACAGAACCAGACAGAAACATATGTAAATGAAAAATGTGTACTAAATGGGATTTTCAGTGTTCAGTGTAAATGTCCACAGAGTCCACATTCCACAGTGGATGTGGACAATTTACAAGATACAAGATATTGTTCTAAGCTACAGGTGGATCCAGTTGGAGGCTAATCGGAGTCATTTTGAATCTTTTATGAATTTTGGAAAATGTCTCGATGACATGGAAAATTGTAGATGTTGTGACCTTGCTGTGACCTTGAACTTTGGCCTACTGGGACCAAAATGGACTGGGTTGGTCCCAGGGCCTAGGCCTATCTGGGGAAGATCTGGGAAAGATGGGTGGAAGAGTTTTACACTAAAGTTGAGAACAAATAAACAAACAAACAAACACCACACAAAGCAAAGTGATCACAATACCTCCTGGCGGAGGTAATAAAAATTGGAATCGTCATAATAGTATTCATCATATGGGGCTGAATGTGGACTCTGAACAACATACACTGTTAAAATCTTCAGTGTAATTTTTGTGTTTCCAACCTTCATCCCACAGGCCAGACTGGACCCTTCGGTGGGCCAGTTTTGGTCCACGAGCCGTATGTTTGACACCCCTGATTTAAGGAGTTGATGGTTGTATTTGACTTAAAGCTGTGAACAGAGTGTCCTATAAGAGCAGTAACCCTAGATTACACCTCAACACATCAAACCCTGTCCTCTACACTGTCAGTGTGTGTGTGTGTGTGTGTGTGTGTGTGTGTGTGTGTGTGTGTGTGTGTGTGTGTCAGATGTAGGTCAGTGTGTGACCGTCCAGGTAACACTAGAGGTGGACTCACATTACCTGACAGGCTCTTTGTTTGGACGGTCGGTGCTTTGGGTGTACATGTACTTCTACTGTCTATGAAATCCAACCCAGTGAATACTTCACTGCCACTGAATGTGACACCATGGCACTGTCAAATTTTACTGTGTTTTACTTCATTGTGACTCATTTCAAACAATTCCCAACCCCGTTTTCTTATAGTTTCACTGATACATTAGATAGAAACTGTATAACCTAGATCAGGGGTGGGCAACCTGTGGCTCCGGGGCACATTTGGGTCTAGGGCCTGGTTTTAAGTGGTCACTGAGGCCTAGTCAGAAAACATATGGAAATGAAGGACACTTTAATTGTAATTTTACATTTTGGTATTATTGTCACAACTATGAAGTCATTCTGACATTATGCAGTTTGTAAAAATGTAGAACAGAATATAATAGAACAGAACAGAAGCGAAGCGAATAGATAGTGTGACGGCCCCCGCACCTTTCAGGGGCACTAGGGGCACTGTCAGTTTTCTTTTACAGACAGTGTATTTATGATTGGTAACACCTGTGGCATCCAGGCCAGACTATTTAAGCAGCTCGCCCGGGGATGATCATTGGCGCTCTGTCTGGTCCGGCTCGGCTCTCACACCCTCTCTCTGTCTGGACCCGTCTACTCTCCTTGTGTCTGCTCTGGTCTGGTCTCGGTGCTGCTGGCTGTCTGGTCTGGTCCGCTGCTCTGCCCTGCTCCTCCTGCTGGCGTTTTTCAGACATTTTGTGTTTTTTGTTATTATTAGTTTACTTATAAACCTTTGTTACATTTTCACCACCTCCGTCTCCAATTTTGGTCACCACCTCAGAGCCAGGTTGTGACAAATAGAATAGAAGTTCAGTCATGTCACTAAAAAAAAACGTGTCACAAAGAGAAAGGTTGGCAACAAACACAGGCAATGTCAGGAAAAGTGGGAGATGGAATATTTTTGTCGAGCACAGGGGCACCCTTATGTGTCTCATATGCACAGAGAAAGTTGTGGTGTTTAAGGAATACAACGTCTGATGTCAGAACTGAACTAGACATGCGAGTAGTTTACAAAATACCAGGGAGATGAGAGGAAGAACCGGTCGACTATCTTAAAAAATGTCTGCTGACACAAGATTTATTCAAGAAAGCACAAAGACAATGAAGCAGAAGTCGAAGCAGCTACATGGTGAGTGAGATGATCGCTAGAGCCGGCGAAAGCCGATCTCAAAGAAGGAGAGTTCATCAAAAAGTGCATGTTACAAACTGGGAGTAAAGTAAAGAAAGGCTTTTGGTGAAATACTTATGCGGCCAGGCTGACCAGACTGTACCTCCAGCGGCCCCCCAGTAAGTTAGGTTTTAGACCCCTGGTTCTACAAGTCCAGTGTGTTCCTGTATGTTTGTTTGTTTGTTTGTTTGTTTTCTATAAGATAAATGTTATCAGGTCACAATTTTATCCTATACACACTGGCATCAATTTTGAATTCTTTAGTTAAGAACATAAACATGTTTTGGTGGTCACAGTGACCTCACCTTTGACCTCAAAACTATGACTGATTTGTCGTGCCGTTTATCTGAACATCTGGTCATAATTTAACACTTTTCCTCAGGAGAAATTTCTAGTGAAAGCGCTTTCGTTAGAATGGGACGGACGATAACCCTGAAAACACAGTGCCTGTGGCTGGGTCTGTCATCCATCCAGCAGGTCTACATGAAG
This sequence comes from Sphaeramia orbicularis, assembly GCF_902148855.1. Taxonomy (NCBI): domain Eukaryota; kingdom Metazoa; phylum Chordata; class Actinopteri; order Kurtiformes; family Apogonidae; genus Sphaeramia; species Sphaeramia orbicularis. Next base: position 333,046 of record NC_043970.1, on the reverse strand, counting down.
GCATGCAGGCCTGGGGAAAACACAGGATTTACTACTGACACAATGTCATTTTCAGGCTGACGGTGACTTTTAACAGTTAAAATACTTTCAAATACAGTTTATTCCAGTGGTTTCCAGTCTTTTTGGCCCATGACCCCATTTCAACATCACAATTTCTGGAGACCCCAGACATTCAAAATGGAGACTTTTTTTTTTTTTTTGCTAAAATGAATTTATTTTTGATCATGTAATAGTTTTCTATACTATGTTTCAAACCCAGGTTACTTTTAGAGGACATTTAGGTCTGTATAATGTCTATTATTGTGGACAGAGGCAGTAAATCCAGGTGTAGATTACTGCACAAAGGGAGAATTTTATTTCCCTTGGTCAGGATCTGTCCAGTCAGTCCAGCTGTGATTTACAAGGAGGACAATTAATACTGAACAAACAAGACACTGAAACTATGAATTATGAAAGAGCTGCAGCATCTGAAACTGACCACAGTGAACATTTGACACAGAAACAGAACCACAGTGCTGCAGTTTCACACTCAGTTTGTCATGTCTGTAATGTGTTGTGATTGTCTCTCTCAAACACACCATATATTTTTATTGGTAAGTTTTTATTTTTATCAATTACTAGAAATTTCAGGCGACCTCATTTGAATTCCAGGCGACCCCATGTCAGGTCCCGACCCCAAAGTTGAAAAACACTGGTTTATTCAGTGACCTCCTCACCCTCACCTGACTAGACGGACCCCCTCAGCTGTCTGCATGTGCCCCCACCCTACTGCATCTTTACAGACTGGAACCACAGCAGCAAATGGACGTCCATCAGTCCTGGTTCATCTCCAGTCCTGTCCGTCCATGGGAGTGGATCTGTCCTTCACTGTGGTTCTTCCCGAGGTTTCTCTTTCCTACAGTTTTTTTTTTGGGGGAGTTTTTCTTTGCTGAGAAGGAGGGTCTAAGGCAGTGGTTCTTAACCTTGTTGGAGGTACTGAACCCCACCAGTTTCATATGTGCATTCACCGAACCCTTCTTTATTAAAGAATAAAATATGATTTTTTTTTCAAATTCAAGACAAAGGTATATGTTTTACTGGTGCACAGAATGAACCGGTGCATTAACATCACTGGTTCAAAGAACAAAACCAATACAGTGCATAGAACAAATTACATACTTTTTCACAAAGACATGACCTTTTTTAATACTACCACACTGAAATGTTTTAATTTTAACCTTATGTATTCCACTAATGAACTTATTGTATTTATGCTATTTATCATTTTCAACCCGGTTTTCATTTCATCTCGCTCCGAACTTTCCGAACCACGCAATTTTGACATAAAAAAAAAAGATAATTGCATGTAGTGTATCAAAAAAAAGTTCTCCTTATACTCCTTCAGTATTTTGTGATCGTTGTTTTATTACAGCACCTAGGTCGGCTTTAGCGTAATACGATTTACTCCATCCCGACGGTGTGTCGGTCATCACGTGATTGTAACTGACCAGTGCGGTGACCGAAAAATGTAAACAAACGCTACACATGGCTGCCTCCGTGGTTAACAGGAAGTAGCAAAAGTCATAACAACGATGTGGAAAATACTCAAATAATTCATCGTCAGACGAGTGGAAGAGATTATAACACTTCCGGATGTGTTGTAGTGCTGTAAGCAACAACAGTACACCACGTATATTGGATGTCAATCAGAGAAAGAGTCTCCGAAGCCGTTTGTTTACATACACGGACCTAGCCCGACACACACACCTGACTTATGAGTCGAGTGTGTGTCTTGACCTCCGCCGAACCCCTGAGACTGACTCACCGAACCCCTAGGGTTCGATCGAACCCAGGTTAAGAACCACTGATCTAAGGAAAGGACATTGCCCAGGACAGTAATCCATTTACTTCATCAACTGTTTACCTAACTAATTATTTGACTGTTGCTTATTTTCATTGTATTTTGTACCGATTCACAAATTCTGTTGTGATATTGGGCTCTACAAATAAAATTTAATTGAAATGAATGTGTAGGAAAGATGTTGCACAAGCCACTTCTACATCTTCTGTGTCTCTGTGAGAATCTGTGAAGTGCATGCCAACATCTTAAGACAGAAAAAAAAAAATGTTTACATGAAATAATACTAAAAACATAGACATGGACAAACACTGAATTTTGTTCCTACGTGTTAAAAAGTGGACTGTTCACTAAAAGTGGATGTGTAGATCTGAAGAGAGTAGGCAAAATAACTATTAGAGTTCCAAGGTCACTACAGCTAGATGAGCTTCTTAAGCAATCTGTCATTAATCCTGCCTTCACATGCTATGGGAATTATGGTAAATAGTAGTTACAAACCCTGCACATGAACGCCCCCTTACGTCATATTTTCCACTAAAGAACTGGGAAAACATTTTGATACAGGAGCTGCCGAGATGAAAATAACCTTTGAACTTTTCAACATGGCAGAGAGCAAAGAGCGGTTCATCACAAATGATAAACAATGCTTTTACTAATGTAGCTGATGATTTTACACAGTTACAGCATACACAATAGCAAAAAAAAAAAAAATTACAAAAAAAAAAAGTGCTGTATTAGATGCTGAGGCTCCATTAAGGGGGGGTAAACATGAGAAATGCATGGGGCTCAGCATTTGTGGGGGGGCCCATAGAGCAGCGGAGGGGGCCCAGTGGATACAGGTTAGAAGTTGTGAAAATTTAATGTAAGGTCTGCTGTACAATAGAGGTATAGAGATCAGGAGTCAGACGTTCAACATATGTAAAGACTGATTTTCATTTACACCAGCATAAGTAATGGTAGTGATGGAGCACACCCCCACGTATATCCCTACCTCCCTTCCCCATGTCAACAGATTGACAAGATACTGAATTTTATGAAGGGTCCACAACGTTTACCTTTCATGGGGCCCAGAATTGTTGGTGGCGCCCCAGATCAGATGAATTAACCCATCCAAAACTGTTTTATCCAAGTAGCAGGTCACGATAAATTGTGTGTCAGACATTTTTCAATTTGCTACGACAACAAAAGCACTTGAACACAACACGCTTGCAATTTCAAATTCACGAATGGAAAGGATTATCTTCCCAAAAGCACCTGAAGGTAGCAAAGGTAAGCAGTAGTGCAGAGACATAACTGTGTGGAGCTCAAAAACAGTGGTTCAACATGTTCCACTCATACATAAATCTGTGTTCAAACACCAGTCTCACCTGTAATAGAGGGGTGTGTCAAGTCTGAAAGGTCTGTCCGTCAACAATCATCTACTAAATCCCACCAGAAAACACTTCCATCAGCTGCTGAGCTCCTCTGTCACCACAGCCTTCTTCTCTGAGCGCTGTGACTCTGACCTTTAAGGTGATAATTGTTTTTAAAAAGGTTTTTACTCCTCTTGGTCCCGACCTCTGAAGTAGACATGTGGTGCATATACATTGGTGCTTGAATCATTGGGAAGCATTTTTTACTTTTTTTTTAATTCATACTGTCAACAAACACTTAAATTTCATTCAGGTCCTAATATGAAAATTAATGTCTAAAACTAAAGACAACCCAATTAAACAATACTGATGCATTTAATGTGATCCAATATTAAACCCTTCTTCAGGTCCAAGTATGCAAACCCATTCCTTTAGAAATTTGTGATCCTTTTTTCAGAAATATCTTCAATTAAAAATTTCAAGCAGTTGTTCATGAACTTGGAAGGACTTCAGCCCATTTCTTTGAGTATGGTATAAAGGTGGACTTCTCTGCATCGACTTCCTGCATTAGAGTGTTTTTATTGAGGTCTGGACTGTGACTTGACCAGGAATAAACTCTCCCTGTCCACAATCCCTGTAATTTAACCACTCCTTGGTAGAACAACTTTATTGTTTCAGTCGTCGTCTTACCTCAACAATTTCCTGAAAAAGACTGGTGATACAATGACAGCCAATCATCCTGAGCCTAAAACCTGATACCACCACGTTTCACAATTTGTTATGAAAGAATGCAGTGTTCTGACATCATCAACCACGTTGATCTGATTTCATGATAATGTCCAAAGAATAGTCCTTCAGTATCATTCTGGCTTATCCCTGTGACTTTTAGGCAGATCTACTGGGGGACTGTTTGACTTCCTCCTTGTAACTCCGCTGTGTAAACCATGCCTTTTCACTTGGTGTGATCTTTGTCAGCTGACCATTTCTTGGGACGGTAACAATGGGCTAGTGTTGAATGTTCTTCCAACTGGTAAGTCCACACTTTAGAAGTCTTCTGCGACCCTAGTGAACTTGGTAGTAAAGACCCTGTCACACCTTGACTATTAAGGTAGCGCAGGCATGTCCAAGTCCGGCCCGGGGGCCAATCACGGCCCGCGGTCAGATTTTCTACGGCCCACAGCTTGGGTTTTATATTATATTATTTATGGCCCGCTTGGACTGTTCAACCGAGTACATGAATCATAAAAGGTTCAAAATGCAGTTCTCCTTTCACCTCATGGTGGCAGCACCACTCTAACTCTATCTGGCTCTGTGACCTCGCCGTGAACCTTTTTCGCTAATTTCTAACCACGGTGCCTGTAAATAAAAAAACGAAAGTTGACAGTGAGGGCCGCCGCTTCCAGAAGAGATGGGAATTACAGTTTTTTTTTACTGAAAATTGAGGCAATTATGTTTGCCTAATTTGTCAAGAGACTGTTGCCTTGTTTAAGGAATTCAATGTAAAGAGACACGAGCAGACAAAACATGCTAACGCATACGACAAGCTAGCAGGGAGTGAGCGCTCCGAAAAAGTGAAGCAAATTCAAGCTGTTTTAAACTCACAACAGTGACTCTTCATGTGAACCTGAGTTCAATGAATTCACCACCAGGGCAGGCTACCAAGTTGCCAGGTTAGTTGCCTCTAACTGCTGGTGTTGTGTACTTGTAGATGTGACACAAATATTACTTTCTGAATGATTTTGTGAAAGACAAGTAAGAGTCATATGTTTTCATCTTAAACGTTAACAGACTTTACATTACTGAGTAATATATGAGTAATGATTACTCATATAAGTCATGTTTAAAATGAATGTGGGGTTAAGATTTTTATCAACTTGGATGTTTAAGATACTCTATACAGTTTGTTCTATGTTATCTGACTCCAGATGTGAAAGGAAGGCAGAATTGTTTTTTTTTTTTTTTTTTTAATTAGTTCACACCTGAGTGACTTAGATTTGGTTACATTGCCATTTTAAAAAATGATATTGTGACAATGAAAATAAAATTGTTGTAGAACAGCGCATTTAGATGTAATTTTTACTGTTTAAAAAATGTCTGAAGGGACCACTGGCCCCTGGCAATGTCCACATTATCAGATCTGGCCCTCTGGACAAAAAGTTTGGACACCCCTGAGGTAGCGTATGCCAACGAATGACAAATTAGGTGAATACGCTGGCGAACATCAAATAAGTTATGGGTAAGTTTTGTATAAACTAAAAGTACACTGAAGCACACTGTTACAGGTCATAGTATGGTGAGGTCATTGAAAAATTTTGCACATCCACATAATTTTTCACTGTATGCCAGCGTATGGCTCATACACAGACCATAAATTGTAGGGAAGTTACACAACCCGACACAAGTTACTCATAAATTGAAATACATTGAGATTCGGGGTGTAACGGTGCACGTCGTTTGTACCAAGCAGTTTCAGTTTGGGGCCTTCGATGCAATATGGAGGTGTACCGAACAAATACATGTAGCCTATATGAAGAATGCAAACGCTTGGGAAGCAGGGTGGCCGCAAACAGAACCCATGTGGAGGGTCTGCCATATATACATTCTGCAGCGGCGGCGCTACAAACAAACAAACAAACAAACCCCCACTTTATTCTGAGGCTGGGGCACCAATAAGGCACATGACAACAGAGACTATTGCCGCATTTCCACTACGTGATATCGGCTCGACTTGACTCAGGTATCAGGTCCTATTCCTGGAGACCGTTTCCATTACAGGATACTACCCACTTTACAGTACCTGGTCATCATAGTGATGCCGTGCGTTACTTTTGTGTCATCTGCTCAGAGAGTTACTGATAAACTAACTCATTTCGTGTTCTCTCGTTAAGTTCATGCTGAATTTTTACGTCTGAACCTCCTCGGCAAACCATGGTGTAGTTTTACAGGCTGTCATCATGTGGATTAACCTACCGACAGATTTACTGTAAACTTCTGCATCTGTTTTTTGTAAAACGGCGGGTCACAGAAGAGACGACTGTCTGACCAATCAGTGGTCTGCAGTGTTTACACGTCACCTTTAAGTATCCATTTCCCAGTCCTAGAACCTCGGCGGAGGTGATACCAAAAAACTAGTAGCGGGTACCAGATTCCAGGTCCTTTTTCGTAATGGAAACGTAAAAAAGGCCGAGTCGAGTCGAGTCGATACCACGTAGTGGAAATGCGGCATATAACAGACGTACAGAAGCCGGGTCGGACAGTCGAAGCACGTTAAGTTTCACTTTCAGTTTTCAGTAGTTATGGAGCGTACAACCCCCCCTTCACTGGTCTCCTTCACTGGCCTCCTTCACTGTACCTAAAACATATCGAAACTGTATTGAACCAAAGACCCCTGTACCAAAAATGTACCAAACCCAAATTTTTCTGTACCGTTACACCCCTAATTGAGATAATCTCTCACGTATCCAAACTTCTTTCTAACCTATGAGTAACGTGCTTTGAACCTATATGTAACTTAGCGACCAGACTTTGTTGTGCAGTCGGAGATAATACCTGTAATACCTAATATCACCTTCATCTTCAAATTTTGAATTAAATTTTAAAAAACTAACACACTAAAATAAAACACATTTTTTTCCAACATTTTTCTTTTTATTGGCTACGTCACAAACAACACACTGAGCTTTCATTGGTAAAAGTTATCTATAAGGTATGGAAATGTTCTATGTCAACTACGTATACGCCTAAAATATATAAAAAAACAACAACAACAAAAAAAAACCTTGATAGTTCAGCTTATGCCAGCATTTTAGAGAAATTGTGATACGTCGGCATGAGCCTGTGAGCCACGCTGAGACTACTGGATTATTAGCTGCATTTGCTCTCTGTGTGAACGCTGATGGTTGAACACTCGTGCATATATTAATAGTGGTATTGAATCTTCTCCATTTGTACACCATCTGTTTGACGGTCGACAAGTCCAAACCCTTCAGAAATACTTCTTTAATCCTTTCCAGTCTAGTGAGCAACAACTCTTCTACAAACCTGTTTTGTCAAAATAAGACCAAGAGTCCTCTATTTTTTTTTTTTTAAATGAAGGAGGGCCTGTTTGTCAATTCACTGATTCACATCTCCCTTTCACACATTCCCTTCACCTTAATCATTCCAGAGGACCACACAGAGCCTCTAATCCACTTTCAGATAATCAGATCATATTCATGTAATCTTCCCAACCTTTCAAGCATCACCATGCATCCTGGAAACAACAGACTAACAAAACACTTTTTGTATTGGCGTCCAAATATTTTTACAGGCCAATAAACATACATACCAAAACCTGAGCGTCAGTTTTTTGGTGGTGTATCTATCATTTACTGTGTAAACTGCTTATTACATTCCAAGACACTCAAAGGAATACTACTATCCCCACATACAGTTCTGCCTCCAGCATGTACAGACCTGAAACCTTATGCTTACATTTGTGGTCAGAGTTAACAATATGCAAAGCAGCATCCAATAACTGCAGGTGCTGGAAGAATGTGGGCAGTTCATTTTGTACACTGAGTCAAAAATAGAAAATACCTTTAAAGGAGTGATATTTGTCTTTTTTAAATTGGAATTCTTCCTTTTCCCACATTTCTTCTGTGGTCTCCATAAACTGTAAATGCTCTGCTTGGCTCTGAATTCTTCATTCATTCAACTCCACAGGTCCATCTTCAACCCTATTTCTGAGGAATGACACCAGAAAGGGGGTTTGGAGCGCTGGCCCTTTAAATCCACAGGAGACACTTCAGGCCCCGCCCCCTCCAGGCTGTCAACTGTGCTGCTCTGTCCTGTTCAACCAACAACTTCTGTCTGTCAACTTTTCTGTCTGTTTTAGTCACATGACACACACAGGAGTTAGGACTGGATGACATAACCATTGTTTTTGATGACTTTTGGTGTTCTAATAATTTTTCCACGAATGTATATTAGAAAATAAATACATAAAACAAATTTTTTCCCCATAGTTTTTCAGAATTTAGGGTAGATTTCATGTCTGTGAAATGAACACAGATTATTTACATCAATGTTCATATGAATGAATGAATGTAGTCGTTTCTATATGACAACAGCATTGCTGGAAAATGCTTTTTTTTTTCCCTTTAACCCTTTCATGCATACTGGTCACTACAGTGGACAGTTGTTCTCCAGCTGTTCTCTTGTATATTCATGGGTTTTGTTATTTTAGTTCCATATCAGCCAACACTTATGCATTATCCCATACACTGACATTCATACCTTTACTGTAACTTTGCTGTTCTTGATAAACCTGATCTGCAGTAAGATGTCTGAGTGTAAATCAATTATTTGTTAGACAAAATGTTTTTTTTTGCATATTATCTCCATGAAGTGAGTAATAACTAGCATTAGAATATGTTAAAATGTGAGAAAACATCAGATTAGCTGCATTAAAATGTTTTTATTTCATTGTTTTCATCTCACTTTCTGATATTAGGTTTTAAACACATGTTTCTTTACTTCAAAAATTAAATGCATGGACATTATGTAACTTCATGAAAAAAAAACAAAAAACAAAAACTCAATCACATTGTTTTTTTTCATGCCTAAGGAGGAATAAAAACACTCAAGAAAAAAATCTTGACGAAGGTTGTCATAATTCATGCATGAAATGGTTAAAGATGTTAAACTCCGTATTAGTTACGTGACACTACACTCTGGACCATGTATCCTTCAGCTTAAAGGAGTGATATTTGTCTTTTTAAATGGAATTCTTCCTTTTCCCACATTTCCCTGTGGTCTCCATAAACTGTAAATGCTCTGCTTGGCTCTGAATTCTTCATTCATTCAACTCCACAGGTCCATCTTCAACCCTATTTCTGAGGAATGACACCAGAAAGGTGGTTTGGAGCGCTGGCCCTTTAAATGCACAGGAGACACTTCAGGCCCCGCCCCATCCAGGTTATTGGCTGTGCTGCTCTGTCCCGTTCAACACCGACAACTGAACATTTGAGGTAATGGGCTCCAAGTTTGGACAGATTTTCAGTCTGAACTACAACCGCTGATGACGACAAACAATTATGGAGAAATACTGGAGAAATGTTGGTCTGAAGTCTGGACCTGATATGAGCAAATGTGGAGACGGAACGAGTTAAAGATGCAACTAATTAACCCTGGAAAGCCTGAACCATTAATCACTGACAGAAATTCCAGTTGTTTGAAGCTGAGGCCTTTATTGGTCCTTCTGAACAACCCAAAAATGTTTCTTCAAATATCAATTTCCATGTATGAGTTTCAATTTTGCATCATATTTGATCCATTGGGTCTTAATGCTGAAATATTATTTTTGAACAAAAACATAATGTAACACAAACATGTCTAACAAATAGTTATCCCTGTTCTAAATGGTCCCAGTTCGTCCTCCTTCCTCATTAATGTCAGTCTTGTCGTGTCACTGGAAAGGCCTCTGGTGAGATGAACTCCTCCCCCTGGTGATTATCTGTGTATTGCATGTTATCTAATTGTATACATCAGGTTTTTCAAGAAGAAAAATATCACACTGATCACGTAGAGGGCTTCAAAACTCTGGATCAAATATGATAACGTTTGGCGTTATAGGGTTAAGCAGGAATTAAAACGGACTGTAGAATCCACTTTGCGAATGAATATAAGAGTAGTTTTGTAGCATCTAGAGGGTTCAAATTCAAACGTTATGAACTATTAGGGTCCAAATACACAATAAATGAACCACAGACTAAGAAAAGTGGTTTAGATCAGGGCTCTCAAACTCCTGTTCTTTCAGGTTCCACATTCAGCCCGATTTGATCTGCCGTGGGCCAGACCAGTAAAATAATAACAGAATAATCTATAAATAACAACAACTCCAATTTTTGTCTGTTTTAGTGCAAAAAAACCCCAAAACATTATATTATGAAAATACTTACTTTATAAACTATCCAAAACAAAAAAGGTGTGAATAACCTGAAAAAAAACTGAAATTTCTTCAGTAAAACCAGTGCAATTTTGACAATATTCTGCCTCAACTTATCATTTCTACGTGTGGCGTTATGGATCAGATCTACAAAGACACTAAACACTTAATAACAGGGCAGAAAATTGTTAAAATTGGACTTAATTTTCTCTAGACATTTCAGGCTGTTCAAATTTGTTTAGGTTATTCACATTATATTGTTAAAGGATAGTATGTAAATGTAAATATTTCATAATTTAATGTTATTTTTTGCACTAAAACAGACAAAAATTTGAAAGTTTATTGGCATAATGTAATATTTTTTTCACATCAAACCGAGAACAAAACATGGAGTCATTATTTTTTGTAGGTTTTATGTTATTATTTTACTTGACATCCTATAGGTTGGTACGTGGGAACCTGAACTAAAATGAGATTGACAGCCTTGACTGTGGGAATTCAAATTCATCCCAGGGGGCCGGATTGGAACCTTTGGCGGGACGCATTTGGCCCCCGGGCCGTATGTTTGACACCCCTGGTTTAGATAAATATGAGCCCTTTAACCCTTTCATGCATGAATATGAGAACCTTAGTTGAGTTTTTTTCCTGAGTGTTTTTATTCCTTTTTAGGCATGAAAAAACAATGCAATTGAAATTTTTTGATGAACCTATTTTTCATGGAGTTACAAAAATGTCCACTCAGCTGGACACCAATTTTTGAAGCAAAAAAACATGCATTTAAAACCCATCATCAGAAAGTGATAAACTGTGTGAAAACTATGAAATAAAAACCTTTTGTCATGCAGCTAATCTGATGTTTTCTCACATTTTAACATACTCTAATACTAGTTACTACACACTCAGATAATGTGCAAATAAACATCTTTTTTCTTTTAAAAAAAATGTTAATTACTCACTTCATGCAGACAATATAAAAAAAAAACCTTTTTGATTAAGAAAACTGGTGATTACAGTCTAATAACAATTAGCAATTGATTTAACACATGTTACAGTAATAGTAGAATTACAATGTATTATGGGATGGTGCGTGAGATGAAAACAATGAAATAAAAACATTTAATGCTGCTAATCTGATGTTTTCTCACATTTTAACATATTCTAATGCTAGTTATTACTCACTTCATGGAGATAATATGCAAAAAAAAACTTTTTGTCTAACAAATAACAATTGATTTACATTCAAACACGTTAGTGCAGATCAGGTTTATCAAGAACAGCAAAGTTACAGGAAAGGTCTGAATGTCAGTGTATTATTATGGGGATGATGCGTAAGTGTCCACTGTGTCGGCTGATATGGAACTAAAACAACAAAACCCATGAATATACAGAGAACAGCTGGAGAAGAACTGACCACTGGAGTGACCACCATGCATGAAAGGTTAAAAAACAGTTCAGTTATTTGTTTGTTCGGGTGTAAGGGTTTGAGCTTTAAGGGCTTTCATTCTGCTATCATTTTCCAGTCAGACTTACTGTATCTTTCACCATCATGGAAGAGGGAAAACCACCACACACGCACACGCTCAGAAACATTTAAACGGTTGTTTGGTTGTACCAGTGGCCACACCTTCTACTGTGCCAATGATCAATGCTCCTCACTGACTTGTGTCACACTGTATTGTTTCAGCTGCATATTTTTCTGTCACTACTGCCGAAACAATCTCATGTAAATGTGATCACATAGAAGTTCATTGAATAGAAGAGCTGGAGCGCTTTCATCTCATCTGCACGACATTTTGACATTTATCTGACTCAATACTTAAGTCAAATAAAATCATTTAAACCACTTTCTATGGTTCTGTTTATGACATAATACTGTTCTTTTCAATACCCACCAGGTGCCCACAAACATTACAAAGAACCTGAGCAGGTAACCAACAAATCTTGTCTTTACAGAGCTCAATAACTAACACTGAAGTGGGTAAAGTAGTGAATCTGTCCAGCTGTCAGTCCAGGTGGGTGTGGATCTGGAATAGCTCTGCATAAACTCATGTGAGGCTTTGGAAGAGCCTGAAGGGGGACGCACTAAATCCCTGCCCTGCACGGCTTAAAGGAACTTAGATTTTCAATGCAAACTGCACCGACTCAGGCGCTTCAAACCAGCATGTCTGTTAGAACTAGGAACACTTGAAGGTAGGGATGTAACAATATGAAATTTCATATCACAGTTATTGTGACCAAAATTACAACAGTTATCATTATTATCACGGTATTGTTGAAATGTGCTTGAATGTTCAAAAAGTACTGTACTGAAATAATTTAACCTAGTTGTATTTTGAAAAAAAAAAATAAAAAATAAAAAATAAAATAATAGGCACAATGTACTTTCTGTTGGCAGAAACATTCAAATATTAACATGTAAACATCAAATATACAAATGTGTATTAAAGATGGAACCCTATGGCCATTGTTTGACCATTTTCCAGATCAAGATTGTGTTGAAAGTGCAGTAATCAAACACGGTTATCAGGATAATTAGAATTTAAACGGTAATACTAATCAGTTACATCCCTACTTGAAGGACAGATCAGAAATCTAATGTTTCTGAGAACAGCACAAGGAGTACTGACCCCAAAACTATCCTCTGTATTCAAAAGATCATCAGAATATTTGCCGATTAAAATAGCGAACATAAAATATAAAGTGACATGTGTCTTCATGCACAAATATGTTCACTTAACTTTTGTCCTTCCTAAAGTTTTCCAGAACTTTTTTTATGTTGTCTTCTGTGTTTCACAATTATCCTACATGATACTCAAGCCAATTTTATCTTCCGTACTGTCAGACTTCTGTCTGTCAGTATTCTCTAAAATATCATGGACCACATCTTCGGAATTATCTACGTCCTGAACTTCAATCAGCATCTTCTGTGTCATTATTTAACCTCCTCAGACCCAGCTATGGGTCTTCTGTCCACATTTGTGGACAAGAGTTTCACAACTTTTTACAAAAAAAAGAAAAGAAAAGAAAAGAAAAGAAAAGAAAACTGTCCACCACAAAGGACATTCCATAAAAATGTTAAAAACTGCATTTGAAAAAACTGTTGCATCATGATGTTTCCAAAATAGGCACTTATTTAATAAAAAAAAACCAACAAAAAAAAAAAAACCTCTAATTTCCAAAAAAAAATGTAAGGCTTTATATCATTTGATTTGTATTTTTTATTTTTTACTTTTAATTATTATTTCAGTTATATTGTATTTTTATTCTTTATTTCTTTTTTGTGTATCATTTATTTCTGGGGAGGTATTTATATAAGCCTTTTTGGCTTCTATCCTCTCCTGCACAATGGTCTTACTTGCATGATAATTTCCTTTTTTCTTGTTGTTTGTGATGTGCATGTGCTTTTTTTTTTTCATAAATAAATACTAAAATACTAAATACTAATTGAAATAAACCTGGCTAAGGACGGCTCCCCTCCCTGCAGACTGGTATGGTCCACATGCCTCTAAAAGAAAAGCGTCTCCATAAAATGATAAAACCACCAAAACATTCCCTCGGCTTTGTTGACAAAAGCTCATTGGCAGATTATCATTGAAAACTGAAACTATTTTCTAACTCTAGTCTGAACACATGCCGTGAATGTTGGGTAGAAAAAAACAGCACAGATAATTGACCCATGACCAGCTGAGTCTGCAGAGGATGTGAGGTGACAGATTAAAGACCTGCTACATTATATGAACAGACAAACGCCACTATGATTCCTAGTATAAGATCCAACACTGCAAAACTGAAAGGGGACCCTTCACAGGTTTAAACCATTCTTTTCCAGGAGCTTTGTTGGACCCTAGTGGTCCTTTTACAAACTGCTATTCTGTTAATAAGATTTCATGTCTAGTAGACAAATTAAAAATTGAAATTTGTCATTTAAGTTTCTGTAAACTTTTTGATATTGGACCAGTTAAAAAGGAGATTTGTTACACAATTAATTCTGGTAAACACACCCTAAAAAAGTTGTCCCACCCAAGTGAACCTGCTCCCATTAGCCACTAGCTGAAACAAAAATCAACAATAGATAATGTAAGCTGCTAACCACAGACACAGTTAAGGTACAGACCTACATTATATGAAGGAGAGATCTGCATAAAACTTGGCAAACTGTCAAAAAAAAGGGCTCTACCACATCTACACAAACTCTGAGAACTGGTCTGACCAACAACACAAGCTGCTTTTGGACTAGCTTTTGTAAAAACTATGATCCATCACACTTTTGTCAATGCTTCATGACACATTCAACTTTGATTTGTTTTCCAGAGGATTTAATAGATTTAATAAGCCCCATCACTGAGAACACTGTCAAAGATCATTTTGTTACACAATGTTTCATGCAGTTTTTTTGGCGTGTCATAACTTCACTACATTAGCTAACCTTGTATTCATTTGGCGCTGCGTTACAGAGCTAATTTACCAATTAGGCTTATTTGACTGATGAGTAATATTCTTTACATCAGGGCTCTCAAACTCAGATCCTCGAGGGCCGGTATCCTGCATGTTTTGGATGTTTCCCTCTTCCAACACACCTGATTCAAATGATAAGCCTATTATCAAGCTCTGCAGAAGCCTGATAACGACCGTCAGGTGTGCTGGAGGAGGGAAACATCTAAAACATGCAGGATACCGGCCCTCGAGGATCTGAGTTTGAGACCCCTGCTTTACATAATGTAAAACTGTGCACAGTCTTATCAAAGACAACTGTGTGCATTACGAAGTACCTGAAATTTTTTGTTAGCATTAAACATAATATTTCCTGTTTAGCAGAGTGTTTTCAGTAAGTTAGCAGGAATGTTAGCTTGGCTTGTTTGTCTCTGGTAAGATTTCTGCTTTGTAATCTATTACAAATCCATTACTTTTGAACACAGTGTGACAAACAAGCATCAGCCAAAATATTAACAAGTTGATCCACATAAAAAAACAATACAGCAACAATTTTGATAAGTATCCTTAAATCATTCATAAGAAATAACCGTCATATTTCACTGGTGACATGTGCATATTTTCACCTGTGTTGTGTTTATATATCTGTAAGGTTAGGTTTAGGTTCAGTTTTTACTCTTTTCAGATATGACTAAATGCTGAGCAGCTTTCAAAATAATGACTAATCCAATAGATATAATGATCAGTTACACCACTGAAGTAGAGAAAACGATTACTGACTGAAACACAAATGTTTAATTGGGTAAACACCCATGATGGCAGACGCTCAAAGCTTTATTCTCAGCCGTCACTAATGCTTTCCAAGGCTGCAGATGACTCTACCATTCTAACAGACCCATACGTGTCATTATAATTACAGCATACGTGTACCTGCAGTCAGGACTTTCTCATGTCCTACAAATACAACCACAGCCGCCATAAATTACGGAACCTCCCTGTTTTGACAACAGCTATAAGCATGACACTGCAGGTCCAAATCAAAGGAATGCACTTGACGGACCCACCCACAGCAAAGACTTCTGTGAAACAGACGGACAACACCTTGATTTACCACCAGGTCTGAATGGCTTGTTAAGAGTTGTGACAGTTTTCGTTTCTGTGACTTTGAACAACTCGCTTTTGTGACAATGTGGTGAAGAAGCAGGGTGTAGCTGCACACGCTCCGAGCAATAACATGCCTTCGACTAATCTGAGGAGTCCAGAAAAAACACTAGACATTTGTTATGCTACTGTACTCTCAGACACCAACATGTTCCCATGTTGAGCCTTTACACCGATGGGTGGTGTCTACATAAACCAACAGAAAGAATCTACTCTGCCTGCATTCTTCATTTTCTTTCATTTGGACTTCAGGCAGAAACAGACCTGTAGCTTTGGTTCTGTCCAACGCTTCACTAGATTCATGTTCAATTAGTAAACTGAAGCATCTGCAGGTGTGTTTTCAATCAGCTGCTGTTATTAGCATTTTCAATTAGCACATAAAACCTGAGTGAGAACATCAAAAATCATCTTTGAAACATCAGAAAATATTTGGGCTTGGTAAAGGTAGAAAAGTTGATAAGAATAACAATCACACTTGAGTTAGTTCCAGCAAATAATTGTGCGTCCGTGTGTGGACCAGTAAGGAGAACGTAATGCTCACTGAAAAAACACAAAAACCAAATAGAAGCGCTGCAAAAACCAGGTGGCTGACAAAGGCTTTTGATAAACTGTGGCAAATTCTGAGAAGTGAGCAGAAAAGACCGCGATACAAAATTATCAGAAAGCACCTCTTCTGTCTACCAGGCCCTCGGTGAAGAGCTCAGCTGGTACGGTACTATATGAAACTAGTGCCTTTGTTAATACAGATATCTAGGAACTGAGGTTAGTAAATGCGTCGCTCCTGTTTTTAACTTCATTTCCCATCATGCAGTGTGGTACGGCTCTTTCCGTCAACTGAGCAAAATGACTGTAAGGCTGTTGTATTCCAAAATGACTATGACTCCCAAAAAAATGGTCCTATCAACTTGCCGAGATATTTAATGTGAAGATATTATTCCTTAACTGTAGGAACCAAATGGACCAGTTAAAAACATCTACGTTTGTCAGAACTGTGCAGATACACACACACACACACACACATACACACACACACACACACACACACACACATACACACACACACACACACACACAGATGCTCTGAGACCTTACAGTGTTATGAATAGATAAACAGATACTACAGTTCTCTGTAAAAGGTTTGCAACCGTGATGATGGTACCCACTTGATAGACACATTTAGTGAAAATGTGCTTAAAGGTGGGGTAGGAGATGTTTTCCTGGAGAATTTTTTACTATATTATTTAAAATCCCCTTCACATCCCGATTACAACCAATTAATTAAATGTTCTAACACAAAAATAAAAGTTTTAGTCACCTGTGGAATGGACAGGACTGAAATAAACACCATCCAATCATTTTAACCGACCCATCGAAATGATTGAATGGTGATATGTCTATCAAACTCAACTGTCATTTGTCCCTGCCCCCTCCCCCCTGTGCGAGTACAATCCAGTACTCTGGAGGCGTGGCTTTGGGGGATGTCTGAGGAAAGGGGTTTGGACTTTTGAATTGTGTAGTTTCAAAATGGAGCTTGCTCAAACCGTTTTTCCAGGATCTCCTACCCCACCTTTAAAGATAGTAAATCTGAATGGAAGCTTCACCGCTGTCTGTTGAATTTCCAAAACCCACAAATGTCTAGAAAGGTAAAGATAACTGAGTTTTTGTACATGTCCACTGTCCCAAAAAAAGTCTCATTATGTCTAAACTATTTCCAAGTGAATGAAAGATTCAGCTCATTCAACATGTGTTCATTTGTCTTGTAAAAAAATATATTTAAGACAAATTATTATCCTCATATCATAACTGTCTAACTCATACACAGATGGACAAAAGTATGTGGACACGTTGAGTTCAGGTGTTTCTTTTCTAACAGGGGTCTGGGATACAAAACAATAATGACTAATGTTAGAATATAGTTTTATATTATGGGATAAATATCAGTGCATTAGTTAGTTTGGTTTAAATTGTTATCTTTGCTTCCAAAATGCCTCAGAGATGGTTTTGACTTAATTTCTCTCAACATTTTTTTTTTTTAATCCATGACTATAATTTTGAAATGTTCTTGTTCTAAATTTCTACAAAAAAAAATGTTTGTGCTCTGACTGTAAATAATAATAATTTTCTTCCTCATCTAACCATCTACTGTCATCACATCTGACTGAGGAAGAAAAGTCTACCATTACACTTTAAGGAAATATTGATGTTTCTAAACTACATGGACATAAATATGTGGACACATCATGTCTCCAGCTGTCAGATGTCCTGGTCATGAGGATCAGACTCAGAAACATCAATATTAATAATCAATATGATATTTATCCCATAATATAAAACTATATTCTGACATTAGTCATTATTGTTTTGTATCCCAGACCCCTGTTAGAAAAGAAACACCTGGATTCAACGTGTCCACATACTTTTGTCCACCTGTGTAAGAGTTAGGTAATTTTGACATGAGATAACCATATATATTCTGTCCAGGTGTTACAGAGGGTAGTCTAAGCAGGCACCTCCATGATAATACACTGCAGGAAGTCTAACCAAAAGAACACTGATATTTTTAACATCCACAGGTTTCATGGCCCCCTCAGGTGTTGGACTCCACTGAGTCAAATCTGCTCACACATAATCCAGACACTAAACAGGTCCATACCCCCCCACCCCCCACCCCCTCTGTTACTGTGGGCACTGATCCTTCCCATGGACCCGCCCATAAACCACCTCCTGCTGAACTTTATGACAGGAAAGGCAACAGTTCTCTCCTGCTTTGTTACCAACTACAACGACGTCACTGAAACTTGCTGTGACAAGTTACAAACTCATTTCTGTGTAATTTTCATGCATTTACCCAGAACGCTGACTTCAGATGTAGCAGTTGTCCTTACAGTCCTCTTTGATTATTTGTTCTGTTCTCCATTAAAGACAAACACGCAGCTCAACAACACAGCACTGCTATTCCAGCAGCAGGTTCAGGTGGTAGTTCAGTGTGTGTGAGTGTGTCCTTACCTCCTCCTCTACACTGAGCTCAGGACTCTTGATAGGACTGGACGACTGGCTGAACACTGACGAAGACTTCCCACTGATGCTCTGACATGGCGGACACAGCAAAAACAGAAAAGACAAACAGTACATGGACAGGTCAGTGTTTGAGGATATTTAACACAGAGAAAATCCTCCTCATACAGTCAGCTTTGTCTCAGTTTTATGAGCTACAGATGACGATCAGGAGATGTTTAGTTACAATAATGGACTGAGACAGAATGCACCAGAGTGTACCAGTCCACTGAGCATTTAATGAGTCTAACTAGTTCAAAAAATGTGACTACGTGACAAAACTGACAGGCTTAGGATAAATACCAAGTTAACTTTTTTCCTCAGGAGTCACTCTGGTCACATGCTGCCTTCAGGTGCTGTCGGAAAAATGATTGTTTCCACTGGTGAATTTGAAATGACTAGTGCGGGGCTGTCAAACTCCTTTTAGTTCAGTTCCACATTCAGCTAAATTTGATCTGCAGTAGGCTGGACCAGTAAAATAATAACAGAATAATATATAAATAATGTCAACTCCAAAATTTTCTCTATGTATTAAATTAGAATAAGTAAAATTAAACAATGAAAATGTTTTCGAAAAATTGTACAATATACTACACACAGGTTTCATGAATTTTCCTGTTATTTGTTGACAACTTGGCCTGTTAGCATAACTTAATTACATTACCTGGTGTTAGAATTAATTCAGTAGCCTTCAGCAATATATAGTCTGGGTGCTAAGTTGCTAATTATGCTTGTCAACTGGTGGGTTTACTAATGTTGTGAATTTGGCATTTTACAACTGTATATGATAATATTTAGCCAGTAGCTGAAATGTTGTTAGCTGGTGGTTAGCATGACATTTTCTAGTTAGCATTGTCACTTCTCTACCCATAGAATTCTACGACAAAAATGTGTAATCAGCTTAGTTAATGTAATTTTTTATATTACTAGTAGTAAAATGGATAATTGAAATGATTTGTTATTAAATTTAAGGACATTTTTCATTTGTACAGAATATCTAATATAGCATATGCCGCTAATGAAAAAAGAAACAAGCTAAATTGTTTTGTTAAATAAATAGAAAGCAGCTACAGGTGTTTTTTATTAGGTTCTTAAAACACAGTAACTTTTTAACATGCAGTCTGAACCTGAACCAATGGGATTTGCAGTTTTCCTGTGACAAACTAATGAAGTGCATTACATTTGCCATAAAAATCAGGTCCAGTTGTTTCTGACTTTTACCTGATCCGATAAAAGGGACCATTGATCAAAAAAAAAAAACATGAGTATGATGTATGAGGATTACGTTATGTGAACAGGATGTTACTACTTGTCTTTCTGCCCTGATGTCACTCTGAAGGCATCGGTAAAATCGAAACTGAACGACAGCCAATAACAGTCAAAATAAATTCATGACTTCAGATGAGCATGACTTGCCAAGAAAAAGGCCTCTTCTCACTCATCACAAAACAGTAAA
This sequence comes from Sphaeramia orbicularis, assembly GCF_902148855.1. Lineage (NCBI taxonomy): Eukaryota > Metazoa > Chordata > Actinopteri > Kurtiformes > Apogonidae > Sphaeramia > Sphaeramia orbicularis. The sequence continues at coordinate 312,827 of NC_043970.1, read as the reverse complement.
TTTGCATGAACCAGCGGCACAGCGCTGAGAACCAGTCATGGTAATGGTGGAGTCCTTTTACACCACTTCACAGCTGCTCATGCTCATTTATCATCTGTAGTTTTAACTGTGATTTTATGTACGTTACCTGTCAATCAAATACTGTAAAAATCACTGCCTGGCCAAAAAAAACTCACACATGCCATATTTGACTGCACCACCTTTGGTTTTGACTGCAGGAGACATTCACTGTCACATGTTTTTAGCCACATAATGCTTCTGCTGTGTCACAATAAGGTTCATAATATTTGTTCCATCCATAGTTACATTAATTTGTGGTTATTGATGATGTAGAATCGGACCGCTGCATCAAGTCTTCATCCCATCCCACATTAGAGTCTGGACTTTATGGAGGTCTAACCCATGTGTGAATGTGATGTCTGATTCTCTTGAACCATTCTGTCACCAGCCTGATGATCCTGATCAGAGCTGGTAACTGATCTGAGTGACGTTAAAGACATGAGAGGACACTGACTGCATCAGCTGGAGTTAAATAAACAGCCTGGACAAAAGAAAAGGAACTGCCTCCATTTAACGAAGCAAATAGTTCAGATCCTCCCATGGGTCAGTTCTGCAGTGGTTCAGAAGGTTTCAGCTGGAACAGGTCATAGAACTCTACCTGATATATATATATATATATATATATATATATATATATATATATATATATATGTATAAAGGCATTAACTGAAAAGTCAGTGTGTGTCACAAGTTGACGTTACTTTGGAGGAGTGGACCAGTCGTGTGTTATTCTCTCCTTCCAGACGACTCAGAGTAGGAACTAAAGTGACTGTGATCTGTTTAAACTGTGGTCTCAGTAATGTTCTGAACCATGGAAGCACCACCAGGACTGAAGAATACTGTGGACAGACTGGGTTTGGATTATTCTGTTCATTCAGTTCATTCAGACACTGCGCTCTTTTCTCTAACATGCTGTGTGTCTTTTCTGTCGCTGTCTGAACTTTTTCCACCTTTATGTTCAGTTAAATTTAACAGTAAATTCCAGGCGTTAGCCTGTGTTTAGTTTTGGTTAAATGTCTGAGAAGGACTGTTCATGCTTGTGTCTTTTTTATTCTGCTCTTTACTGAACATTGTTCATGTTCCAGTGAACGTTAGTACCAGTTGTTCATTGTTGAACAGCTGTGTGTCTGTGTTGTTCCTCCTCTGTCAGTGAGATGACATCATCATATGACAAGTTGCCCCAACTTCGACTTCATTTACAAATAAGTCGATCTGAAAAAAATCTGGAGTCACAAATGCCCTAATACATATATATATATATATATATATATATATATATATATATATATATATATATATATATATATATATATATATATACACGTTGATTTTGTGATTGTTGTTTTGGTTTGTTTGTACTCATTAAGAGTATATGTCTTGGTTTTGTGGATTGAAAAAGTTTAAATTAAATCATATATATATAAAAAAAAAAAAAAAAACAGGAATTCACAATGGTACGTCACTTCTGGCCAACAATGGCTGCTCCCCATAGGTTCTATCCCCGCCTGTAATTCACAATATAAAAAGGTCCAGTGTGGTGCATTTATAGTGATTTTTTACTGAGTTTGCGCCTCTTTTGCTTATAAGTAACACACAAAGCACAACTAATGTGGTAAACATGACCAGCACAGGTACACTTCAGAACAGATGTTTTCTGTTTCTGACTTTTTTTTTCTCTCTTTTTTTTTAAAGCTAAAATGAGTGAAGTATTTCTATACGGTAGTGTCTGATTTGGAAACATTGTGATAAGACACTAAACAAAATAAAGCAGGGCCACTGTATTCCACACATAAGAAAGCTGAAGACAGGAGCAGACTCAACAGTAGACTCTCTTATACCAGAGGTGATCCGACCAGGTGAAAGAATGTGTTTGTCTTTAATCATGAGCTAATGCTGCCACAGCAGAGTCAGCACAGGTGTGGCAAGACCGAGACGGCAGGATCCTCAAACAGCACATGAGCAGAAAGTGTCTGATAAACCAGTGAAAAAGCAAAACCCACACAGACTGTTTTCTAATCAGTGTAAATGCAGCAGAGGAGGACATGTGAGAGCAGATAGCATTCATTCATAACCTCAACCCACAGGGAAAGCGTTGAACAAACCAGCCCAGGGCAAAGGCCGAGGCTTTCAGGAAGTGATTATTTAACTATCAGGGTAAGCCTCCAGCAGGTGCAGGACTAGACTGAGACACGAATAAATGTAATCTAAGAGCGGGAAGAGTCAGATAATGCCAAACTACAAGTAGTACACAGTCGATAAACCCTGAAGCCTGCGGCACATTACAGTATCCAAGTCATGTTATGTCTTGGCAGAGATACTAACAGCAGCGTGTAATGCCAAAAGAATGTGTTCAGCAGGTTAGTTTGCAAAGGGCAGGATCTTAAACACCTAAAACCATCTAACAGTTTGATTTAGAACGGACAGAAACACCAGTGTTTACAGCTGACATGATTAGATCTAGGAGCTATGGTCATCTATTAAGGACATCAGCTTTCTTTCAGGCTCTTATTCCAGAAACTTCAGCACTTAGAACTCCTGACAGTAGGCTGCTGGACCTCTGTCTAATACACAGGTGTCAAACATGCGGCCCGGGGGCCAAATCTGGCCCACCAAAGGGTCCAGTCTGGCCCTTGGGATAAATTTGAAAATGCAAAAATTAGACTAAGATATAAACAATCCTTTTAGTTCAGGTTCCACATTCAGAACAATTCAATCTCCAGTGGGCAGGACCAGTCAAATACTATCATAAGAACATAGAAATAATGACAACTCCAAATGTTTCTCTTTATAAAGGTAAGTATTTTCATGTGTTTACACTAAAGCAAAGTATAATTTCACAAAAAATGTGAATAACCTGAACAAATATGAACAACCTGAAATGTCTTAAGAGAATTAAGTGTAATTTTAACAATATTCTGCCTGTTATTAAATGTTGTGTTTGTAGACCCACTGTGATCCTAAAGTTGTAATGTACATGTGGAAATAACAAACTGAGGTAGAATATTGTTAAAATTACACTTATTTTTTCAGTTTGTTCATGTTATTCACATTGTCAGAAAGGATAGTTTATAGATGTGAACCTTTTCAGAATATAATTTTACTTTTTTCACTCTAAAACATAAAGAAAAGTTTGGAGTTGACGTTATTTATATATTATTGTTATTTTTTTACTGGTTCGGCCCACTGCAGATCAAATTTAGCTGAATGTGGAACTGAACTGAAATGAGTTTAACCCCCCTGGTCTAATACATACGTCTTTTAACTAGACACTGGAAAAGTGTTGACTGTCCATCGCTGAATTCATGGACTGCAGAACTCTCATCCTGCAGAGCTATCAAAAGGCTCACATACACAATTAAACAGAAAAGTCATATCGTCCACAAGATATGGAATTCATTTCTCAAATGTTTAGAATCAAGGCCTAATATCTTATCATCATAACTAACGAAGTAAGACCATACCCCTATTTTTTCAAATGATGTTTGATTATGTATCAGACATACAAAAATGGATGTTGACAAGTATTTAGAGCTGAAACGATTAATCGATTAGGCGCTTGAAGTGAATGCAAAAATTCACGATTCAATTAATCGACTCAAATTGATTGAAGGGAAATATTCTATTGCAGTTTTCCTGAATTAAAGCTTTTGTGCGTCACAATAAGTGTCCGTGTGAAACACAACAGTGGAACCAATGTTTAACAGCAGAGAAATGAAGGAAACTAAGCTGAAGATTCAGGAGAACTGTGGTTGAATGATTTTTTTGGATCGCTTTGTGTCGATTAATCGTTTCAGCTCTACAAGTGTCCAAGTCACTATTAGTTATATTGTCTGTCAATTGGAGGGGGGGGGCTTGTGGTTCTGGGGGTTTATGCTTAGGGGAGACCCACACAATATTACCAATTAATGTCAGAAAAGATATGTAATGTGTTCAAAATGTAATAAAGATATGTGTTAAAAAAAATAGTACATCAACTTTCTTCTTCCAGATTAAATTAATTAAATATGAATATTGTCTGGCTTTGTTACTCCTGCGTGCAATTACATTTTCTGATTAAACTGAGGTGGAAGAGGGTGGTGATGACTACAGACAGAAACTAAATATGAATTTCACTACAACAAATCTGAAAAAGATATGCATGTGATGTTGTGGAGTGGTTTAGTGGAGCAGAATGGAACTAAATATCAAATATCAGCGTGAAATCAGATGTATAAAAACCTTATTTTCCAGAGATATAGTGACAATGAACGGGAGTACAACAGTAACAGTTGTTAATGGTACTGTAATAGTGTTCTCTTTTTTTTATAATTTAATGACGGACCTATTCTTCATATACATTATCTGATTAGCCCAGTCATGTGAAATTGGTGTTAGACAACATAAACCCAGCTTCCTCCTACTCCTTTTCGGACATAAAGTATTGTTAAACAGACACAAAGAAATAGTTATACAGTGTGTGACACTGGTTTTTCTTTTGAGGTTGATTGATTTTCTTCAATATGTTGGAATGTCCTGTTTAAAGTGGTCATTTCTTTTGTCTCCTTATATTCAAAATACAGTCTATCTGCCTATCTATCTGTCTATCTATCTATCTATTTATCTATCTATCTATCTACACTGTAAAAAAAACCCTGTAAAAAACGATATTATTCCAGCAGCAGAGGTGCCAAAAAAATACTGTAAAATAACGAAAAATAACCATCTCATAAAAAAACAGCAATTTTCCATAATTAAAATACAGTTTTTTGCCCTAACTTTACATGAGATTTTGCTTTTTTTCTTTACTTTTTAATGTTAAATAAAGAATATTTTCATGTATTAAAACAATCAAATTACCGATATATATATATATATATATATATATATATATACATATATATATATATATATATATATATATATATATATATATATATATATATATATATAGATATAGATATAGATATATAGATATATATATACACATATAATTTTCAATGAGACTCAGTTGTCCAATCCACTGATAAAAACTGTATTTGGACAGTTTATCAGTGCTTATACATGTTATACATTCACAAAAATACATTTATTCAACATATTTTTGTTGTGAAACCTCCTGTAATTACACAAGATATTTGTCAATTAACAAACAAGTCTGGTTCAAGTGACAGAACAAATACTTCTGTTACCGTTAATTGTCAGTAATTTTATCTGGTTTTATTTATTTATTTTTTTACAGTATTAAACTTTAAATTAACAGTTTAATGTCATAAATAGAAAATAAATATTTGTGAAATTATGATACATTTGCAAATGTATTTTAACTGAATTTTTCTGTGAAAAAAGAAAACATTTATTTTTAAAAAAATTTAAATTTTATGGTTATTCACAGTTACAGTTTTTTCATATTATTTCACATTTGACATGTAAAAGAACAGTCCTGTTTTTGTCATTTCATTGATATTTTCCTGTATCTTAAAAATACAGGAAAAATCTGTAAAATAAACAGTGAAAATTCTCTTAAATTACAGATTTTTTTTACAGTGTATCTATCTATCTATCTATCTATCTGATCTTTTATAGACAAAACAACTCATCCATTAATTGAGAAAAAACACCAGACTGTAATGAAGCGTCCAATGCAAACATAAGGAAATGTTCTTGAGGCTGGAGCTCCTGTTCACTTTGTTTTCTTTGGGATTGTGATGAGTGTTTTCAGGTTTAAAATGCACACACACATTTACAGCAAATTTTGTTGTAATGAGTTTTAAAGAATTAATAATGATTTGAAAAAGCAACCGGATGATTTTTCCAGTTATTTGTGCTTTTATACAACTACAGTGAAGGCCATGCAATAACATGTGAAGGCTAATTATTGCAATATTGTTTTAGATTACAGTTACTATCATGATAATTTGTAAATGGTATCATTATATTAGTGTATATAGGAATATGGATGTGTTATACTGTTGTATTGTTGTTGTTGTTGTTGTTGTTGTTGTTGTTGTTGTTGTTGTTGTTATTATTACTATATTGATATTCATATAAAATAATAATTGTTGTCATTTAAATAGAGATCATAGGGAATAGATTGGGGGTGGGAGTATATAAGTTTTTACTTCTTCCTACTCCTTTTCAAGCGTGTTAATTTTTTTTTTTTTTCTGTTTTCTCTTTTGTTTACTTATCAACCTTTTATGTATCATTACTGATATTTTGTTGGTTGGTTTTGTTTTGATTTCACTGTCTACATGTTTGAAATAAAGATTCAAATAAAATAAATGCTATACGTTCTATCTAAGGTTTATTGTGTTCATATTCTCAGCTGTAACTATTTCAGAGTTGTCATTTTATTTCATTTTATTCCAGACAGAGTTAGTGATTTGACTTTTATTATGATCCACTATGAACTGATGACATGTTTTTGCACCATAAGCATTTCTGTTTCATTACCACGGCATCCTCCTCGTGTCCTTCAGATTCACCCGTGTATCTCAGACCACAGGCTGTGAAATCTCAGAGCACCGTGTCAGAGTTAAGAAGTGGACGCCATGTGGGCGACATGCTAACGCTGCTCCAAATGTGACCGCTGTAAAGGACTTCTTATTGTTTGCACCGCTGTCCTGCTCTGACACTGGACCGGCTGGAATGAGGAGGAGGAACGACTGAAAACACTTCTGCAGACCTTTACTAGACCAAGAAAACTGTCAGTGTCATCTGGATACTGTCACCTCGCCTCTTTTTAAAGTCATTTTACTGCAGTTAACCAAAATGGATTTCTCCCTAACTTACGTTTGCTGTTACGATGAAGTATTTGGTAGTTTGTAAAGGTACACTATCACAGTGGTTTTCCCAAAACTGCTTCTACACAGACAGTTTGCTCTTTTGCGGTCTCCTAAACCACTGATGTGATCTGTTTTACTTCATATCAGTAGATTACTGTGCACTGTAACATGCTTTATTTACAACAGATGCACTGTTAAGGATATAACTACTTCAGAAGACTTCATGTGCGTGGATACTATCAGTCTGACTGTTTACAGCAGTGGTTTTCAACCCTGGGGTCGGGACCTCATATGGGGTCACCTGAAATTCAAATGGGGTCGCCTGAAATTTCTAGCAACTGATATAAATAAAATTAAAAACTTCCTAAAAAATATATATATAGTGAGTTAACAGAGCCAATCCCAGTCCATAAAAGACATGACAAACTGTGGTCCGATTTACAACCAATTCCATTCAATTCTTGACTGAATTTTTAGAATATATGCAAAACAAACAAAAAAAAAATGTATGCAAAAAAAAAAAAAAGAGTTTATGTGCATTTCCATCCATTAGTCTGGTATTTACAGCTACATTATGACGACGTGAGAAAGAAATCTCAATTTTGCAATTCAGTTTTTTTTTCATAATTTTGTGAAAATAAAATCTTAATTAAATTATTTACTTCAATGTATTGTACAGCCACAATTATATTACTCTGTAATACTAGAAACAGTGTAGTGAACACTCCTTTCCAAGTGTAACCTGTTAATATTACATTTATAATGGATCAACTAATAAAATGTAACAGTTAAAAATATTTCAGGGAAATGTAGTATTTGATTTCTTATTGATTAACTTTGTAATAAATGGTTCACACTGGACAATAAAATGGAAGAAAGCTCTAAAAACTTGCATTTGTACCAACACAGTACAGTAATGATACAGGGAAATATTTTAATTTAGTGCACGCTTTGTTCATTTTACTTGCATTTATTAAAAGCTCATCTTCAATCTTGTTCTTTTAATAGTTTTTTGGGTTTTTTTTATTAATGCAGTCCACACAGACACAGTCTTTTTGTTGTTGGTATTTGTGTCCTCTCCACAGGTGAGTAGTTTTTTTGCACAGACCATGTATCATGTAAACTCAACACGTTACATTCGTCATCATGTACCTGTTCCAGGTCTTACAGATTGGTGTCTATCGTGACTTAACTTCTTTCAATTTTGTATCTCCAGTAAAACCAGAGGAATTCATTTTAAGATTTGACACAACATCTGCCCCTGTGATTCCTTCCTCTCCAGATTTGTTGACATTGATGCAAACTGTAACGTCTGTAAAAATGACACAAACTATTTTGCACTTCTGTTATGACTGGGTCTCCTCTAACGTGTTTTGGAGGGAACTGGAGAAAGTTCTGTTTAACAAAACCAAAAAACACATCTCAGTAACTCCAAGGGACATGATAACTACATTTGAATGCTCTAATAAACCTCCATTTATGTCCTTTTAAAAGTACAGAAAATTAGATATTCAAAACAGGGAAACTTAAACAAATTCTACAATAAATGGCAACTGTTTACGGATTTTTTTGAGACAATGTAATTCCCTTCCCCCTCCCTTTTTTTTTTTTTTAATTATTATTTATTTTTTTATTTTCTTATGTTTATGTCACCAGTTTAATTCTTTTATTCAGACTACGTCTTAGTATTCTTTTCATTGTATTCTTTGTCAGGTTTCATTGTTATTTGTCCCTAAAAAAAATATGCAAATCTAAAAGTCCTGGCGTTAACAAACCTGGTAAACGTTGACATCAGTGTGCCAAGGTGTTGGCATGTATCTATCATTTTCTGTCATATACATAAAAATAAATATACTAAACCACGACCAAATTTTAAAATCTTCCTAGTGGAATTTGAAAATTATATTAAATCTTTAGAATTTATCTATAAAAAAAAAAAAAAAAAAAGCTCTAAGACCCTGGTATTTCTAAACAATTCTTTAATATTGACTGAACTCTCTGTTGCATTTATTCATTTATTTTTGGTATGTTTATTTTTATTTACTTTTGTATACTATTATTTGTCTATTCTGCTTTGTGTCTTTAAATCTATGCGTTATTTTCTTAAACTTATTTGTTCAAAATGCTTTTTCCTTTTTGACAACTTGTTTGTTCAGTTTTTGTATTGTATACTCAAATGTTTTCAAAAAAGTTGGATAAAAACAAACTTTCATTTTCTTGTATATACATCAATAAAAATATAAAACAAACAATAAAACCATAACCTCTTTGTCGGAGGTAATCACATAAAACTGTGGGTGTGCTGGTGGTGCCGGTTCGGCCCGGTTCGGCCCGGTTGTGCTGGCCTCACCTCTGCGGTGCTCTGTCGCCGGTACATGAGGTCTGAGTCGTGGCTGCTGACGCTCAGCTGGGGGGCCATGCTGTGCAGGTACACCGGGGACACCATCTGCTGCATCACGGGCTGCTGCATCATCACGTAGGACGGCTGCTGCACGGCCGTCTGCACCGGCACCAGGTACCGGAAGCCCTCATAAGAGCCGTTCACCGCGTACGGCATCGGGGACACGGGAGCGGCGGAGATCACCGCGTTGGCCACCGGGTCCGGGGAGGCCACGCTGACGGTCCGGTAGGTGGCCGTCTTCGGAACCGGATCCGGAGACACCACTCTCAGGGTCCGGTAGGTGGCGGGCACCGGGTCCGGGGAGGAGGCCACCTTGACGGTCCGGTAGGTGGTGGTGGACCCCGGTTCTGCAGAGGCCGTGTTCATGGTCCGGTAGGTGGTGGTGGTGGACTTTCGGCTCGTTTGGACCGACATGGTGATGGATCAGATCCGACCCAAAGAAAAAAACCAAAACCAGCTGTGAAGTAGTTCTGACGGCGGAGGGCGGGTTTTTACGGTTCAGTTCTACTTCTGCGGGTTCGGAACGGACTGGTAGACCCCCCAGGTCCAGGTTCAGTTCACCTCTGCCGAGGAAAGTCCAGTTAGAAGAGTCCAGCAGAAGAACCAGTCCAGTTCTACAGAGGAAAACAAAAGTACTGAGACTGGGAGGGCGGAGAGAGGGAGGGGCTTCACACTGTATGCAAATACAGGAGGAGGGGCCAGGGGAGGGGCCAGGGGAGGGGCCTGGAACACACTGAACTGGTTTAAAAGGACAGGTGAGCTGTAGTTCACCTGAATACAAGACAAAGGATGAGATCCAATCAGAGATTCAGACACAGATCACATGAACAGGTTTACACAGATGGATCAAAGAGTCCACACTGTGTGAAAGTGACTGAAAGTGACACACACACACACACACACACACACAGGATCAGATGGTGCAGGTGATGCAGTGGATGATTACACCGGTCAACAACAAATTTATTGTTTCAGTTTTTTGAGCTGATTTAGGATAATTTTGGCTTTTGAACATTTTTGCTTACATTTATGGGCATTTTCACATCATAGGATACAAAAGTCTTTCATATTTCTTGCAATAAACGAGTTCTGAAGATTTGACTTTTGCCAATTTATGATTAATGTTTTTCTTAATATTACAGGTGAATGAAGTGACTAGAAGATCTTGCAAAAATAAGCCTGACGTATTCTGCTCCATCTGCGGTGAATACACCATTGTACCTAACAGGAATCCCGTTAGAAAATTATTTTTTTTTCTCTTAAAACTTATTTTGGGTGAGAACTATATAAAAAATCAACTGATAAAGTCACAAAAATGTAATCAATTTTGTGAGAAGATCAAATTTTTCCAAATCAAATTAGCAAAACAACCTGACCTGATTGAGAAAAACAGATGTCATTTTTGGATTTAGCGGTGCAAAATGGTCCCAATTCAGTTGAAAAAACCTAGACAACTTGCAAATAACATTTTTTTGTAACCCAGTGTTATTACCTCCATTACTTGTGATCACTTTGCTTTGTGTGTTTGTTTGTTGGTTTGTTTGTTTGTTTGTTTGTTTGTTTGTTGGCAACTTTATGGGAAAACTGTTCCAACTATGGAAGTAAATCTGTCTCATCAGATTCTGAGTTATAAAAGCCATTGAATTTCTAGCCCTGAATTTCTTTGCACTGAAATTAAGTATCTGATTTTTTTTTTTTTTTTTTTTTTTTTTGCACTGAAATTAAGTATCTGAATCTTTTGTCTCTCAATTTGACCATGTTCACAAATTTAGAATAAAAAAAATTCAAATGCAAAAAATTCAGATGCAAAAAAAATTCAGAAGCAAAACATTTAGATCACACATCCGGGACAACAAGGATAAGCAATGATTCTATCTCAAATCAAACCGTCAGCCAGCCAGTCAAGTTACATTAGGTTGGTCATGTGACACCGATGCAGGAAGACGGTCAGCGTGGATGTGTGATCTGAATTTTTTGCATCAGAATTTTTTTTATTCTAAATTTATGAACATAGTTGAATTCAAAGACAAAAAATTCAGATACTTAATTTCAGTGCAAAAAAAATTCAGTACTAGAAATTCAATGGTTTTTATAATTCAAAATCTGATGAGACAGGTTTACTTCCATATCCATCCATCTTTCCCAGATCTTCCCCACAGATAGGCCTAGGCCCTGGGACCAACCCATTCCATTTTGGTCCCAGTAGAACAAAGTTCAAGGTCACAGCAAGGTCACAACATCTACAATTTTCCATCTGTCATCATTGAGACATTTTCCAAAATTCATCAAAAATTCAAAATGACTGATTCTCCTCCAGTTGGATCCACCTGTAGCTTACAACAATCTCTTGTATGTGGAACTAAATTATCCACATCCACTGTGGAATGTGGACTCTGTGGACATTTACACTGAACACTGAAAATCCCATTTACATCCCATTTCAATTAATATTGATGTGAATTGAATCTAATTGGACAGACACATGACTGGTACCAAGCTTCAACTGTTTCTGCTGTATGGAACAACCTGGAAACTGTTGGACTGAAACAGAAAGAGTGGATCCACACATGCACAGCGTTCAGGGTGTTTGGCGGAGGTTTGCGTTCTCTGAACACTTGTTTCTTCTTTGTTTTGCTTTTATTGAAACATACAGAGCAGGATATTTCTCATACTCTTTTCTGTTTTGTTTTGTTTTTTTGTTTTGTTTTTTTAATTGAAAATATTTGGGTATACAAGACATAAATTTTGAACAAACATCAAGATGTCAAAAAGAAAAAGCATTTGAACAAATAAATAAAAAATAAAAAAAAGGCATAGATTTAAAGACACAAAGCAGAATAGACAAATACTAGTATAAAAAAACCTATCTAACAAAAATAAATAAATAAATACATTACAGAGTTCAGTCTGTTTTAAAGAATTCTTTATAAATTGCCAGGGTGCTAGTGCTTTTTTTTTTTTTTTTTTTTTTTGTTTTTTTTTTGTTAAAGATGAATTCTAATGATTTAAAATATTTTCAAATTCCATTAGAAAGATTTTAAAATTTGGGAGTGTTTTGGTAAATTTATTTTTGTGTATATGAAATTTTCCAAATAAAATGATCAAATTTACAACAAATTGTAAATTACGAATGTCATGCTCAAAATATGTAATTACATTTTGAAATGTTATAGTTATTCTTTCATTACTTTTCGATATGATATGTTTTTCAATTTAAGACCACAGTTAGAAGAGTGCTCATGAAGAAAGAATAAGTGTAGAGTAGTTTCAGGACAAGAATGACAAAAGTTACACAGTTCCTCCATGTCAGAAAATCGAGACAAAATAGCGTTGGAGGGATATACGTTATATAAAATCTGTAGCTGTATAATTCTAATTTGGCTTGTACTACAGTATTTACGTGGTAATGTCCATGCTTTGGACCACTCAGTTTCAGAGAAAGTGGACTTCCAGAATGCTTCACCTCCTGGGGAAGCTTTACAAATAGATGGTTTATAGATGGTGTTCACTTGACGTCTCCACCCCTGGGGTCCCGCCCCAGTCGTCATATTGAGGGTCAAACAACACCTGCTTCTTATCTGACCTGTATCTGACCACGTCCATACGCTAGCCCCGCAATTGGTTCATAACATTACTGTACATCTGGTTTGAATTTTCATCCCCTCTGTCCTGTTTTTAGGTCCAGTTTCACAGAAGCACCCATATTCAACTGACTGTACCATGATGACTGATGACTAGGTGGGGGTTGCCATGGTACCATTGCGAGTAACGTCCTCTTTCTTACTGATTTTCACTAAAAACTGACCAATTTAGGGAAAAAATACACAATAACATGTTTTGTGTGTGCATGTGTATTTTTAGATGGCAAAAAAATACAGTGTTGAAGAAGCGTTGAAAATGATTATGCTATGATTCTAATGACATGATTATAAGCTCACATGTGTACAGTAAGAAATGCCACGTACATCTGTGTGTGCCAAAGGGCTGCCCTTTGGCGCCGCTTCTGTTCATCATTTTTATGGACAGAATTTCTAGGCGCAGCCAGGGGCCGGAGGGAACACAGGATTTCATCTCTGCTTTTTGCAGATGACATTGTCCTGTTTGCCTCATGGAACCTGGACCTTCAGTGTGTCCTGGGGCGGTTTGGAGTGGGATGAGGATCAGCACCTCCAAATCCAAGGCCATGGTTCTCGACCGGAAAAAGGTGGTTTGCCCTCTCTGGGTCGGTGGAGAATCTTTGCCCCAAGTGGAGGAGTTTAACCCTTAATAGGTAACCTGGGGTCCCAGCAGACCCCACGTTTTTAATTTGTTATGTTTTCTATGTTTTTATTTGAAGCTCGTGCGTGTTACTTCATTTACCCTCCTAGTATAAGGATCTGAAAAGTAAAATGGAACCAAAAAATTAACTCGTAGAATAATATAGGCAATACAGACATTTTGGGGTCGCCCGTGACCCCAGGTTACCTTTAACGTATATTGATTTATTGTTTTTCCATTTCAGGTATTTCAGAATATGATCGATAATTGATATTATAAATTTCTAATAACGCTAACCTTCAGTGCTTTAATCTTTTTGGAGTAATTTTAACATCGTGTGAGGCCATGGCTGAGAGGAAAACTCTAAGTGATGAAGATATTAGGATAGAGCTTGCAGATTTAGAAGTAGAATCTGAATCAGATGATGACCATTTATCAATTGATAGTGTTTATGACGTCAGTTTTCCTTCTGTGAAGACTGTTTGTGAGTATGACCCAATTGTGTAATTAGTTTAGTTTTTAGTTACAGTTTAGTTTTTAGAGAAACTTTATTGAAACTGTATTGCAAATGTGTTATAGCAATGTAGTGTGTTTATTTGTAACATGTGAAACTTTTTTGAAATTTTCTGTTAACTTTAGTGAAGGAAATACTTCACGCAGTAAAGGAGAATTTATTTGGAAAATAAAGCACAATTTTGTTATATTTTTTCGTTTCATTGCTATCCTTTCATACTATAAGCAATAAAGTATTGTAACTGACTAAAAAATAACATTTTTAGATGTTTTTATCACTGTTGGTAACCTGGGGTCTAGCTGGACCCCAGGTTACCTGTAGCTGTGGGGGGCACCATGGTTACCTATTAAGGGTTAAGTATCTGGGTCTGGTTCACAGTGAGGGAAGGATGGAGCGTCAGATCGACAGGTGGATCGGTGCAGCGTCTGCAGTGATGCAGTCGCTATACCGGTCTGTTGTGGTTCAGAAGGAGCTGAGCCGAGAGGAGAAGCTCTGGATTTACCGGTCAGTCTATGTTCCTACCCTCACCTATGGTCATGAGCTTTGGGTCAGGACCGAAAGGACAAGATCCTGGATACAAGCGGTCGAAATGAGTTTCCTCCGTCGGGTGGCTGGGCGCACCCTTAGGGGTAGGGTGAGGAGCTCAGTCACCAGGGAGGAGCTCAGAGTAGAACTGCTGCTCCTCCACATCCAGAGGAACCAGCTGAGGTGGATCACACATCTGTTTCAGATCCTCCTGGACTCCTCCCTTGGGAGGAGTTCTTGACATGTCCCACCGGGAGGAGACCTCGGGGAAGACCCAGGACACGTTGGAGAGACTATGTCTCTGGACTGGCCTGGGAACGCCTCGGGGTCCCCCCGGAAGAGCTGGAGGAGGAGTCTGGGGAGAGGGAAGTCTGGGCGGCCCTGCTTAGACTGTTACCCCCGTGGCCCAGCCCCGGATAATGGATGGATGGATGGATGGATGGATGAAACTAATATTTGAATTTTTTTTTTTTGGTTGTTCAGAAGGACCAGTAAAGGCTCCAGTTTTAAAGAATTGGAATTTTCTGTTAAAAATTT
The DNA here is from genome assembly GCF_902148855.1 of Sphaeramia orbicularis. Taxonomy (NCBI): domain Eukaryota; kingdom Metazoa; phylum Chordata; class Actinopteri; order Kurtiformes; family Apogonidae; genus Sphaeramia; species Sphaeramia orbicularis. The sequence continues at coordinate 297,771 of NC_043970.1, read as the reverse complement.
AATGGTTCAGGCTTTACAGGGTTAACAGTGAAAACAAAATTATCTTCAAGAGTGAGTTCCATGTCATAAATGTCGTACATATTTCATATCATACTGTTGTCTATGTTTGTAAATGTGTGCTTTGTGAATTTGACTTTTTTCACTCAAAAACATAGAGAAAACTTTAGAGTTGACGTTATTTCTAAGTTCTTATACTATTATTTATATTTTGTTACTGGTGTGGCCCACTTTATATCATATTAGGCGGTGTGTGGCCCCTGAACTGAAATGAGTTGGACATCCCTGCTGTAAGTAGTGTAAGTTTATGGCACACCATCCCAGTCTGAGCTGAACATGCACTAAAATTTATGTGGCATCCAAGACGTATTAACCCTAAAAATCCACCCCCACAAAACCTTTTATGTAAGTAATGTTCTACTTTAGTTTGGGTTGTTTTTGCTGTGTGGCACTCACTCCCATTTACCTGAATTATTTAACAGTACTGTAGTTTCTGGTCTTTTACCTGTTTACACCAGTAGATGGCAGTAGTGGCTGATGAGAAAGAGGCTGAGTCCAGGCCCTGCACAGAGACACTGTGGTCAAACCAGCCCCTAGTGGTTTCCATACGCACTATTTGATAACTACAGTAAAGTAAGTTGGCTAAAATGGTTTTAAGGCTGCTTTTAACATGAAATAAAATCGTTTTCCTCCATAAGTATTTCACAAATCTAGTATTTTTGGTAGTAGTACTTCATATACTAATCATACTCTAAAATGCCTTCCAGGTTCCAAATGTGTTTTTGTCTGAAATAGTGTTTAAGACTAAATTAAATGATGAATAAAGTACATTTTTCCAATAAATACCTCATGAATCTAGTGTATGTGGTATTAGTACTTCATATAAGCACAAAAACTACGAACTACTTTTACTGTGTACTTTTGGAGTAATCATACTCCAAAATCCCTTCCAGGCTGCAAATATGTTTTTTGTCTGAAATGATGAATAAAATAAATTTTCCCAATAAGTGCCTCATGAATTTGGTATTTTTGGTATCAGTACTTCATATACTATTAGCACAAACACTATAAACTACTTTTAGTGTGTTGTTATGTATTACTTTGTTTGCCTGCTTAACTGTCCTGTCTTGCAGAGCTGTGCTGATGGACTGATTAGCCTGATTGTGTCCACCTGTTGGAAGTGGAGGGCTGGGCCTGTATAAAGGGCTCAGCTCCTGCTGCTCTCTTGACTTCTTTTTCCTCAGCTCACCAGCAGACCACACAGCTTCTTGCTGTTTTTGGTTTTTTCTTGTTTTTCTTTTTATTAATAAATTACTACTTTTTTGAATTCAACCTGGTTTTGTGTCCTCCTTTATGTTGTGACTCTGAGCCGGTCATAACATAATGGGGGCTCGTCCAATTGAAGTAGGTCAGTTTATTTTTTACCCCTAGACTGTTTTTCACGTTTTTTTTCCAGTCAGCGGGTTCATGTATGTGTCACCACATGAGGTAAGGTTTTTTTTTTAGTTTACCTGGTTCAGTCAGCCGGCGGGTGTTGGTGTTACCTTCACCACTTTATTGTTTTTGAGCGGTAACCCTGGGGTGGCCCCTGGTGTGCCCGGGAAAGCCGATGAAGATAGTTAGGTTTTAGTAAGATAGGGTAAAAGTAGAGAGGAAACCAGGTAAGCTCTAGAGAAGGTTAATTAGGAATGCCAATTTCTCAATCAGTAATAGCATGTGGTGTCATGTACTGGCCTGGGTTTGCACTCACACCGTGTGTTGTGAGTTAGAGGACTTTGTTTTGCGCGCAGTAGTTTAAATGCTAGGCTGTAGTTGTGTTCCTCTGGAACATTCATAACCCTGGTGCTCATGCATTTTTGTGTGAGTGGTGTTTTTGTTGTAGTCGCATGGTTTGTGGGACTACATTTTGTGTAATCTACTTTCTTCCTGTGGGGAGGGGTAGAGTTTAGTGTTTGAGTTGTATTGACTCGTTTAAGGGTGGCAGTAGTCATACTATTTCCATACTGTGTGCAGGGAATAGTTATGGAGTTATCAGCCTAGTGTGGTTTTTTGTAAGTTTTGATTGCTTACTTCTGGTTTTGTGTCGGTTTGTAGTGATATTAACTGCGCTTTGTTTCATAATGCTGGTTCTGTGTGGAAGTGTTATATGGAGTTGTGCTGGTTTGTTTCCAGTTTGAGGTTGATTGCACTTTGTGTTGTGGCACTTATCTGTGTGATCGTGTTACATTGTGTTGGGCTGGTTTGACGTTTGTGGTTTATTAAATTTCTTAGGTTTCCCAGTACTACTACTAGCCTTAGCGGACTCATTCTTGTTAATTCTGATTTCAGTATGGATGTTGATCTGAGGAACTTCTGTGAAGCTCCTACTAGAGGGCAGCTGTTTCAGTGTACTAAAGCACAGTTGATGTCAATTGCAAAGCATCATCACATCACAGCTGCATCAACTTCTCCTAAAGACGAGCTTAGATCAAGGATAATTACGGCACTAGTGGAACAGGGAGTGCTTTTGAGTGAGTCTGAGGATTCAGATTTAAGTCAATCTGTTCAGGTATCTGACAATAAGACAGATGATGTACTGTTAACACAGGATGTTTATGCTGTGTGTTTACATGAATTAGACTTAGAGTTAAAAATTAAACAATTAGAGCTTGAGGCAAAAGCTAGAGAAGACAGGAAGTTTGAAATGGAGAGGTTACATTTGGTACATGAAGAGAGAATGAGAGAATTAGAACTGAGGTCAGCTGGTCTGCAGTCTACTGGTTCTCCTTCTCCACGGTTTGATGTTGGACGTAACATTAGTTTGGTGCCTCCTTTCTCAGAGAAAGAAGTAGAGAAATACTTTTCACATTTTGAGCATGTAGCCACCACATTTGGCTGGCCTGAAAATTTCTGGACCCTGTTGCTGCAATGTGTTTTAACAGGTAAAGCACAGGAAGTTTATTCTTCATTAACACTCACCCAAAGTGCAGATTACCAAGTTGTTAAAGCAGCCATATTGTGGGCCTATGAGCTGGTTCCAGAGGCTTACAGGCAGCGTTTTAGAGGATGTCGAAAGACTGAGAAGCAGATGTTTGTTGAATTTGCCTGAGAAAAAGAAATCTTGCTCAATAGGTGGTGCACATCTCAGAAAGCTGAAACTAAAGAGCAACTTTGTGACTTCATACTCTTGGAGGAACTTAAAAATTGTGTTCCTGAAGCAGTTGCGACTTATTTGAGTGAGCAGCGAGTGTCCACGGTTGGGGCTGCTGCTGTGCTTGCTGATGAGTATGTCTTGGCTCATAGGGTAACTTTTAATGATAAATCTTGTGAGACTAGGAACCGTGTTTTTCCTCATTTTAAAGCTGACAGTGGTGGTCCTGGGTCTTCAGGTTCTGCTGTAAAGGCTACTAATTCTAGCACAGGAAGCTTTCAGAGGGTCTGTTTTTACTGTAAAAAGCCTGGTCATCTCATAGCTGACTGTCATGCTCTCGGTAAAAAGCAGAAAGCTCCTAAGCCAGTGGCCTTATTAGCTTCAGTACCACACCTGTCCAGTGGGGAGAATGCAATCAATCAATTCACTAAAGATAGGTCTGGTGTAGTAAAATGTCCCATTGAGTCCACTGAGGACGGGTTTGAGCCTGATATCTTTGCGCCTTTTCGTATGGAGGGTTTAGTAGCCATCTCTGATTCAGAAAAGTTTGTCCCGGTTCGTATTTTGAGAGACACAGCAGCTGCTCAGTCTTTATTGGTGGAGGGAGTTCTGCCCCTCTATGAAAAGACTTCTACAGGTGAACATGCTTTAGTGTGGGGTTGTGGAATGACATGGCTTAAAGCCCCATTGCATGTTGTGTACTTGCAGTCTGGTTTGGTTACAGGCCCAGTGGCAGTAGCTATTCGCCCTGAACTTCCTGTAGAGGGGGTGGATATGATCCTGGGCAATGATCTGGCTGGTGGGGAGGTGTTTCCTGCACCCATTGTTGTAAATAACCCAGCTGGAACTCAGTCTGTTCAAACTGATCAGTTATCCCAGATGCCAATAGTGTTTCCTGCTTGTGTTGTAACTCGTGCTCAGGCACATAAAGTTGAAGATGTGGTTGACCTTTCAGAAATTTTCATGGCACCTCAGGAAGAAGTTGTACAGTCTGTTTGTGGGTCCCTCTGCAACTTCTGAGTGTAGTGCAGCTAAACGGGCTACAGAATCTACTACAGCAGAGACTGTTGAGGTTTTTGTCCAGTCCTGTCATCTTGTCATCAGTCTGAGTCTCCATTAAAAGTAGGTAGGAAGCAGCTGACATTAGCTCAGAAGGCTGACCCTTCCTTAACTAAGTGTATTGCAGCAGTGTTACCTAAAGACAAAATTGGTGCTTCTCAAGTGGCTTATTACTGGGAGGATGGTATCCTCATGCGCAAGTGGGCTCCCTTAGCTGAAGAGGACAGTGGGTGCAATACTGTACATCAGGTGGTTGTCCCTGTTGGTTACCGTGCACAGATACTGAGTTTGGCTCATGATGATGTTTTGTCTGGCCACCTAGGGATAAGTAAAACCTATTATCGTATATTAAAGTATTTCTTCTGGCCTGGTTTAAAAAGTGATGTTGTAAAGTATTGTTGATCATGTCACGTATGTCAGTTAATTGGGAAGCCAAATCAAGTGGTTCCACAGGCTCCACTTCACCCTATACCAGTTATGGGGGAGCCATTCGAGAGACTTATCATTGATTGTGTTGGTCCATTGCCCAAGTCAAAATCTAGTCACCAGTTTCTCCTGACTTTAATGTGCTGCAACTCGGTATCCAGAGGCAATTCCACTGCATTCCCTCAAAGCCAAGGTGGTAGTAAAAGAACTAATTAAGTTCTGTACCACTTTTGGTTTGCCAAAGGTCATTCAAACAGACCAGGGTACCAATTTTATGTCTAGTTTGCTCAGGTGTTGGAGATGTCAGCTGTGAAACATCAGGTCTCTAGCGCTTATCATCCAGAGTGCCAGGGGGCACTAGAGCGCTTCCACCAAACCCTTAAGACTATGTTGCATGCTTATTGTCTTGAAACTGGTAGAGAATGGGAAGAAGGAATTCAATTTCTGCTTTTTGCAATTCGAGAGACTGTTCAGGAGTCCCTGGGCTTCAGCCCTACAGAATTGGTATTTGGCCACACAGTTCATGAGCCACTGAAGTTGTTGCGTGAGCAGCTGACTGGTAATTCCCATCCTTGTCAAAATATGCTGGACTATGTCAGCTCTTTCAGAGAGCATCTCCACCATGCCTGTGCATTAGCAAAAGAGGCATTGTCTAGTTCACAATCTAAAATGAAGGATCATTTTGATAAGACTGCTGTTGAACAGGTTTAACCCTGGAGATTCTGTTTGTTTTCCTTCCTGTTCTTGGTTCAGTCCTACAGGCTGAACACCAGGTGAACTAAACCTACAGGTTCAGGTCACAGGTCCCTATGTGACTGACAAAAAACTGAGTGAAACAGATTATGTTGTCTGTACGCCTGATAGGTGTCGTTAATCACGTGTGTGCCATGTGAACATGCTGAAGCCCTATGTTGCTAGGAGTAGTGAATCAGCTGTACCTCCATCTCCTTCAGCTAAGGTTATGCCTGTAGCTTTAACTGTGGTGCTGCAAATTCTCATCAGGATGATGAGTTAGAGATACAAGATTCCCCTGCTCTGTGTACTCAGTTGAAGAATTCCCAACTGTTGTGTGATTTAGAAACTCACCTGTCTCATCTCTCTGGGACAGCTAAGAGTGACATCATTGAGTTGATTGAAAATCATCACTCACTTTTTTCTGATGTACCAACTCAAACCACCATAGTACAACATGATATTGATGTTGGTGACTGTCCTCCTATTAAGCAGCACACCTATCGTGTGAATCTCACAAAAAGGGCTATAATGCAGAAGGAGGTCGACGCAAGTGGTACTGGTGCTGCATTTCTGCAGGAGGATTCTTCTAGTATCTATCACCCCATATGCTACTTCTCCAAGAAGTTCTCTGCAGCTCAATGCAAGTATAGCACCATTGAAAAAGAGACCTTAGCCATGCTCTGGGCCCTCCAGCATTTTGAGGCTTATGTTGGCTCTACACCACAGCCAGTGGTGGTCTTTACAGACCACAATCCCCTTGTCTTTTTATATCGCATGTATAATACCAATCAAAGGCTCATGCGATGGGCTCTTATGGCCCAGAATTTTGACATCGAGATTCGGTATAAGAAGGGGCATGATAATATTGTGGCTGATGCCCTTTCACGCATGCCTTAAGATGTTGACAGCGTGGCTGTCAATTTAAGGGAAGGGGTGTTATGTATTACTTTGTTTGCCTGCTTAACTGTCCTGTCTTGCAGAGCTGTGCTGATGGACTGATTAGCCTGATTGTGTCCACCTGTTGGAAGTGGAGGGCTGGGCCTGTATAAAGGGCTCAGCTCCTGCTGCTCTCTTGACTTCTTTTTCCTCAGCTCACCAGCAGACCACACAGCTTCTTGCTGTTTTTGGTTTTTTCTTGTTTTTCTTTTTATTAATAAATTACTTCTTTTTTGCATTCAACCTGGTTTTGTGTCCTCCTTTATGTTGTGACTCTGAGCCGGTCATAACAGTGTACTTTTGGAGTAATCATACTCCAAAATCACTTCTGGGCTACAAGTGTTTTCATCTAAAATAGTGTAAAAGACTAAATTCAATGATGAATAAAATCAATAGAATAAAATTAATTTACTTCAAAATTAGCCCAGAAGGTAATTGCTGCTAGCTTGAATCGCATTAGTTTTGAGACTGATCTGCATTTCTCTACATTGAAAATACATGTTAAAAACTGGAATAGGACTTACTATTGCACTTGTCATATTTTTTGTAATATAGGTTTATGTAGATTTTGCATTATTTATAGTGTGAATATAGAGACAGCCATCAAATAGCCTGAAGTTTAAACCATTAACCTTGTTAAGGTTTATCATCAGGGCAGGGGTCTCAAACATGTGGCCCAGGGGCCAAATGCGGCCCACCAAAGGTTCCAATCCGACCCATGGGATGAATTTGCAAGGTGCAAAAATTCCACAGTCCAGGCTGTGGAACTCATTTTTGTTCCGGTTCCATATACAGACCAGTATGATCTACAGTCAAACAATAACAGCAGAAGAATGTACAGAAAATAATGACTTCATATTTTCTTCCTGGTTTGATGTAAAAAAAAATTACATTATGCCTATAAATAATTATAACTTCAAATATTTGTCTTTTTTTAGGGCAAAAAAACCCAAACATTAAATTAAGAAAGTACTTACTTTGTCAAACTATCCTGTAACAATAAAACATGAATAACCTGAACAAATGTAACCAACCTGAAATGTCTAAAGAAAATTCAGCCCAGTTTGAACTCTTTTCTTCCTGTTCCTCAGTGTTTAGTGTCTTTGTAGATCTGATCCAGAATGCACATGGACTAATGAGAAGTGGAGGAAGAAGTTTGCTAAAATTGCACTTATTTTTCTTAAGAAATTTCAGTTTTTTCAGGTTATTCACATCTTTTGTTTGGATAGTTTATAAAAGTAAATAAACAGTAATAAACAGATTTAAAAAACAACTGCAATATCTTACATTAACCCTTTCATGCATGAATTATGAAAATAAGTATCTAGATTGTTTTTTTTTTAGATTGATTTTATTACTCAAAATTAGGCTAAAGTTGGAATGCATTTTGAATTTTTTTTTTTTTTTTTTTTTAATATGATTTTATAAATAAAATATTTACCCTCCTGAGAACCAGGAATACAAGTTTTGGCTTTTTTTTTTTTAAATTAAATAATTGCCATCATGATGCAACAGTTTTTTCAGATGCTTTTTTTTTTTTTTTTAAATGAAATGTCCTTTGCGGTGGACAGTTTATTTATTTATTTACATACATATAGCAGTGAAACTCTTATCCACATACATGAACAGAAAACCCACCACTGGGTATTTGAGGTAAACTATGAGATCACAGAACAGTCCAAATTCTAAAACTAAGATGATACTTTTTTCATTGTATTGCGTAGGGTCTATAGAGACTGTGGTTTGGAGAACATTACCTTGTGACCCTTTGGAAAGTCAACTTAAACTATGTGTCCACAAATGTGGATGAAAGGGTTCATTACTTATTTGCTACAAAGGTAGGATGGTGTTAAGAGGTTGAATTATTCACAATTGCTTTCTGTCAGAAAGGAGAAACAGTTGTGACAGGGTGAATTTGGTGCACATAGTCCAGTTCATGGCTGACTTTGGAAGGGGGAGCTTCAGAACTACAAATGAGTCCTCAGAAAGATACGCAGATGGGTCTGTATGTATGTGTGTGGTTAGTTCCAGTTCTCGCGATCTGAAACGAGATCGAGCCACGTAACAATCCGTTCACTGGAGGAAACGGTTTTTATTCATCGGGAAACAATAATGTCTGCTTCTCAGTCACTCTGCTATTCTCTTCTGTCCTATCCAGCCGACACTGGAGTGTTACAGATGTTTCAGACGTCGCTCTGAAGCTTCTTTTACCGCCGGTAAGACACTTGACTCAGTCTCCATCCTACGGTAGCTATGCTAATGTTAGCCCGTTAGCCGACAGCTGTTCGGTTCGGCAGGTCCGTGTCTAACCTGAGACCCTGTCCTCTGAGTCCGACCCAGACCCTGTCCTCTGAGTCCGACCCAGACCCTGTCCTCTGAGTCCGACCCAGACCCTGTCCTCTGAGTCCAAATCAGCTCAGAACTGGATAAAACTGCGTGAATCTACGCTCAGGCACAGACTTCAGTAATATTGGTGTTATTTCGGATGTTTATGAAAGAATGGCTGCCGTGTTTTAGTTGAACATTAGCTAAGGGTATAGACTATAATAGCAGCTGGTTCAGAAAAACACCTGCTTTTTGAGCCCGTTTACATTTATTCTAAAACTGTCAACATTAAGCCCAGTGTTAGAATGAGTTTGCTTATGTCTGTCGTGAATGTTGCTCATGTTGTCATAGAACAGTCTCTAACAGGAGTAAATAACATAATCTAGATGTTGACTGAATCATCTGATGCCGTTTTATAAACTGTAAATTCAGTCCCTGCAGTATGGTATTTATTTTTGTTGAGGATCAGTAGACATTTGCATTGCTCTCAGTAACCCTGATGTACCACGTAAAGCTAAATACATGCATTGCAAAGTCTGTTTGTGTAATATGCATTTGATGTGTGTCATGTTATTGCGCTCAGATCGAAGACAAAATATGTCCAGTATTTAAGCACAAATGGTTCTGTAACATTCTACGCATTAGATGCACTGAATGCTTGCTCTATAAAGACCTAAGGTTAATGCAAACTGTCGTGTAGAAGTGATCCTCTGCTGGTTTGTTGTTAGCCATAGTCATAGATGCAGTGTTACCGCAGCGGCTGACAGTTACGTAATCCAGTTTGACTGCCGTGACGTCATCTTCAGTCACTGGCTGCTATGTGGGCCATTACCTCCATCACAGATGTCAAAGCCATTTTAGTTCAGGGGCCACATCCAACCCAATCTGACCTCAAACAGGCCGGACCAGTAAAATAATAGCACAATAACTTGAAGATAATGACAACTCCAATTTGTTTTTTTAGTGCAAAAAAAAAAAGAGTAAAATTACAATATGAAAATGTTTATGTTTCCAAACCATCCTTTCACAAAAAAATTGAATAACCTGAACATCCATGAACAATATGAAATTTCATAAGAAAAATAAATGCAATTTTAACACTATTATGCCCCAGTCTAACAATTCCACATGCACATTACGAGGTACAGATCACAGTAGATCTGCAAATACACAAAACAGTCAGTAACAGATAAGATAAGATGTACATTATCGAGGGGGAAGTTCAAGTGTGTACAGCAGCACAAGACAGTATGCATCAAATACAATAGGAAAAAAAGATAAAGTTTGTTAAAGTGACAAAACAGACATCTGGAACTGAAAAATGTAACATTTAACTTTATGATGAAACGAATTTGTCAAGACTCTGTGACACACTTGACTGTCATTGTCTTCTGTGTAATTTCATCCTGTGGGCCACACTCTTTTGAGGTCTGATTTTCCTGACCTACATGTTTGGATCTTTACAGTTATCTTTTTTTTTTTTTTTTTTTTTTTTTTTTCGTTTTTGTCATCTTTAGCATCTATTATCACCTGTTATTGTCTTTGTTGGTTTCTCAATTGTATGCTTTCTACAGTTGTTCCTACATTGTCTTACTCAGTATACACAGTATTTGATTGTGAGGTGTGTACATAGACTCCTGATGTATAACAAACAGGCCATGTATTGAATTTAAAACCACTGGAGATACTTACTTCAAAACAAAACATATTAAATATGTCAGGGTGAATCACCGACTGTAAGGATGACAATAGAGAGCCAAAGTCCTGCCTGTTCTGGTCAGGCTCCATAGGACCTCATTTTGGAAAAAATATGTTGCAGTCAGTGGTGAGAGAGGAGTCAGGTTTTTTGCTAGATTCCAGTTCTCAGTGGTAAGCACATCATGGTTTTGGGATGTACAGAGGAAAACAAGAGTGTGATCTGTTTAAATGAAGTCCTATGGGAGAAGTGGCTCAGTGACTGTGGTAATGATCTTTAACATCTTGTCCATTGACCAGCAACTGATAATGCCACAGATCAGATTTAATATTACTTAGATGTAGAGGTAGGCTGATATATTGGTTCACTTTTCAATATTGGCCATTGGCCTTAATTTTTTTATTTTTTTTTTTTAAAGTTGATATTTGATCAGTAGTAAAAATGTTGTAAGATATTTGATCAAGCACCTGTGTGGGCAGCACTTAAGTTCAGTAAATGTCAAAAGAGTACTATGTGTATGGGTAATAATAATTTAATTTGTATTACTGCATAAAAATCTTAATTTTTTGAGTGTTTCAGTTGGATTTTATGGTCAATGTACTTTTAAAGAAAAACATTGGCTGTAGGTTTCAGCTATCCGCTGTCTACATTTTTAATGGCATCGGCCTTAGAAAAACCCATATCGGTTGACCTTTACTTAGATGATTGTTTTGTGAGGCAAGTGACAGTTTGAGGTGTAATTATAAATGGGGCCCAGTTTCAGTAGCTTTACAGTCAGTCATGAAGCTGAACCATGGATCGAACACACTTGTCTTTTTCTGTCTCTTCTTCTCACCCACCAAACATCTCACTTACATTCTCCCATCACAGCTATGACGTCCACTCTGCTGAACGACAACACTGTATGATATAAAAATTTAGTGAATGATTATCAGCATCAGGGATCTGATATGACTGGCTCACAGTGATACATATGATCAGCTGATTAGTTATAGTCATCCATTACATTATCAACAACATTTGAACCAGCCAGTTAGGAATCTTTTGTCTTTAGTCCCAGTTTACTGAGTTGCACTGACATGTTTTTAAGAAAAAAGACTTTATTCCCTAAACAGATGCTCCAAATGTCCAGCTCAGCAGGTGAGTTGGCTGTCAGTCAAAGCCAATCGAATCATGTGACTTCTTCTGTCTCTTTAGTCGCCTCCCTGACCTGCCTGTGCATTCACAATGCATTGCCAAAGGGTTTCGTGTCCCTCAGACAGACCAGCGTAACCACGGCTGCTGCCACTTCTCCAGCCAGACCACTCCACTCCACAGCATCACCTCCAGAAGGTTAAGGTCTGTTCAACAAATGTCATGCTATATCACTCTGTCATTGATGTTGTTACATGTACACGTTATATAGAAAAGTAGCAGGTCAGAGGTTGCAGTGTGAAATACACACAATTATGATTCAGTAGAAATATCCAAACAAAAAGCTGTAATTCAACTGTTTTATTGTGTCTTTCGTAAGCTGTTTAAGTAAATGATTGTCTGTAGTAACATAATAACCCAGAAAGGTTTTTCTTGTCTGACCAGGTCCTGTCCTCATTGAACTCGTCACTGTTTCTCTGAAACCATGGCTGGCTCTGGAGACTTGCCAGGTGAGAATGTCTTTACATCTAAATTCAATAAAAAACAGATCTGTGTTCTTCCTACTTTGGTGCTACAGTTAGAGGAAGTCCCCACTTTTATTTATTTATTTTATTTTATGGGTTTATTTAATAGCGACCATGCAGATTTATGAACATTGCTGAATAAAAAATATGCCCATGTAAATATGCCAGAATTAGTAAAAATAACTCCTTTTCATCTGCAGTCCCTAGGCAGGTGACAGAAACAAGACATAAAACAGCCAACAGTAGTACATCACTCGTTTGCTCTAAATTAAAAAAAAAAATTAAAAGTACAAATAATGATGACATAGGCATCATCAAAACAAATAAACAAAAAAACAAATAGACATAGGATGATCACAGGGGCATTAGCCCATACAGGGGTTGGACAAAATAATGGAAACACCTTAAAAAATCAACAAAATATAATTTAATATGGTGTAGGTCCGCCTTTTGCGGCAATTACAGCCTCAATTCTCCGAGGTATTGATTCATACAACTTGTGAATTGTTTCCAAAGGAATTTTAAGCCATTCTTCAGTTAGAATACCCTCCAACTCTTTTAGAGACGATGGCGATGGAAATCGACGTCTTACTTGAATCTCTAAAACTGACCATAAATGCTCAATAATGTTGAGGTCTGGGGACTGTGCCGGCCATACGAGATGCTCAACTTCATTAGAATGTTCCTCATGCCATTCTTTAACAATTCTAGCTGTATGGATTGGGGCATTATCATCTTGAGGTGAAGGTGTTTCCATTATTTTGTCCAACCCCTGTACATTCACCTCTATACTTACATACAACTTCCGTACTTTCCGGACTATAGAGCACACCTGACTATACGCCGCTCCTGAATATAAGCTGCACCCACCAAATTTTGACAGAAAAAAATATTTGTACATATATAGGCTGCACCTGACTATAAGCCGCAGGTGTCCACGTTGTAACATGAGATATTTACACAGAAAGATGGTAAACAGAAAGATTATTTAAATATTTATTTCCATCCCTTAAAGGTATACCGTATGATGTGGCATTTTTACACTTTTCTTTTGTCATCTTAAAATGCTCCTAATAAGCATGTGTCAAACTAAAATGTAAAAGAAATCCACCAGGTTTTGAAATTCAAAAATGTTTAATTACCTCCGCCAAGGAGGTAATGTTTTTGCCAGGGTTTGTTTGTTTGTTTGTCTGTTTGTTTGTTTGTTTGTTTGTCTGTCCGTTATTGTGCAACATAACTCAAAAAGTTATGGACAGATTTGGATGAAATTTTCAGGGTGTGTTGGAAATGGGATAAGGAAGAAATGATTAAATTTTGGTGGTGATCGAGGGTGGGGGGGCCCACGGGGGGGGGGGCACTGATCAGCCTTGGCGGAGGTCTGCGCTCTCCGAGTGCTTCTAGTTCTCATATAGTTCTGATAAAATTCTGACCAATCATTTTATTCGGTTCGAATGAAATAATTGGCTGAACCTGACTGAGCCTCCTGTCAATCATCCATTACGGCCGTCCAGCATCTGATCCATTACCGCCATCTCCACATCCAATGTGTTCCTCTGAATCTGACACTTCACTTGCGCTGCTTCTCCTGTCACTGACCACAGTCTACTGTCTAAGGATGTGTTTGGATAGAACTGAAATGCACATGTGGAAGGAAAAAAACAGATTTATTAACAGAAACAATAACTAAGGGGAACAAACAGGAGTCTGATGAATGAAGAATGGAAATAAAAGTCCGGAAGTCTGGTGCACTGGACTAAACAGACAGGTCTGCACAAAGGTCAGCTTTTATGACCGTGGGACTCAAACATGTACATGTACTTGGTGTCACACAATGTAGGATTATGTAGGATGATAAATGTATGGACTATGAAACCTCAAATGTCCACGGAAAATTCGCAGAGGCCATGCGTTCACAGTGCGCGTGCCCGTCATCTGGGCACCTCATCAGCTGAAGACACTGACCCAGCGCTGCACAGACCACACCCTTAAATACTGGGTCTACTGATGGAACAGGGGCCGCGGCAGGTGGATGATGTATCTGATTACTGAGGTAGGGGGGACACGCCGAAGTGGACCGAACCTCCACCTCCACCTCCGCTTCCACCACACATCAGGTAAGAGGAGGAGAGCGTCAGAGCTCAACGGCGCTGAGGGATTTGCATGCAGTACTATCAGGCCACCCTCTGCGTCGAAGGGATACCCCCTGCGTCAAATAGTGCCGCTACGGGCTCTGACCATGCATTGATTTCTGATGACTTGGGAAGTGGGCGGGGCTTTGGAGGGAGGTGGGTTGTTCATGTTCAAACTTTTACCAAGTGCTGTGAGAAATGCCACATCGGTAGTATAGCTTTAACTGCTTTTTTCCAAACAGTGCCTGTAACACAGCAGTAAAACGGCAGGAACAGGCTGGTTCAAAAACCCAGAAAAGTCATTGATCTGTATCTACATCTTCCTTCTGCTCGTTGAAACCACTGAAGTTGTCGTCTTCAGTGTTCTTCAGTTGAACATCCTCAGAAAGGCTCCGTCACACACCTTCTCAGTCTCTCTTCCGTTGTCTCTCATTGTCACTTCCGTGCTGCAGCTCTATTTCCTTCTTAGACAGACAGATTGATTGCTTTTAACTTAAAAGCTGAATCATATGCATTTCTTCGTGTGTTTTCCATGATGAGGGTTTGTGCATGACACGCAAAATGATTGTTCAAAGTTAAGCTTAAAACTTCTCCTCTTCATCGCCTCTTCCATCTGTCTGTCTCGCTTTTGCATTTCCTGCTAGAGCGCCCACTGGAGGCCGTTAGCCCATAAAAATCTATGCTTGAGCCACATCGTTATATAAGCTGCAGGGTTCAAAGAATGAGGAAAAAGTAACAGCTTATAGTCTGGAAAGTACGGTAATCAGAGAAAGTGTATGGGTGATGAAATGTATGTCAGTTAAAAATGAGTGCATCTGTGGTTTTCTAGGAGCCACTGTTTTAAGTGCATTTTAAAAGTGTTGTACATTGGACACTCTCTTATAGGGAGGGGCAGGCTATTCCAAAGTTTACCTCCTACTACTGACAGTACGTTTTGGCCAAAAGTGGTGCTTTTGAATGGAATCACACAGTTCCCATTTACAGAGGCCCGTGTACGACCTCTGCTTTCAATTAATCAATCAAATTCAGTCAATCAAATTTTATTTATATTGCGCCAAATCTTAACAAAAGTTAACTCATGACACTTTACATATCGAGTTGGTCGAAACCAGACTCTAAGCCAATTTACAGAAACCAACAGAATCCTCCAGGAGCAAACACTAGTGACTTGTGACAGTGGAAGGAAAACTACCTTTAACAGCAGAAACCTGGAGCAGACCCAGACTCCTGGAGGATGGATGTCTGACAGGACCAGTTTGGGTTAGAGATAGAGGATAAAGGAGGAGAAAAGAGAGAGGGAGATAGAGAGAGACTGGGGGAGAAGGGGAGAAGTAGGGGGAGACACATGGATGGAACTGATGCACAGAAAACTGAACTAGAACTGTCAAAAGTAGATCAGCTGGTGTTAGTATAATTACTAGAAACCAGAACAAAGCTCCATGACTGTTAATACTACTACTACAAATACAAGTACTAACGGTGGAAGAAGCCATGCAGCGGGGGAGGGGCAAGGTTATGTAACACTTTATGTAAAAAAAACAAACTTTTAATCCCACAGCACCATTATGTACAGAAGTGGTGTGACTTCCTACTACTGCGACCTAGAGTCCATCTAGCATTACTGAATGAAATGAAACACCAAATACTAACACATTACAATGCTTTGTTTCTGAAATGGAAGAAATCTCTGCAGCCAAAAGCCTTAACCGTACCCTGCTTTCATTGACAGTATCACCTTTCGTTGCCGTGACTTTGCTCTGAATTTTTTGCATTTCCATGACATGATAGCAGACCATCACAGGCACTGTTAGTCACCAGATGTATCTGATATTTGTAGTGCCACATTTACCAAGGTTCCAAGTGAGCTAAAGCAATGCTAAAAGTGACGTTAGAACATGCAGAATACTTATTAGTTGGTCTAGAATCACTGGGTCAACACGTGTCATTATGGAGCAATGAGTGAAATCTACAAAAACAGGAGATTCTCAAGTCTGGAGAATCTTAGTTTTAAGTTTTCTCCTCTGCAAGGCTCGCAGTTATAGTCATGCTGAAGACAGTGTCACAATATGTTTCTGATGCATCACAGTGGACTGGTGTCATAACTGAGGCATGTTGAGGAAAGTTGAGGCAGTAGAAAAGAAGCAGAAAAGGCTGGAGGCTCTGAAAACAGGACAACAAACTCTGCTCAGTGGGTGAGCTGCAGCTGGGGTTCATAAGCAGATGATAAATATAAGCAAAAGTTCAACAAAGTAGCAGTGGAAGTCTCTTCTAATGCCGTGTTTCCACTACATGGAACCGACTCAACTCGACTCTACTCGGGTACCAGGTCCTATTCCTGTAGCCCGTTTCCATTACAGGATACTACTGACTTTACAGTACCAGGTCGTCATAGCGATGCGGCACTTTACCTCTGTGTCGTCTGCTCAGAGAGTTGCTGATAAACTTGTTTGTTGCATTTGTTGCGAATCTCCTCCAACCATGGTGTAGTTTTACAGGCTGTCATCATGTGGATTAACCTACCGCTGCATTTACTGTCAACTTCTGCATCTGTCATTTGTAAAACGGCAGGTCACAGAGACAACTGTCTGACCAATCAGTGGTCTGCCGTGTTTACACGTCACCTTTTACTATCTGGTCTCCAGTCCTGGAACCTCGGCGGAGGTGATACCAAAAAAACTAGTACCGGGTACCAGATTCCAGGTCCTTTTTCGTAATGGAAACGCAAAAAGGCCGAGTCAAGTCAAACCGGTACCACGTGGTGGAAACACGGCATAAGACTCTGCACTGCATGATACACCTGAGTTAATATCTCATCATGCTTTGAGGCAGGTATAAAGAGGTAAAGGCCAAGTGTCAAGACTGGCTTGTAGAGCCTTGACAAGACAAACGCAGGAGGATGCCAGCAAACAACATAATTTATTAATTAAATAGTGCACAAATCAAGTGAATAATAATAATAGAGTAAATCCTATGTATGTAGTCAGCATTTTCAGTAATGTAGTGTGTGTATGGATGAGTGAAAGTGATGGGTGTCAACTAAACAGTAGAGGGTGGTGTTGGTGCAGCGAGGCTGAGACAGACCGGCTCTGTTGCTGCTGGGTTTTTGAATGCTGTGGCCACACCCACCGCCAGGTGGCACAGGAGAAACCAATCCACCTGATTGGTTGCCTAGGAGGAGGAGAAAGAAAGAAAGAAAGCATTAGAGCAGACAGGACGGAAAACATAGAGAAAGCACGACACTGGGGTTGTCCCACGGAGACAAAGGCCTAGTGTTACCTAAACATATTCCTTTCATGGTCAGTGCTTCATTGAAACTGTGGGTTGTAG
Source organism: Sphaeramia orbicularis (assembly GCF_902148855.1). NCBI lineage: Eukaryota > Metazoa > Chordata > Actinopteri > Kurtiformes > Apogonidae > Sphaeramia > Sphaeramia orbicularis. The sequence continues at coordinate 280,353 of NC_043970.1, read as the reverse complement.
GGTTGGGAATCTTAGTTGTCAGGCCGATACGATACGCATCTCGATACAGCATTTCCAGTCCAATATATTAAAGATACGTGTGTGGCATCTCACGATGCGATGCGATATGATTCACACCCAAATCACGATACAGAGCAATTAAGCACAGTCTGATTGAACACATTCATTCTGATAAAAAATAAAAATATGCAGTGCAATTCAATGAGCTTGATTATTTATTTATCAAATGAGACCATGACTTTCAGAACACGTGCCTCACATTCAGTCAGTGAAAAAGTTAGGACTTTGTTTCCAGAGTCGTTTCTCTGCATGTTTCTCACACAATGTTTTGCTCCCTCGTCTAATCTGTCACTTTAAGAGACACCTGCGCAAGGTATTCTGGGATACGCTGTTGGATATGTGTGACACGGTTAGAGGAAATATCTCCGGTATGAACAGCAGTATTTAATGCAGTTCATGTAGTAAAAAGTACCCGTTCATAAACCACATGTGGTCTCCTCCTTCAATGTCTGTCACATTCACATACACACCTTACAGTATTCATGGGCGGGGCTTGTGCCACAGTCCATCCACAGAGCTCAGACTGTTAGTGTACACTGTACACATCTACGAATCCACAGCGCACGTTAACATGGGTCTGAAGGAAAGAAAAACTTTACCCAAAAAAAGAGTTACACTTTTAAATGCAAGTAAAAATATATTCTATCGAACGGATCGAATTTTATCGATACAAACATTCAATAACCAATGCATCGTGATATCATTCCAAACTTTTCATTCATTTGCAGCTTCTCTACCGGTGCACTGGGATCGTGCACGCGCATGTCGGCGTATCAATACATATCGGATAATCTTCCTATCCCTAGTGGGTTTACAGGTGTGCTCTTATCACCATCTTACTCTGACTGATATTTTTTGAGGATACTAACATTGTCTACAGTGAGTGTCATGACCGAACACACAGACAGGACACTCCAACATGTCATTACCCCCTCTAGTGCTGCCCTCTACCTCAGCTTTATATTATAGACCATTGAAGTCCACGCAGTGGTACACAAATGCACATGGATAAGCTCCAGAGCTTATCCACTGTTGTTATTTGTGTCTGCAGCCATAGAAGGCTCTGGGATGGAAGGGATGAAGCTTCCCATCGGGATGACCCGACGAGCCCTCAGCTACGATGACAACCTGGAGGCCCCCATGTCTACACCCCCCCATGACATCAGCATCAACAACCTGTGGAGACGACCAGTCATACCAGAGAGGAAGTTCCCCTACCTGGCAGAGGTCAGATCACACATTCTTTAATACCACCTTTTTCACCTTCTGTACATGAAGGTTTTCCTCATACGTGAAAAGGTCAATTCCTCAAGTTAAAAACAAATCCAGAACTCTTTATTCAGTCTTTCCAGGAGCTCAGAATTATCTAAAGTTAAATGCAAACTCTTAATTAACATTAAGTGTATAAAGTGTACACAGAGTGTGTAATGGCCTGTGCAGATGTAGGTAATGATAATATTGTTAATGTCTGTGACGGGTGATGTGTCTCCACCAGGAGGATGAGAGTGGTTCGGTGACTATGTCTCACCCAGCGGTGCACAGCGCCCCCTCCAGGTCACCGACGGTCGTTAAAACCAAGGCGTCCTCCATCATCATGAACTCTCTTATCACCAGTAAGATTAATCATTAAGATTTAGTTTTCATTTGTACTTTTTTTTTTTTTTTTACTTCAGACTATCAAGGTGTCCAGATGTACAGGTTATGGTTGGACTCGAGGCTTTTTCTTAAACCAGGAAGTGCATGAAAAATTTGACAGAAGCCACTTACTTTTGCATTTCCTTGAATTTTGTGTTTAGAGAACATTGACCATAGATGAAAAATGGGTTAAGCTGCATGAATCTTAAAGTGTCTGAGTTGTCCATGCTGGACATTTGAATGATAGTATGTGAGTGGACATGCTTCACAGATGGCTTTAAGTGTGTTTGTGTTTGTTTCTCAGAGCAGACTCATGACAGTGTGTACAACTTTGAGCAGAGAGCAGGGCTCACTGACAAAAGCTACACCCCCCACAAAGGCCTCATGGCCGATGAGTCACGACTCCACCACCGCATGCCCGAGTCTTTCCAGGTGAGTATGAACATGCTGGGAGGCAGTTCAGGAGTTACTGTGTGTGTAACTTCTCATGTGCCCAGGTCATCGCTCTTCTTGGTAGTTTTTCAAAGTTCAAATGGACTAGTTTTTGCTCTTTTGAAAATGTTTTGTCACTCATCCAAGAGAGTACACCTGTAGGGGGAGTGGTTTATACACCTGTAGGGGGAGTGAAGTGTGGAGGTTGTTTTTCCATATGTTAATGCTCTAAGTGTTATGGTCGTAGGGGGTGTGGCTCTGGGTTTCTGGGTTGTTAGTGGGTGTTGTGTGTGTGTGCGTGTGTGTGTGTGTGTGTGTGTGTGTGTGTGTGTGTGTGTGTATAATATATTCACATATCCTTTTGCTGTGTAGAAACTACAGATTCAGAGCATGGAGGTCAGAGACGAACGCCCCAACTCCTCAGCCCAGTCTACTCCATCCAGCACTCCACACAGCTCCCCAAAACAACAGCGCAGGTACAAACACAGTTTGGATGTTTTCATTAGTTGTAACCAAGCAGCAATCTCCTGAAAAGTGAAACGAATGCATTCATGTCAATAACTGCACTAACTTGTAAACGTCCACTGGGGACTGGCTCCAAAAGCAAGTGTACAGCCTGGTACCAAACCCAAGTTTAGTCTCTGTATCTGTTCACTCTAGTGGATCACTACTGGTTATGGTTGGAGGACTTGTGTGTCTCGGTGACCTAAGAGCTATGTGTGGTCCGCTGGACCTCCAGATTAGGGGGTTCAGCTTAGGTCTTACAATTCTGATGGGGAAAAATGTTACAGAAACAGCAACGCTGCCCTAAGCACCAGGAGGTGCAATGAGTTATGACATCAGATCTATTTGTCATAAGTCTATATTTAATTTCCTCCACAGCAACTGCGCATTAGTGTGTATTCATTTAATTCACTCATTTAGACGTAAGGCTAAAGTGTTCAGTATAAATAAGGAAGTAGCTTTTGTAGTTGACAGGTGAGTTGTAGTTGACAGGCTCAGTTGCTGAAGTTCACATTTGCCATGTTTCCACTACGTGGTACCGGCTCGGCTCAACTCGACTCGTCCTTTTTGTGTTTCCATTACAAAAAAGGACCTGGAATCTGGTACCCGGTACTAGTTTTTTGGTATCACCTCCGCCGAAGTTCCAGGACTGGGGACCAGATTCTAAAAGGTGACGTGTAAACACTGCAGACCACTGATTGGTCAGACAGTTGTCTCTGTGACCCACCGTTTTACGAAAAACAGATGCGGAAGTTTACAGTAAATATAGCAGTAGGTTAATCCACATGATGACAGCCTGCAAAACTACACCACAGTCGGTCAAGATTCAGTCTTTGGTGGCCACTGTAAAAATTCAGCATGAGCTTGACAAGACAACACAAGTGAATTTATCAGCAACTGTCTGAGCAGACGACATGGAAATAACGCGTCACATCGCTATGACGTCCAGGTACTGTAAAGTTGGTAGTATCCTCTAATGGAAACGGTCTGGAACAGGACCAGAGTCAAGTCGAGCCGAGTCGAGTCAAGCTGGTTCCACATAGCAGAAACGCAGCAATTCTGAGCTGTTTATTAAATAAAACAGACTTTTCTCCCTGACAGGCAGCTCTGCTGTAGCTGTGTTACACCAACAAAATAGTCTGAGGATTCCGTTATGAATTTTACTAGTACTTAAAAACAACAACTGACATAAGTTCACTGCATGAGCTGATGTTAGGAGACAATCAATTTGCACTGAACTATATGATCAGTCAGCTGGTCTGCTGATGTACTCAGATAACTGTAACCAGTGTTTTTATGTAGGTTACGACTGTAACATTGAAATGATTAGAAGGTGTTTATTATGACACTGTTGGTGGATGTGGTGTTTGTTTTCAGTATGTTCCACTTTCATCCCTCTCTCTTCTCCAGCTCCACTCACTTGTTTCCATAAAACTAACACTGTGATGGCCATGTTGTTAATCTTAAAGCTTCAAAAGTGCAGTTCACACAACAGTGGGTTAGTTTGTCCACAGTGGGGCAGTGGTTAGAACCGTCTGCTCACAGCTTGAAGGACTGGGTTTCCATTCTGTGTGGAGTTTGTATGTTCTCCCCATGTCTGCTTGGGTTCTCTCCTGGTTCTCCAGCTTCTTCCCATCAGGTGTGAATGTGAGAATGAATGGATGTTCGTCTGTAGATGTCAGCCATGTAATGAACTGGCAGCACGTCCACCCCACCTTCCCCACAGCCTTCGAGGAGACCAACCACTTAATGAATATCTGCTATTTCTAGTCTCTACAGTCTGTGGATGTCACACATTAAAGACGTTCCACAAATGCAGACTATGATCCTCAAATATTTCACCCTTCACTTAAGTCTGTACTTCACAGAATAAAATGGACATAGCTTACTCTGCAAATATATATTTTAATTTCACATTAAACAATACAACTTTTACAGATATAATAAATAGTTGTAGCATAAAATACATCTATGGTGATGTTTACTCATGTGGACTCATTTGTACACATTAAGTAGTTTATGCATGTGTGGACTACTGTGGCCATGTGATATTTAGGACTTCCCTACTGTTCGCTGAGATATTGTTGTTTAAATGTGAAATGTAAAACATAAAATATAATTTTAATTTATAAGATCTGTAACATTTTGATGTGAAAGTAATTCAGTACAATTTTGTGACTTTTATGATTTGACACAACAAATAAATACATGTTTGCGGGTTGTGAAATGTTTGAGGGTCATGGTACACTGCAGCTGATGTCCAGTAAACACACACTCCCACTGAGTTTCCATCCTGTGGACTCATGCTGCCTTCAGGTGCCATCGGGAAGATGATCCTTTCCACTTGTGAATTCAAAATTACAAGTGTGTTGTGTTCAATTGATTAAAAAATTTATGATTTTTTTTTTTTAATGAATTATAATAATGACTAACCCACAATTTAACACACAAACCTGCTTGGAGCATATAAAAATGCCAATAAGCTGAAACATAAATAAATATTTGAATCATAATGTGAATTATAATTTTCTGTTTGTTAAAACTGGTATTTAAAAAGGAAAACTAAAGCCACTCAAACAACTCCTCTTCCATATTTAGTTTTCCACAAAAATCCTTTAGCTTGTTTCCAAGTTTTTCAACAGTAATAACAGTTGCAACAACAATAATTCATGATACAGCATTTTGTTTGTAAATGGTGTATGTTGTAAATGTGTAAAATCATTAGCTAACAGCAACAGAACGTTAATTAAAGCATTGTTTATCATTCATGTTTAATCTCTCCCTTTCCATGTTAAAAATGGTCAAAGGCTATTTTCATCTCGGTAGCTTGTGTATGACATTTTTTCCCAGTTCTTCAGTGAAAAATATGATGTGAGGGGGCGTTCATGTGCAATTTTTGAGTTTTACTATAATTCCCATAACACGTTACGATAGGATCGCTCCCTGCACAAAACAGACTGAACCTTTCATTCTTTCAAAGAGGGCAAAAAACCAAACTAATATGAAGTTTTTAAATTTGTGGAATTTTATTTTTAATTTACAGACTCCTTCTATTCTTCAAAATGCGCAGGAAAATATATTAAAGGGTACATGTAGTGAATTTTCTCCAGATTTTCTTTTTGGTTTTATGTGAAAAAAAAAAAAAATTATGTCTGTAGATAATGACAACTTCAAATTTTTGTCTTTGTTTCAGCGCAAAAAATAACATTAAATACTGAAAATATTTACATTTACAAACTATCCTGTAACAATAAAATGTGAATAACCTGAACAAATATGAACAACCAGAAATGTCTAAAGAAAATTCAGTCCAGTTTGAACTCTTTTCTGGCTGTTCCTCAGTGTTTAGTGTCTTTGTAGATCTGATCCATAATGCACATGGACTAATGATAAGCTGAGGCAGAATATTGTTAATACTGCACTTATTTTCCTGAAGAAATTTCAGTTTTTGTCAGATTCTTCACATCTTTTTATGTTTGCTAAGTTTATAAAAGTAAGTATTTTCATAATTTAATGGGGTTTTTTGCACCTAAACAAAGACAAAAATTTGTAGTTGTCATTAATTATAGGTTATTATGCTATTATTTTACTGCTCTGGCCCACTTTAGATCAAATCGGGATGAATGTGGCCCCTGACAGAAAATGAAATTTTTTCCCAGTTCAGTGGAAAATATGATGTGAGGGGGCGTTCATGTGCAGTTTCTGAGTTTTAATATAATTCCCATAGCACGTGACGACAGGGTCACTCCCTGCACAAAACAGACTGAACCTTTCATTCTTTCAGAAAGGGCAAAAAAAACAAACAAACATGAAGTTATTAAATTTGTGGAATTTTATTTTTAATTTTACAGACTCCTTCTATACTTCAAAATGTGCAGGAAAATATATTAAAGGGTACCTGTAGTGAATTTTCATTTCTAGCTATTTCAAAAGATGACATACAAAACTCGCTGTTCTGTTTGTAACCAGTATTTACCATGGTCCTCGTCGCACATGAAGGCAGCATAAGTCCACACTGAGCAGCTGACACAGATGTGTGTGTTTGTCACAGGGGCTGGTTTGGCAGTACGAGTTCAGGGACCAGCATTAGCTCCAACAGCAGCGTGGACATGGGAGGGGACGCCGCGGGGGGCGCGGTCGAAAAGTGGAGTGCGTTCAGTTCACGTCCGGTCGTTCACAAGACCACCTCTGACCTGGGATCAGACCCAACCACTCCAGGTAAACAGACCTTTTTATCCACACGTGTAAAATAAATACATGGAAGCTGCACCTTCACATGTGTCGATGCCATGAGCAGAATAACTGTTGGGTCTCTACACGAACCAGATGATCAGGCTGCTTATGAAATATCTGAACACCCCCCCCCCCCCCCCCCCCCACCTCGTTTGTAGAGGCAGAAATTTGGTCAAGGTAGATTTTTTTTTTTTTTTTTGGATTGGGGTCATTGCCTGAATCACTGACCTTCAGACGGACACAACCCTCTGTTTTTACTGCCAGACAGTGCTTTATAAAACTCTTATCAGTCAGGTGGAAGTCAGATCACGGGCAGCTACTCCAAAACATTTAGACCTCCACCTACGGAATGGTTCAGCGTTTCTGGACACAACTTACATCTTTTTTCCAGGATGACTTTGGGTAGGTAGCAGAAGTTTGTTGTTAATGTACGATGCCAGTGTTTTTAATGTTTTGACCTGTTGGGTTACTCATGGAAATGCGTATGTGGGTTATTTTTTAGCTTGATATCAGAAAGAAGCGGGAAACCTAGTTTTCACACATGAATGGATCAGTTCACAGAGATGGAAATCAAGGTTCTAATAGTTTTGGATTTTTCATTCTAGTTTAGTTTTGACTTTTTTTCTCTAATTCATTTAGTTTTAATTCATTTTTAGAGCAGGTTAGATTTTTTTTTTTTTATTAGTTTTCGTTATTTTCTAAATGCTTAGTTTTAGTTTAGTTTTAGTTTTTTTTTTTTATCTCTTTTCTCTTCTTCTCTGTGGTCGTATTCAAATCAATCCCAGACAGGACTCTGCTGCTTTAGTCTCCATGTTTCCAGGTAGAGTGGGGACCAGAAGACGACTGGAAACCACAAGTGAACACAAGTGACGGACCCTTAAATATCAGATGGTGACAGCACAGAAAATTGCTTGAGGGAAATAAATCAATTTCATATCAATCTGACATTGACCAAAATGAAAACAAAGGGAATTTTATCCATAATTTTTAAACGTTTTAGTTAGTTTTGTGAGCATACAATACAGTTTCAGTTAGCTATCGTTTTTTCTTTTAATTATAGTTTTTATTTATTTCAGTTAACGACAATCTTTTTACAATTCTAGTTTTCGTCATTTTGTTAGTTTTTGTTAACGATAATAACCTTGATAGAGATGTACAAATGCATTTGTAGGTCTAGTGATTAAAAAGAATATTTTTACAATGAATGAAATCTATTTAAACGTCTAACATTACTGCTAACAAACTAAATAGCCATTTTTAGTCAGATTTGTTTTGGTGTGGTTTTTTTAGTCCAACGGCCCGAAGGGTTCGATGGACTGTTTGTATCAGTTGTCGTCCGTCTGTCGTTTGTCCATAAACAATTTTTCAAGAATCTTCTTCTCCAAAATCGTCAGTCAGAATGACTTGATATTTGTTGTGGAACACGTTTGGGGTAAGATCTACCAAGTTTGTTCAAAGAATTGAGAGAAATTGATTTTTGAATTTTTTATGAATTTTTTAAATGTTAAAAATCCTCATTGGTTTATAATGAAACACATTTCAAAATGCTATCTTAGATACAGGACACTTGGTCCTATTTTTATTACAAAAACTTACACATTCAGGCTTCTTATTCTTCATTTTTGTTATCTGTCAATGATAACTAATGTGAAACGTTCATATTTTTTCTCATCTCTGGACATCACCAGACACTGGGTTAATTTCCAGTAATGGTCAGATATAAACAGTGAGTAAACGTACCTGTCCTTCAGCACTGCTTTCATTTCACTGTTAGAGAGATAATGAACAAACATTTGTCGAGAGCAGTGGTTTCTAACCTTTTTTGGCTCGTGACCCCATTTTAATATCACAAATTTCTGGTGACCCGAGAAATTCAAAATGGAGACTTTTTTTTTGTTGCTAAAATTAATTTGTTTTTGATCATGTAATAGTTTGCTGTACTGTGCTGCAAATAAAGGTTAATGTTAGAGGACATTTAGTCTATATAATGTATATTATTGTGGACAGAGGCAGTAAATCCAGGTGTAGATTACTGCACAAAGGGAGAATGTGATTTTCCTTGGTCAGGATCTGTCCAGTCAGTCCAGCTGTGATTTACAAGGAGGACAATTAATACTGAACGAACGATTAGACTCTCACTACAAGGCTCCTCAACTAAATTCTTTAATAAATGGCAATCTTTTTTAGATTACTTTCAGTCTTTACAAACGTTGCCTTCAGATTGATCTCTCACACCTCCACCCTACTCTGTTTTATTATTGTTTAGGTATTGTTGGTTTTTTTTGTTGTAATTTGTTCTGTCTACTAATTATTGTCACATTTGATACATCTACGTAGGTAATGTCTAATATTTAAAAGTAAACACAGGTATCTACAAGCTATGATTTTTTTTTTTTTTTATTTTATTTCCATTAGCTCAATTAATATTCTTGTACACCACAGATTTGATACTGCTTGTACTTATTTGATTTTCTACTGCTCAGAGACTGTTGTGATGTTCTTGTTTCTGCTGTTGCCCCTTCTCGGAGGGCCTTGGGGTTGGATTGGGAATGGGGAAAAATGATATAAAAAGGCAATGTATAATGAATGCATTGTATTTATGATCCTTTGTATGCTCTGTTACATTGCTCATAAAAAGATAAATTAAAAAAAATAAAAAAAAAATACTGAACGAACAAGAACTAAAACTATGAATTATGAAAGAGCTGCAGCATCTGAAACTGACCACAGTGAACATTTGACAGATAAACAGAACCACAGAGCTGCAGTTTCACAACCACAGTTTTCATGTCTGTTATGGATTGGGATTGTCTCTGTCAACTCACCACAGATTTTTATTAGTAAGTTTTTTTTTTTATCAATTACTAAAAATTTCAGGCGACCCCATTTGAAATCTAGGCGACCCCACATGGGGTTCCGACCCCAAGGTTGAAAAACACTGATCTAGAGTAATTCCCGAACGATGGAGTTGTATTAAAATGAGCCAAAGCAGTAAATGAATTTGGCTGATGAATCACTGCAAATGGTAGGAATTGGATCCGATAGTAGCTGTTGGATAATACTGGGCTGGAAATACTGACTTTGAGAGAAAATAATAGCTTTAAAGATAAAAATTACTCCCACTTCATTTTTTTACAGTTTGATGTTCATTGATCCACATTTGTAACTTGAGGTATTTCTGACACTTTGATGCTCTGTTCAGTAGGTGTCTGCTAATGAAGTATTACTAATGATGATGGATATTCAGTTGTCAGCGTGACAGTGGGGGAGGGGTGTGTAGAAGCTGGCTTTGTTTCAGTAAAGTCATAATGACCACATTTGAAACTCTGTGTCTGCGTTAAGATACAGCTACGATTAGGGGTGTTCGAAAATATCGGTTCTGTAATATATCATGATATTTCATTTAACGATATTGTATCGATATTAAAAAGTACTGTAATGATATTTTTAGGTTTTTATTCAAATGCAGATATTTCGGAAGTTCATTTTTGTTTTTTGTTTTTCTTTATTGTTTATATCTTGTTTATTATTATTTAACACTTTATTAAAAAATGGTTATTTGAAGCATCCAAAAAGCACTTTTTACTGTCTGAGAGGCAGTTGGTAGTTCCTTTGTAGGGACAGCACAACAATACTGTTCTGATGTTAGTTCTGAACTAATAGAATATGAACATTTGAACAGGATCTGAAACTGTAATGTCTGTAAAACAGAATTTCAGTTTGAACACAGGAACATTTTTTGATATAGCATTAGATCCTGTTGTGATCAAATAAAAATGTGTTTAGTATTTGTGCAGATTTCTAGTGTAATTTAATTCTTCCAGGGAAAAAATCTTTTAAAAAACCAATAAATAAATTGCCTTTTTAACAGTATCATGATATATCGTATCATGATCCTAGTATTGTGATTTGTATCATAATGCCAGATTCTTGCCAATACACAGCCCTCGCTATGATATACAGGAAATATGTACAGCATTAAAAAAAGATGTGTCAGGGATACAAACACCTTCTACACACCCAGTTGTCCAGTACTTTATACGTGATACAAACACACAGGCTGATGTGGGGAGTGGGGTTCAGTTGATTGTGTAAGTGTATGTGGCAGCATCCATGGCCACGAGTAAACAGTGAAGTAACCGAGCAAACAGTGTGTCGTCTGTTACAGATAGAAATGTGTGTCATTCTGTTACAAAAGGCTCAGAAATACGGGAACATTAGCTTGTGTTCTGAAAGAATCCGAGACTAAAAACAAATGTTGTCTGGTTCTGTCATTGTCATATTCTTCCCTGTTCTCTTTTCCCAGCAGGCTTTGCACTGCAGGCGTACCGGGGTGCTCAGAAGCCCACCCCCATGGAGGTGATGAAGTCCCAAGCCACTCGATTAGGCGACACCCCCTCTGCTCAGCAAGTGGCCCCGCCCAAAATGGAGATCCCCACGATGGAGGGTCGGCGCCAGGGAGCGAGGCCACACAAGCTGAAACACAGAGACATGAACATCCTGACGCCCTCTGGATTCTGAGCGCTCACATGATGGTGGAGAAGAATGCAAGCAGATCAGTGGAAGCTCACAGGTCCCATCAGTGCACATGATGTTCAACACCAGTGTTCAGGGTCACACTTTGGCTCATATCGTCTCAAACTCTAGAGGAAAGATGGCCCTTCCGGCCACTTAAAGGGGCAATTTGTAAGATTATGAACTAAAACTGAACTCTATCCATGGGGGGGGGGGCATTTTACCAGGAAGCTGTGGTCATTTGGATTTTCCAAATGACCTGTTTGGAATTGTCAAACGCGGCCCATACGACTGCTCCCTGCCACATGACATTGTAGCAGATATTATTTACAGTTGGACTCTGTACGTTGGCTTTGTACATTAAATTTTAACGTTAATGCAAATGAATATTCCACTAATGTTCCTGTTGCAGCAGCTACATCGCTAGTGTACTGGTCAAGAAAAAAATGGTGCACGTTTAGCATCAAATGTAATTTCTAACTTATTTAATGCCACAAATTAACATGCATTTTGTTTCTATTTATGTTTAGAAAATGTTTCCGTATGGGTCGGGTGTCGCTGGTTAGCATGCTAACTTCAGTAAATATCTGCGTAATAAGAAGTCAAAACTGTTATTCCTTTGCACTTTTGTGGATAATTTTCAGATTTCTTAAACTAACAAAATTACAAATTGCCCCTTCGGTATCATTTCTTCACCACATCGTACCGTAGCATGAAGGGAAATGACAGCATTAATGCGAAGAGCAGCTCTTAGAGTCACAGTACCATGACCTGTTTGTAAATGGACTCGTACCTGTTCCCGCTGTGGGACTGTGTTGTTTGGTTGTCAAATCTAACCCTTGACATTTCTACCCTTCACCGTACGGACAGTTCCATATTCCAGGTGTTAGTCGCAGCCCACTGGTGTGAACACAGGCCCGTTCCCACAAATGTCTGGTGACCCAGTGGGGTTTACCTGTGAGGCTGCAGACAGGAAACCACACCTGTGTCTGTCTGAGGGGGAAGATCACAACGACTGAGATCCTCCACAAAAGCACTTTATCCTCCACCCTTCAGATCCCAGACCCCCCCCACCACCGCTACCACAGCCTCCACTGGGGTTAAACAACCTGACAGCATTCTAAGCAGGCCACCAAGGACAAGCATTATCTATGATGTGGTTTAATACCAGGATAAAAGAACAAAAGAAAATTTAAAAAATGTTCTTAGGAAATTTAACCCATAAGGACCCAGTATTACTTTTGTGTCAGTTCCCAAATTAATATATATTTAACCCTTCTTTAAGTGATTTTCACCATTTATTGTAATTTTATCTTCTGTATTTTGTGGGGTTTTTTTGTGGAAATCTGGTATTTTCCTATATTTAATTCACAGGTCATGTAGATGTTCATAAACGCTCAGAGTAAAGTTGAGGGTTATTATATGAAAAACAGAGAAAACTGAAGAAAACGTGGCTTTTTCAGTCCAATCTGTCACTGACTGAACATAAACCCAGTGTGTCCATCCACTGTCACTGATCCAACTGCATGGGTTTGACTGGGGAATCAGTGTTGTTGAAGATGACAGTGTTTCCATGGTTACTACGGAGCCTCTGAACATCCAAATGGGTCATATCTGATGACCATGAAAACATGACAAACTGTATTTTACACCAATTATTTCCATGTATTGATAGAATTAGTGGATCGACAGGAGTTAAACGGTTTAGATCAGTAGATGGTTTAGGTCATAGATGGATGTTTGGGTCTTTATGGGTTAAATTAGTTGAAAGGCTCCTGCTCACTGAAACGTTCCACTTCTTAGTCGTCTGTTTACTTTGTTGTAGTTGTTCTTGTGTCTTATGTTGGACTTTACATGCACAAAATATTTCATCTTTTGCTCTTATTCAGAAAAACGAGACAATAGCCGAAGCTAAGCTGGCTTTGAAACCGGACAGAATGACACCGTATTATGTCTGGTTTTCAGTGTGAAAGGACACGACAGATGGAAAGATGAGACCCATCTGTTTGGTGCTCTTCACCGCCTCTCCAGCAAATATCAGCCATGTTAGATTTAGTTTTGGAATGATGCTCCCTGTACCCTGTGGTGATCCTGATATCGTTGCTAACATTAGGAGGCTAAACTGACATTTCACATCAGTGTACCAGTACCGTTGTTCACATCTCAGTTTTTACAGTCAGAAAAAAAGAGTAAAGACCATTCTGTTGCCATGCAAGATACAAGAGCAGCAAGATACGAAGGGGAAGAAGTTCCTGATTTGAGGGGATTTGAGAGAAATACGGTCGTCTGTCAATGTCAAATATGACGAAGCAGAAAAGAGAATGCATTTACTGCCAGCGTGAAAGGAGTAAATTACTTATTTTTAGCAGGTTAAGTGTTTAAAAAAAAGCTGGAGATATATGATAATATTTGAATAGAGAAAAAAAAAAAATGCATATTTCCACATTCTCCCTTAACGGTGTTCTCGTTTATTTTGGAATGGATGGAAAATCTGCAGCCTCTTCTGCCCTTTAGCATTTAAGCGTTGAAATAGTCCAAGTTTTTTCCTCCTGTGGTGGACTTTTTGGACGTCTGTATTCCTTCGTCCATTTCCATTTAAAGGTTGTTACTGTGACACTTTTCCGGGAAAAACCAGCTGACATACACATCTGATAAAGTTTCAAAGTAGGCGTCGTTTGAGCACAAACGTGCGCTTTTCTTCGGTCCGTTCATTTCTGTTTCAGCTTAAACACCATTAGCCGCTTGGTTTGTTTTAGAATTGAAAAGGCTTACTTCAGAATATCCAAACAAAACCTGCTGCGTCAAATTCAGAACACTTTCATTTTCACAATGACTGTGGAATACTGATGTGCATGTAAACACAGTGAAGCGTCTGACGGAGGGAAGTGTTCACCTGGTTAATGAGGGAGGAAATCTGTGATTAGAGCCACGTCACCTGGGCTCACACACACATACACAGCAGCTTTTGAAGGTTTTCACATGAATTATACAGACTGAAGAAGAGACTGAAAGCTGCTTTCAGTGTACAAGCATATTTAGATACTGCTGGCCTCATAGTAAAACTGCCTAAGTCGTCCACTAAATGGACAAAAGTATGTGGACGTGTTGAATTCAGGTGTTTCTTTTCTAACAGTCTGGGATTTAAAGCAATAATGACTAATGTTAGAATATAGTTTTATATCATGGGATAAATATCATACTGATTCATCATGAACAGGACATCTTACAGCTGTAGACATGATGCGTCCCAGTATTTATGTCCATATAGTTTAGAAACATCACAATTTCCTTAAAGTTTAAGTGAAATGTGAAGAAAGTAGATGTTAGTTTTGGTAGAAAATTATTATTTACAGTCAGAGCAGGAAAAATATTTTAGAAATTTAGAGGAAGAACATTTAAAATCAGAGTCATGGAAAAAAAAAAAAAAAAAAAAACTAAATCAATGTCGGGAGAAATGAAGTCCAAACCACCTCTGAGGCATTTTGGAAACAAAGATAAGAATATAACCCAAACTAACCAGCGCACTGATATTTATCCCATAATATAAAACTATATTCTGACATTAGTCATTATTGTTTTGTGTCCCAGACCCCTGTTAGAAAAGAAACACCTGGATTCAACGTGTCCACATACTTTTGTCCATATAGTAGATGACTTAGGCTATCATGATATGAGGCTAACGATATGATTTCCGTTTGTGTGTTTGCGATGTTTTTTGGTGCTTTCATTTGACTGAGTCGCTTCCACATCCTGCTCAAAGGTGTGGATGGGCTTTCCACTGGTGGCTTTCCACTGGTGGACTACATTGTCTTTATTTAAAAATCTAGCTGCTGAGCAAGAAAAGTTGCGGTTGCCTTGAGAAAAGTCCAGGAAAGTTCAGGAAATGGTTGAAGAGTTTTCATTTATGAAGTCTTTGTTGGAGTGTTTGATATTTTTCCACAGACATTGTACACTTAAAGTTTCTCGTACAGATGGGGGAAAACGGGCATTATCTTATTGTTTTATCTGTTAAATGAAGTGTTTTGTAGCATTTGGTTGATTATTATTCGTACTATTGTTGCACTTTTATTTGAAGTGTGTCAGATGTTTCCTGGTAGTTGATCTCAGCTGTGCTGTCGGGTTATTTATGGAGTTGAAGTTTCAAGTCATCTGTGACGAACCGTGGTGACAATCGATGTACGTCAGGTGTCGTTTCCTTCTCATCCAGTGTGAATACGGTGGAAACGCTGCCGTCTGCAGCTTGTAATATTTACTAGAGATGTGCTGACTGACTGTTTTTACTTCATTCCTCATGTATGTGTTAAAGTGAGATGCTGTTTCCCTTTAAATCTGTCTGAATCTGCCTGCACCATGGACTGACTGATGTTATTTTTTATGTTTCTGTACCTGTTCTTTGTTTTTCTCTGCCAAAGTCTTCAAGAATAAATGTTACTCAGATGAATCATGGCGTTATTTGGTGTAGTGTGATATTTTAAAAGCCCAACGACACTCGCATCCTGGTAGAAGTAAGATTCACTGCACAGCACTGATGCTTGGTGACTGTTCTAAAGTCAAGTGAAGTATCTGTACTCCAGTGGCGGCTGATCGTCTTTCAGATGGGGAAGCTCATTGTCGGCTTACATCAAAAAGAAAAAAACAGGTTATTTAAACATAAATTCATCCCTTCGTTCCTTTTTAAGAAAATGCTCAGTGACCTTATCGTACCAAGTAAACAAGAAAACGTTGAAATTATGTTAAATTGAAACAAGGAAGTACGATGAGTGTGTTTTCTTTCAGGTCAGTAAATGAACAGTTCATTTGGTTTCTGTGATTCCACAGCAGAATGTGTGACGGTATTAAACTGAACTGTGTCAGTGAAGGAGCAGATCTGAAAACAGCTGTCAATCAAACGGGATTCAGCCTTTGGACCCATCCTCCAATCAGCACGTGGAAGCTCAGCGTCCGGCCCGGCCGAGCTCCACCCACAGCTCCATTCACCCCCAGAGACGCCGAGCATCTGGGGGCGGGACAACACGGTGTCATTTATCCAATTAGCGTCCAGTTTAGAGTCAGTTTCCAGCAGTTCCACTCAGTCCCATTGAAGTGCATGGACGCTGAGCGTCTACGGACAAATGCACTGAGCAGAGACGGAGGAGAAAACACAGACACGGGAATGGAGGAGAAGTGAACAACATCCAGTCCACTGATCTGGGATCCAACTGATTCTGAACCAACTGGTCTGAGAGATGAACGTGTTCCAACACATTTGGAGTCAATGAAATGAAAACAACTGAACAGATTTAACCACTGAATTTTTGTAATTTTAGGGGAAGCTGAGCTTCCACTGCAGTCGGACAGAAAACACCTCTGCTGTACTACATGTATTTGTATTTCTGTCCACTTCTTACTTTTACTGAGTATACTTGAACACAACTGTTGCTTTATTCTGAGGGACCTTGAGAGGAATTCTCTGTTACTTTTATTTTGCATCATTGCTTCACAACATCAAGACAGATTTCAGTGTAACTCAAATGATTGGTACAGAAAAGTACAGAAGAACATCCCATGGTGAATACACTGATGCAGAGCAAACAAAAAAAAAACAACACAAAAAAAACACAACACACAAAAAAAACACAAAAGACAAAAATGGTGTAAAAGATGAAACGATATGAAAACACTATAAAAAACTTTGTGAAAACTACATGAAAGACTGAGCACATTATGGAAATACTGTACAAGGAAAGATGAAAGATGGAAAAGACGAGAGGAACGAAACAGCACCAAAGATGAGATGAAAATCTTTATCCTCACATTGTAACGGTTTAACTCATACACAAATGGACAAAAGTATGTGGACACACTGAATCCAGGTGTTTCTTTTCTAACAGGGGTCTGGGATACAAAACAATAATGACTAATGTCAGAATAGAGTTTTATATTATGGGATAAATGTCATTACATTGGTTAGTTTGGTTTAAATTATCTTTGTTTCCAGAATGCCTCAGAGATGGTTTGGACTGAATTTATCACAACACCAATTTTGTTTTTTGTTTTTTGTTTTTTTTGTTTATCCATGATGATGACTTTAAATGTTCTTCCTCTAAATTTCTAAAATATTTTTCCTGCTCTGACTGTAAACAATAATTTTCTACCAAAACTAACATCTACTTTCTTCACATTTCACTTAAACTTTCAGGAAATGTTGATGTTTCGAAACTATACGGACATATATATTGGGACACATCATGTCTACAGCTGTCAGATGTCCTGTTCATGAGGATCTGACACAAACATTATAATATTTATCCCATAATATAAAACTATATTCTGACATTAGTCATTATTGTTTTGTATCCCAGACCCCTGTTAGAAAAGAAACACCTGAACTCAACGTGTCCACATACTTTTGTCCATAAACAAGACCAAGAACAAGACCGTAAAATGAAATTTGTTTCACTGTGTTGATGAAGTTTACCATTTTACAGTCAATAAACTAGCATTTAGCGTTAGCTCACCTCAGACTCCTCAGGCTCCTGTAGCTCTGCTGATTTGTCCAAATATGATCACTTCTGGCTCCCGAAAGCCAGACAACAAACCACAGTGTCAGTGCCTTTGACCACGGTACTAATGAAGGTCTGGAGATGGTCCCCAAGTGTCTTCAGTGGCAGCTCACTGCTCCTACTGTGTTACATGCTAATGCTAATGCTAATGCTAGGTACTGTGTGTGTATTAGGATGGGTAAAGTGCAGAGACAGAACTTCCCTTTGGGGATGATAAAACAAGTTTCCCTTAAACCCAGTGGTTCCAGCCTTTTTTTTACTCCTGACCCCATTTTAACATCACAAATTTCTGGCGACCCCAGACATTCAAAGCGGAGACTTTTTTTTTTTTTTTTTGCTAAAATTAATTTGTTTTTGATCATGTAATAGTTTGCTATACTATGTTGCAAACAAGTGTTAATGTTAGAGGACATTTAGTCTGTATAATGTCTATTATTGTGGACATTTAGTCTGTATAATGTCTATTATTGTGGACATTTAGTCTATATAATGTCTATTATTGTGGACAGAGGCAGTAAATCCAGGTGTAGATTACTGCACAAAGGCTCAGGATCTGTCCAGTCAGTCCAGCTGGGATTTACAAGGAGGACAATTAATACTGAACAAACAAGAACTGAAACTATGAATTATGAAAGAGCTGCAGCATCTGAAACTGACCACAGTGAACATGTGACACAAACAGAACCACAGTGCTGCAGTTTCACAACCACAGTTTGTCTGGTATGGACTGGGATTGGCTCTGTCAACTCACCATATATTTTTTCTTAGTAAGTTTTTATTTTCATTTTGATGGATTGGGCGGCTGTGGCTCAGGTGGTAGAGCGGGTTGTCTAATAACCAAAGGGTTGGCGGTTCGAATCCCACTCTGTCCTAGTCAGTCCGTTGTGTCCTTGGGCAAGACACTTCACCCTCCCTGCCTCCAGTGCCACCCACACTGGTGTATGAATGTTAGTGGTGGCCTGTCCTGGGGCAGCTGTGGATACAAATGTAGTTTAGCACCACCAGAGGGAGGATGTGAGAGCCAATGAATAATGGGTTAATAATGTAAAGCGCTTTGGGTGTCTAGAAAAGCACTATATAAATCCAATCCATTATTATTATTATTATTTCATTTTCTATCAATTACTAGAAATTCCAGGCGACCCCACGTTGGGTCCCGACCCCAAGGTTGAAAAACTCTGCTTTAACCTTTAACTACTGACTACAAATCAGCAGTTCTGGGGGTAATGGATGACCTTATCTGTTGGTAAGGGTTAGTGTTTGTTTGATTCTGTAGTGTGCTGGGTCATTTGTGATTCTGTTGTATTTTAGTAGTTTTTCTGTCCTCTTCTGTGTGTGTTCTGTATTTCCCTCCTAACAGATAATGGTTGATAGAGGATGAGCTGCAGGAGTGCTGTTGCTCTGCTGGATGCTTCTGATTGGTGCCTCAGATGAGCTGGGAAATTTAAAGCCAGATCTTCCTTCCTCCCAGGAGACTCCTCTCGTCCCATCCCCCTCAGAAATATTGCTAAAATCAGACCCATCCTCTGCCCTTCTGACCTCCAGCTCCTCATCCACACCTTCCTTTTCTCCTGTCTAGACCAGGAGTGTCCAACCCTGGTCCTCGAGAGCTACTATCCTGCATGTTTTTGATGCATCCCTCTTCCAACACACCTGATTCTAATGATAAGCCTATCATCAAGCTCTGCAGAAGCCTGATAATGACCATCAGGTGTGCTGGAAGAGGGAAACATCTAAAACATGCAGGATAGTAGATCTCGAGGACCAGGGTTGGACACCCCTGGTCTAGACTATTGCAACTCACTCTCCACCTGCCTCAGCCAGTCCTCCCTTCATCGTCTACAGTTTGTTCAAATTCAGCCTCCAGGTTGTGAACACGCACCAGTCGTCGGTCCCACATCACTCCAGTACTTGCATCCCTACATTGGCTACCAATAAAATTCCGCATCCCTTTCAAAATACTCCTAATTCCTTTTAAAGTCCTGCACAACCTCACCCCCACTTCCATTTCTGACCTCCTAGTTTCCTCCTCACCCTCACCACCACTCCATTCATCAAACCTTCACCTCCTATCCATCCCCCGCTCCAACTTCTCAACAAAAGGCGGCCGTGCTTTTGCAATTCTGGCCCCACCCCTCTGGAATAACCTCCCACATTACATGAGATCATCAGATTCTATAGACACCTTCAAGCGACTTTTAAAAAAACTCACTTTTATAAACAAGCATTGCATTAAATCTCTTCTGTTTACGCCCCAGTGAGTTCATGTGACTGACTGGACTTCTTCCCTGGAGTCTCTGTACTTTATCACCTCACAGGTTTTCCCAGGATCATCACCAGTTTTCCCTGGATCATCTCTGGACCTGCTGCTGTGCTCCTGCCTCTCTCCATCTTTATCTCTGGACCTGCTGCTGTGCTCCTGCCTCTCTCCATCTTTATCTCTGGACCTGCTGCTGTGCTCCTGCCTCTCTCCATCTTTATCTCTGGACCTGCTGCTGTGCTCCTGCCTCTCTCCATCTTTATCTCTGGACCTGCTGCTGTGGTCCTGCCTCTCTCCACCTTTATCTCTGGACCTGCTGCTGTGCTCCTGCCTCTCTCTCCTTTATCTCTGGACCTGCTGCTGTGCTCCTGCCTCTCTCCACCTTTATCTCTGAACCTGCTGCTGTGCTCCTGCCTCTCTCCACCTTTATCGTCATCACTCACTTATCCATATAGTTACGATAGTGTTTATTATACTGTTCTATACATGTTCTAGTTCAGCTATCTGTGCATGTCTCCCCCTACCTCCCCCCTCTCCCCCAGTCTCTCTCTATCTCTATCGCTCTCTCTTTTCTCCTCCTTTACTTTCTCGCTTTAACCCCAACTGGTCCAGGCAGACGTCCATCCTCCAGGAGTCTGGTTCTGCTCCAGGTTTCTGCTGTTAAAGGTACTTTTTCCTTCCACTGTCACCAGTCACCAGTGTTTGCTCCTGGTGGATTCTGTTGGGTTTCTGTAAATTGGCTTAAAATTTGATTTGATTTGATCTATCTCCCCTTTCTGTGAAGCACTTTGTAACATGTTTTAAAAAGTGCTGTATAAATAAAGCTTTATTTACTTACTTCCTCTGTTCAGACCAGCCTTTTGTAATTTTTGTTTGAACTTTATAGTCAGCTACAAAAGGAGGGAATCTTTTTCTGTAAGTTTTCTCCTGTTTTTCCGTTAGACTTTAGGTAAGATTGATGTATTTTGGTTTCCTTCGTTTGTGTTTGTAGATCAGCTGAGTTTGAAATATGACTCTTTGTTATTTTGATTCCCTACCTGATTTAATTTTCTTTTTCTGTAAATAAATGTCTCATTTTGCAGTGGTGTGGTTAAGGGACACAGAGGGAGGGGAGTCTCCCTCACACCCCCTAGACCAAGCGTAACACTGTACAGCCTAGAATCCAACACAAGCCCCGTTAGCTTAAAAATGGAATTAGCTAACATCCAAAACCAGCCAGCTCCAGCAAAACACACACTTTATGAAACTCTTACGTTTGTTGAATCACATCAAATCTTTAAAAGTGGGTCCAGATGGTGACCTTTGTTCTACTTTTGGTTCTTTGAGTCTTGTTGAAAGATCTGGAGAAAACACGAGGAGGTTGAGTTCAGATCTGAAGAAGTGTTTTTTATGCAGAATGAAGAAGACAAAGGCCTGTGGTGTGGATCTGCTCCGATGTGGAAGGAGACAGAACACTTTATTGGTTTGATTTTTGGGATTTGGTCTGAAGCCCTTGGTTCGACGCCACTGGTCTGGTTTCAATGTTCACCGAATATTTAGACTTTTCATCTTATTTCTTCTTCGGTTCATATAACTGTCCCTTTGACTTCATCATAATATGAAAGAGGATCCAGTGGAAGCACAACATGATACATGACATAAATCTTCAAGAATACGTAAGCAGAGCAGTCGTTAAAGTGAACTTATAGACATACAGACAGGTGTCCTCGTCAAAGTTTCCCATTGTCAGGATGTTTTCTAGCAATTCCTCCAGTAATTCTACTGCAAATCACCATCTTTTTTCCACTAGAAAACTCAATAATTAATGACTATACTCAACCTTTCAAGATGTTTTTCTCCTTATTAGCAGATAAGGACCTTGTGGTTATGAAAAAAGTGTCCGTTTATGTATTTTTTTATTGAATCCAGTGTGTTCCGTACATTAAAACCTGCTCACTTTAGACACACTTTAGCTCTACATCATTTACTTTAGTTTAGGACATTGTACAGATGGCTCACTTCAGACCCTTTTATTTTATCTTCTTCAGGATTCTCCCTTCAAAAAAGCAAACAGCTGGTCAAACACAGACAGACTGGAATATGAAGGGTGTTGAACGTGACCAATGAAAAGTAAGGAAACTCATCCACTGTGTATTAACATGCGCCTGAATGTGTGTGTGTGTGTGTGTGTGTGTGTGGGGGGGGGTGAGACATGCTGCCTTCACATGCTATGGGAATTATAGTAAATACTAGTTACGAACTCAATAGTTGCTCTTTAACACCCACTCACTGGGGAAAAATGTGATCCATGAGCTGCTGAAATGAAAATAACCTTTGACCTTTTCAACATGGCGGACAGCAACAAGGGATTTATGGCCAATGATAAAGAAGCTGATGACTTTGGACATTTATAGTATATGCAATTTACAAAAAAAAAAAAAACATTTTAAAAAGTGCTGTATCAGATGAACTAGCACGTCCAAAACTGTTTTACCCGAGTGTCAGGTCCCCACAGCACTTGAACACAACGCATTTGTAATTTCTAATTCACAAGTGGAAAGGTCCATCTTTCTGATAGCACCTGAAGGCAGCATTAATCAGTTGTTTACATTAGCCAACCAGTTCTATTTCAAAGCCAACAGTAGAACATTGGACTCTGGTATTACTGTTGAAAAACTGTTCGCTGATCATGTTGGACATTTATGCCGCGTTTCCACTACGTGGTATCGACTCGACTCGATTCAACTCGACTCGGCCTTTTTGCATTTCCGTTACGAAAAGGGACCTGGAATCTGGTACCTGGCACTACTTTTTTGGTATCACCTCCGCCGAGGTTCCAGGACCAGGGACCAGATACTAAAATGTGACGTGTAAACACTGCAGACCACTGATTGGTCAGAGTCGTCTCTGTGCCCCACCCTTTTACAAAAGCAGATGCGGAAGTTTCCAGTAAATCTTTCAGTAGGTTAATCTACATGATGACAGTCTGTAAAACTACACCATGGTTTGTCCAGGAGGTTCAGACGGAAAAATTCAGCATGAGTTTGACCAGACAACAGGCAACGAGTGAGTTTATCAGCAACTGTGAGCAGACGACACAGAAGTAAAGCACCACATCGCTATGACGACCAGGTACTGGAAAGTGGGTAGTATCCTGTTATGGACACGGTCTGGAATAGGACCTGGTACCAGAGTGGAGTCGAGCCAAGTCGAGTCGAGCCAGTTCCATGTAGTGGAAATGCAGCATTATAGAATACACAAATTGCAAAAAAATACTGTAACGAATGAATGAACACGTCCAAAACTGCAGCAGGTCCACCATCAGTTCTGTGTCAGAAAGGCTCATTTTCCCAACAGCACGTGAAGGCAGCATACTGAAAGGCCGTCTGTGGGCTGTGTCCAGTCCAGTCCAGTCCAGTCCAGTTCACAGACTCTGTAAGACTCTGTCTCTGCTGGTCCTCTCCTCTCCCTCCTCCTCCTCCTCTTCGTCTCCACCTCTCCGTCTGACCTCTCCGTACATCTGGAAGAACAGCTCCATCTCTCTTTGCAGCGTACTGTTTCGGCGGTCGGCGTCCGCTTTCGCCCGCTCCATGTTGCGGATCTTGATCTCGGCCACGCTTTGGCTGCGTTTCTGCTGCTCCAGACTGACCCTCAGCACTGCCACCTGCCGCTCCAGGACGTCGTTACAGCGCTCCAACCTGAAGCACAAACGCAGGCTTTAAACCAGGACTGTCAAACTCTGTTTAGTTCAGTTCCACATTCAGACCAATGTGAACTCAAATGGACCGGACCAGTCAAATAATGACAGTGAAAAAATAAAATTACATTATGATAATGTTTACATCTACATTTCCTTAAAAATTTGCATAACGTGAACAACCTGAAATGTCTTAAAAAAAACAAGTGCAATTTGAACCATATTCTGCCTCAGTTCATCAGTTTATCGTTTACACGTGTGGAACTGGTGGTGTCGAACTCTGTGTTGTGTTCTTTTAAAGGATGAGACCTGCACGTACGACTTTGGAGGCTGTCTCCATTTATTGTTTTTTTCGTTCCTGACAAAAGTGGCATAAAACACAAAAACCTCCGGTCAGCGACTCCCGTAAAACATGCCCCTACACAAACAAATCATACAGAAATGTGTTTCAGCACATCATAAGCACACCTCGTACAGTTTGGACGAGCCAGTTCATTTAGAAATTAAATTAGCAGAGGCTAAAGACTACGGCCGCTTACCTCTGCCACAGAGAGCCAGAACGAAAGGGAAGAGGCAAAGGAGCGAAACTCTAGTTCTAGTGGGCAGTGTCACACTGTAAATGACTGGTTGGGGAACAGACTCAAATTAAAAGTTCCACATACTGACTCGGAAGCCCATAATGTCAGGTATGAACCAAAAGAAATGAAAATAAATTGCTGTGAAATAATTGACCCTGTTACACGTGTACATTACAACTTATATTACAACTACAAATACACAAAACATTTAATAACTTCATGTACTTCTCTTAAGACATTTCAGGTTATTCACATTTTTTGTGAGACAGTTTGTTAATCTGAACATTTTCATGTAATTTTACTTTTTTAACACTAAAACAAAGATCAAATCTGTAGTTTTCATAATTTATAGGTTATTATGATAATATTTTACTGGACTGACCTGATTGAGATGAATTGTTCTGTCTGTGGAACCTGAATTAAGATGATTTTTACACCATTGATTGTTCATATCTTCAGTGTCATTCATCCTACGGGCCGGATTAGACTCTTTGGCGGGCCAGATTTGGCCCCCGGGCCGCATGTTTGACGCCTGGGCCTTAAACAATGTAGGGAACCTGAATTTTACTGTGAGGCAAGGGCGCCATTAAGGGGTGGGGTGGGGGGTGTGAACATGACAAATTCATGGGGCCCAGTATTCCCGGGGGGCCCATACAGCAGTGGAGGGGGCCTGGAGAATGAAAAATCCAAAACTATTAGAACCTTGGTCTGGACTATAATAAAGCAGTAAAATAAAATAAGATAGTGCACGACTGATTAATGCTATCTTCAGTAGATATCTGCAAAAAAAGCCATCAACATCTTGTCATATTTCTTCACAATCTAATGTCATTTTAGAGTGGAAATATTAGAAATATTAGAAATGGACCCTTTAACAAGCCAAGTTTCTTCTTTTGATGATCTCACCTGAGGTTTTTTGTTTGTTTTTTTTCTAAAGTTACTGTTGGGATACTGATGTTAACTCTCCTCCTCCTCCTTGTGTATATATATTTTTTGTTTTGTTGTTGCTGGTCTCACCTCTGTATCCTGGCCTGGTACTCGGCCTTCTGCTGGGCCATCTGTCGCTGTAGCTCAGCCAGGAGTGACTGCGGGTCTCTGGGCTGCAGCTGAGGCTCAGACCCCTGGAGATCTGGAGGTCCAGAGGGGAGAAACACCTCCGAACTGCCTGTACTCAAAGGGCTGTCACTGGCCTCGGAACAGGAAGTTGGAGAGTTAAAGTGGTGGCCCTCCTCATCTTTGTCATCGTCATTATCACGATGGTCGTTATCACCGATTCCATTCTCCGTTATTCTACCTGATGGTAAACTCGTCGGTCTCTTTGGTGATTTGACAGGACCTACTTTGTCCACAGCATCTGCACTTTCATCCAATGGCAACACTTCACAGGATGACCATGAGGAGGAGGAGTCCACATGTGGTCCCGCCTCCTCTCCGTCACCCTTCTCTTCATTTGCTCCATGCTTTTGTGCAACACCGGTTTCAAACAGGCCACCAGTGATCCCGTCTTTCGTCTGATGAAGGGACACTTTATCCAGGTTGTCGTAGGCAGAGGGGGTGCTGTCCTCCTGGGCCTCGCTGCTGCCTCTGCTGGCCTGCTCTGGTACTCCACCCTCTTCATCAGGAGGTCCTGCTGCAGCCACTGAGCTCCAGAAATCGTCGCTGACCTCGCACAAGCCCGTCCAGGCGTCGGTCCAGCTCAGGAGTACGGGTCTGTGTTCTGGCATCAGTTCCTGCGACTGGAGGCCGGTCGCCGAGGCTTGGGATGATTCTTGGTCAGCGTGGTGCTGGAAACGGAAACTGCGTTGGTCGGAGGGACGCTGAAGGAGGGGGCTGGAGGAGGGTGGAGGGAAGAAGCAGTTGTCAGGATGGGAGGAGGTGTAGCGGTGACCCAGACGCTTCTTCTGACATGAAGGTAGGTCCGATTTTCCAGAGACAAAACTGAAAGAAGAACATGAAAAAGAGAGGATTTCAACAAGGACCCACCCTCCCACATAACTGAAAGAAGCAAAATCATATCAGAAAAAGAAAACAAACTGCTTTAACCCTTTAACCAAGTGTTCTTCAACCTTGGGGTCTGGACCCTACATGGGGTCGCATGGAATTGTCGCCTGAAATTTCTAGTAATTGATGAGAAAAATGTAAATAAATTATTAACAAGTGTTCAGAGAACGCAAACCTCTGCCAGGCACCCCGAACAGTGGGCATGTGTGGATCGACTATTTCTGTTTAAATTCAACAGTTTCCAGGTTGTTCCATACAGCAGAAAAAGTTGAAGCTTGGTCCCAGTCATGTGTCTGTCCAATTAGATTCAATTCACATCAATATTAGTTGAGTTCTAATTTTAAATGTGTGGGAAATGGGATTTTCACTGTTCAATGTAAATGTCCACAGAGTCCACATTCCACAGTGGATGTGGACAATTTAGTTCCACATACAAGAGATTGTTCTAAGCTACAGGTGGATCCAACTGGAGGAGAATCAGAGTCAATTTGAATTTTGGATAAATTTCGGAAAATGTCTCAGTGATGACAGATGGAAAACTGTAGATGTTGTGACCTTGCTGTGACCTTGAACTTTGTCCTACTGGGACCAAAATGGACTGGGTTGGTCCCAGGGCCTAGGCCTATCTGTGGGGAAGATCTGGGAAAGATGGGTGGAAGAGTTTTACACTGAAGATGAGAACAAACAAACAAACACACAAAGCAAAGTGAGCACAGTACCTCCTGGCAGAGGTAATAAAAAATATTTTTAATGATTCAATATATATTTTATTATAATTAAAACATCACACATTTTTCCTAATAAAAATCCAGTCCAAATAAAATGCAGGATAATATCTGAGAAGGCATATCTGGATTGACCTGATCATGTGACCGTATGCGTTACTACCAAGGTTATGATCGTTAATGAAAACTAACGAAATGACGAAAACTAGAATTGTAAAAACATTTTCATTAACTGAAATAAATAAAAACTATAATTAACAGAAAAAAAACGATGACCAACTGAAACTGTATTGTGTGTTTACAAAACTAACTAAAACTTATAAAAATGGATAAAATCCCCTTCGTTTTCGTCTTTGTCAATGTCGAATTGATACGAAATCGATCAAGCAATTTTCTGCGCTGTCACCATATGATATTTAAGGGTCCGTCACTTGTGTTCACTTGTGGTTTCCAGTCGTCTTCTGGTCCCCACTCTACCTGGAAACATGGAGACTAAAGCAGCAGAGTCCTGTCTGGGATTGGTTTGAATAGGAGCACAGAGAAGAAGAGAAAAGAGACCACTGAACTACAACTGAACTACAACTAAACTAAAACTAAGCATTTAGAAAAGAACGAAAACTAATAAAAACTATCAAACCTGCTCAAAAAACGAATTAAAACGAACTGAATTAGCGATAAAAAAAAGTCTAAACTAAATCAAACTAAACTAGAATGAAAAATCCAAAACTATTCGAACCTTGGTTACTATGCTTCAGTCTGCCCAGACACAGTTGAAACCAGACCAAACAGAGAATGGAAAGATTTCTTCACCTGCCTGGCCCCGCTAACACATCTAAGAGAAAAAAGTCTCTGTTTTGAACGTCTGGGGTCACCAGAAGTTTGTGATATTAAAATGGGGTCATGGGCCAAAAAAGGCTGAAACCACAGCTTTAACCCCTGACCTGTCTGTGGTGAGTGCTCTGAATGTAGGATTTATTATTTATATTTAATATTCATTAAAATTCAACCATTTGCTCAGTAGAAAAAATTTCAAATCGTTTTGATAGAATAGATGTTGTTCTTTCCACAGACATCTGAGCATGCTCAGTTCATCCCACTCCACCTGTGGAATGGAGGGTAAAACACAGAGCGGTGAGTGAGACTGACTCACTGTAAAAACAGACAGTTTGGGCTTTTTTATTTTACACCATTTTCTTTGTCATTTTTGTTTTTTGTTTGTGCTGATGTTTTCAGTGTTGTCATGATGTAGTTTTTTTCCATTCTTTTCCTGAGTTTTGACCATGTGACTGCTTTAGTTGTTGTTGTTCAGTGTGTTCCAGTTCACAGTTCCTGTTCAACATCCTAAACCTCTTATTGTTTGACAAGTTTGGACTAAATTGTGCACTCAGAATGTACATGAATAACAGGTCTACATCTACGAGTTTGAGTTGTCCCAGCACACCCCATTCACTTGAACGCAGCTACGTGCCCAGCTAATTTAGGGGAGGAGTTATCAGTGAGTCCGACTGAGTGGACTGGAGACATTTACCGCTGGATCAGAGAGGAGCCACTGAAAAAAGAGATGTGGGATTAACTGGAGGAGCATCTGCTTCTATAAGTGCACATATGCATTCATGTGGTGGACAAGCTGGGCCCTGATGGACCCTGGTGGACACCAGCCGGGCCCTGGTGGACCCCAGCCGGGCCCTGGGGGACCCCAGCCGGGCCCTGGTGGACCCTGGGGGACCCCAGCCGGGCCCTGGTGGACCCCAGCCGGGCCCTGGGGGACCCCAGCCGGGCCCTGGTGGACCCTGGTGGACCCCAGCCGGGCCCTGGGGGACCCCAGCCGGGCCCTGGTGGACCCTGGGGGACCCCAGCCGGGCCCTGGTGGACCCCAGCCGGGCCCTGGTGGACCCTGGGGGACCCCAGCCGGGCCCTGGGGGACCCCAGCCGGGCCCTGGGGGACCCCAGCCGGGCCCTGGTGGACCCCCTCCTCACCACAGTCCTGGTCTTCGGTACCTGTCTGCTGTTCTACTCTATGAAACTGACTGTGAAACACACTCAAAAATCAGTTTTCTTTTACATATTTGAAGGTTTTTCAAAAAAGTAAAACAATAATTACTTTCCCTGGTTACTAATTACATTTATGAAGGAGTAATTTTGTTACTAATTCAATTCCTTTTTTTGGGAAAGTAACTAGTAACTATAATTAATTCCTTTTTAAATGTAACTTGCCCACCACTGCTTAGTATGAGAATAAAAGTGTCGTACCTGTGATCCTGTCCTTCAGAGGCGGCTTGTCCGGACTCTCTGGACCGTTCTGTGATCAGAGGCAACGACAGCTGGCGTAGACAGGGTGGGGGGTGGAGCTGAGGCTGTCTGGAAGCGCAGGGCGACCCACGCAAACCTCCATAAGGACGCATGATGCTGGGGGGGGGCACTTTGGAGAACAGAGGTTCATACTCTCTGATGAGCTCCAGCATCAGCACCTGGACCAGGGCTGCACCTGGGACAGCAACAAAGGACGGAGCGACAGGTCAGAGGGTTCACAGACACAGCGCCGTCTGTGGTTTCAGTACGTCACACTGCAAAAGTCTGAATCTGACCAAGTCTGTGTTTCCCATTTCTAGTCCAAATATCTCATCACACTTTAAATCAGACAGAATCACCTGAAGAGGAACTTTACACTGAGATAGAAGAACGGATTTATAGACAATAGATCTGGAAAATCTGAGTTCAAGATTTCACAAAAAAAAAAAAAAACTGCCAATGGAACGAGTGAAAATGATGTTGGTCAGATTAGTGTAAATCAGATTTTCCAGATCTATTGTCTGTAAATCAGTTCTTCTATCTCACTGAAAAGTTCCTCTTTAGGTGATTTAGGATTTTTTTGTTAATTCAAGATTTTTTTTGTTTAATTTAAGATTTTTGGTTTAGTTCAAGATTTTTTTGCTTAATTCAAGATTTTTTTTGTTTAATTCAAAATTTTTTTGTTTAATTAAATAATTTTTTTTGTTTAATTCAAGATTTTTTGCTTAATCAATTTTTTCGTTTAATTCAAGATTTTTTTTGCTTTATTCAAGATTTTTTTTGCTTAATTCAAGAATTTTTTAATTTAATTCAAGATTTTTTGTTTAATTCAAGATTTTTTGATTAGTTGAAGATTTTTTTTTGTTTAATTCAAGATTTTTTTGTTTAATTCAAGATTTTTTTTTTGCTTCGTTCAAGATTTTTTTGTTTTTTGCTTAACTCAAGATTTTTTTGTTTAATGACAGATTTTGTTTGCTTAACTCAAGCAAAAAAAACAAAAAAAAACCTGCCAATGGAACAAGTGAAAATGATCTTGGTCAGATTTGTTGAAATTATATTTTCCAGATCTATTGTCTAGAAATCAGTCCTTATATCTCACTGAAAAGATTTTTTGTTTAATTCAAGATTTTTTTTTTTTTTTGCTTAAGTCAAGATTTTTTTTTTTTTTTTTTTTTTGCTTTATTCAAGATTTTTTTTTTTTGCTTAATTCAAGACTTCTCTTTAATTTTTTGTTTAATTAAAGATTTTTTTTTTTTTGCTTAATTCTAGCAAAAAAAATAAATCTGCCAATGGAACAAGTGTAAATTATCTTGTTCAGATGACTTTAAATCAGATTTTCCAGATCTATTGTCTATAAATCAGTTCTTACATCTCACTGAAAAGTTCCTCTGTAGGGGATTCTGTCTGATTTTAAGTGTGATGAGATATTTGGACTAGAAATGAGACAAATACACTTGGTCACATTCAGATTTTTGCAGTGCATACACTAAGTCTAAAACCTCTGTCTGTAGAATGGATTGTCTTTGTACCTCCCATGATGCTTTGCGGGTCCTCAGCTTTGGCACGCAGGATGTTTGGTCCAAATACAGTGGCCAAGTTCTGGCAACTCATTTTATTAGTGCTGGAGTAACTCTGGACCTCATTTAAAAACCTGCACATTCACACAGAAGTTTTTAATACTGAACAACACAGAATTTTACGATTTCCTCTAAAATAAATTCTGCGTCAGTAAGCGGTAATGTTTTGGCAACTGGAATGTGTCCCTGTCACATGCCCTTGAACATCATAAATGACATTTTAAAGGTAACAAATAAACTAGAACAGCAGAGTTATTTTTAGGAAATGTTGTCCTACTATAAACTAAATATTCTACTATCATATAAACCAACAGAGGAACAGATGGACTGACCGACAGATGAAGTTCAGCAGGTTGAAGTTCGCAACCGGCAACTCATGAAGAAGATTCCTCAACTCCACCAGACCCTGAGAAAGAAAGAAAGAAAGAAAGAAAGAAACTAAAGGACAGTCTTCCATCCAGTCCTCACTCGTTATTAAACACATCCCACATGAATCTGTCTTTACTGTTAAATCTTTTTACAGACTGACATGAACATGACAATGAATTAAAATAAAGAATACATGAGACTGGAGAAAAGGAAAAAAAAAAGACTGGAGAAAAGGAAAAGGACTTTATAACAAAACAAATGCATTCAAGACTCTTGTTAGATATTGTGTTATATTGTTGTTTTTTGTACAACACTGATGGTATAGTGTTGATAATAAAAGATGGTTTAACCAAAGAAGAAGAAGAAGAAGGAGAAGAAGAAGAAGACGAAGGAGAAAAAGAAGATCCAAGTGCCATCTAAATCTGCACATCAGTTTAACCTTTTTTAAGTCATTTATCACCATTTATTATAATATTATCTTCTATATTTTGCATTTTTCACTTGTAAATCATGTACTTTCCTATATTTAATTTAGATGTTCATAAAAACTCATGTGTCACTCCTGTGGGGGGGGGGGGGGGGCTTCAGGGGTATGGGGTCCAGGGCCCTTTGCCTTGTATGACCGAAGCAGGAGCCTGGTTCTCATTGCCGGCAGTAAGTCAGACCTGTTCCAGGTGCACGTTGGACTCCGGCAGGGCTGCCCTTTGGCACCGCTTCTGTTCATCATTTTTATGGACAGAATTTCTAGGCGCAGCCAGGGGCCGGAGGGGGTCCGGTTTGGGGACCACAGGATTTCATCTCAGCTTTTTGCGGATGATGTTGTCCTGTTGGACTCATCGAACCTGGACCTTCAGCGTGCCCTGGGGCGGTTTGGAGTGGGATGAGGATCAGCACCTCCAAATCTGAGGCCATGGTTCTGGACCAGAAAAAGGTGGTCTGCCCTCTCCGGGTCGGTGGAGAATCTTTGTCCCAAGTGGAGGAGTTTAAGTATCTGGGGTCTTGTTCACAGTGAGGGAAGGATGGAGCGTCAGATCGACAGACGGATCGGTGCAGCGTCTGCAGTGACGCAGTCGCTGTACCGGTCTGTCGTGGTTCAGAAGGAGCTGAGCTGAGAGGAGAAGCTCTGGATTTACCATCAGTCTACGTTCCTACCCTCACCTATGGTCATGAGCTTTGGGTCAGGACCGAAAGGACCAGATCCCGGATACAAGCGGTCCAAATGAGTTTCCTGCGTAGGGTGGGTGGGTCCACCCTTAGGGATAGGGGGAGGAGTTCAGTCAGCAGGGAGGAGCTTGGAGTAGAACCACTGCTCCTCCACATCCAGAGGAACCAGCTGAGGTGGATCACACATCTGTTTCAGATCCTCCTGGACTCCTCCCTGGGGAGGTGTTCCGGGCATGTCCCACCGGGAGGAGACCTGAGGGAAGACCTAGGACACGTTGGAGAGACTAAGTCTCTGGGCTGGCCTGGGAACGCCTCGGGGTCCCCCCAGAAGAGCTGGAGGAGGAGTCTGAGGAGAGGGAAGTCTGGGCGTCCATGATGAGACTGTTACTGGGGGGGGGGGCTTAATATCAAATACTACATTAGCCCTGATTTTCTGATGCTACAAGATGTTCTAAGCACTCCTGTGTTATTTTTTTGAAATTTTCATCCAACCCCCCCTACCCCAAAAATTACTTTTTGAACTCTGAAAATCTCCTCTTTCCCAGCTTCTCCACTCTTCTGTCCAGTTCAGTGTATAAACGTGTTCATGATGGGACAGTTCATGATCCTGTCAGTGCCAGACTGGATGGTCAGAGTACTTTGTACAATGAAAAGTCTAATGTCAAGGTCATGTTGGAGGTCAAAGGTCACTAAAATGCCTAGTTTTTTTCAAAAATTCATACATTCCCACATTTGATCAAATCTGTCCTCACTTCTGTTCCTCTGGTTTCCTGGTGGGACACCCCCCCCCCCCCCCTTTGGCCCTTTACAGACACATTACAGACTACAGATTCAAACATGGACAGAACATTAGTGTGAAGGAAACACCAGCACATATTTAGGCAGGAATCACTAACACTTCATTCATTCATTCATTCATTCATTCATTCATTCACTCATTCATTCATTATCCTCAGTAGGGTCACGGGGGCGGAGCCTATCCCAGCTACTTATGGGTGAAGGCGGGGTTCACCCTGGACGTGTGACCAGTTCATCACAGACTGAACATACAGAGACAAACACACTGTCACATTCACACCTATGGGGGATTTAGATGAACCCATGAACCTATCAGAGCATGTGTTTGGATGGTGGGAGGAGCCAGAGGACCAGTGAGAACCCACACAGACACGAGGAGAACATGTAAACTCCACACAGAAAGACCCCACCCCCATGGACTAAAGGTCCCACCCCCATGGACTAAAGGCCCCACCCATGGGCTGGTGTTGGAATTGAACCCAGGTCCTTCTGTCTGTGGCTCCAGGTCTCTCCTCTGCACCCACAGCACATATACATGTAAATGTCAGTCATGTGAAACTGTCGTCTGTTCTGTGTTCATGTCTGTGCAGAATACATGAGGAAACAGTTGTGTTGAATGTGTCTCATTGAATGTCAGTTGTTTGTGGTCAGTAGATGTGTTCTGAGGAGAGAACCTGAGCCCAACATGTGGAAGAACCCACATGAACAGCTTCATTCCATGAAACATGCATTTGGACCATTTGGGTGACCTTTGACCTAGAACTGGACCTTGACTCTACACCTTTTGTAGTGCACAGCACTCTGAACACATGACATGTGTCACAAAAACACATTTAGGGTCGAGCATGAGCAGATTGACACATTGTACTTTATCAGAAGTGAAGAAAGTTTGAAAGTTGACAAAAATCCCATATTTTCAGGGTTGAAAAAGTAATTTTCGGGGTGGGGGGTTAGGCTTGATTTGAATTTTTTTCACATTTTTCTATTCCCAAGACACGGGAGTGTTAGAAAATCTGAGCTAAAGTTGAATCTTAAAATTTTCCTGAAATAAGCCCCCCCGCTGTTACCCCTGTGACCCAGCCCCGGATAAGAGGAAGATAATGGATGGATGGATGGATGGATGGATGGATGGATGGATGGATGGATGGATGGATGAAAACTCAGATTTAATTCAAAAGTTCTTTTATCAAAACAGAAAAAAAATGAAGAAAAAGCGACATTTTCAGTAAAGATTTCAATATCTGAACATAAACTAAATGATGCAACTCATATCTGATGACCATGGAAAGACGACAAACTGCATCTCACACCAGTTCTTTACATGTAGAGGTAGAAGTAATGATTCTACAGTTTTTAAACATCAGATCAGTAGATGGTGTAGGTCGTCGGTGGATGTTTGGGTCTTTAAGGGTTAAATCAGGTCAAGCTCTACTGAAGGCAATGGTGTGTGTGTGTGTGTGTGTGTGTGTGTGTGTGTGTGTGGGTGTGTTTGTGTGTGTGTGTGTGTGTTTGTGTGTGTGTGTGTGTGTGTGTTTGTGTGTGTGTGTGTGTGTGTGTGTGTGTGTGTGTGTGTGTGTGTGTGCGTGTGTGCGTGTGTGTGTGTGTGTGTGTGTGTGTTACCATCATGCGGTCACTGGTGGACAGTCTCCGTCCACAGAGCAGGAAGTCTGGGTAGTGGTTATAAGGAACAGGAGGTTCAGGCAGTTGTCTGAGGTAGAGCTTCAGCAGTGACGCCACCGTGTGGACGTCTGTGCTACTGCAGGAAAAAACACAACATTCCATTTACAGTCACTGGAAGTCTCACTCCACATAATTACAGCAGCTGCACCTGTAGTATTTAACCTGGAGTAATGAATAATATTAATTCAGAGATATTTAAAGGTCATAATAGGAAATGTGTGTAACTTTAATTACAGACCCTCATCAGATATGACATCACAGCCTGGTACGGCAACTTACCAGCCCAGCTGAAGGACAGGCTGGACAATATGCACAAAACAGCAACAAAGATTATAGGTATGAAAGAATATCAGTCTATAGATAATCTGTAGAACCAGTCGGTCATGAAACAAACAACAAAAATCTCTTCAGACCCGACTCCTCCATGAAGAAGAGCTTGAAGAATTGTTCACACTGTTGGTTCTGGTGAACGCATGAATCCACTATTATTAAAATCTAAAACTTTAAAACTCATTGACCTTGTGGAGTTAAAAACTTTTCAAATAATGTATAAAACAAAGAATAACTGACTGCCGGGTAATATTCAAGAAATGTTTTGTGAAAGAGAGGGAGGCTATGATTTAAGGGGAAAGTTACAGATTCACAAAGTTAAAAAGTGTCTGTATGGCCATCTGTGGAGATAAATCAATTATACATAATTCATTTAAAAAAAAAAAGATATAAAGAATTGTTGTGAGGTCCAGTATTTAATGACACTGAGGCCTGTTTGTTTATGGATGATGTTGAATTGATAAATCTGCTGTAATTACTGAAGAAATCTGTTCAATTGTTGAGTCTGTTTGTATGACTGCACTGCCATGATCTTATTAATGTGTATAATTCAATTAGTGCATTCTGGATTAGTTGTGGTTAAATGTTAAAATGAGAAAACATGTATTGTTTGATTCTTGTATTAAGTTAGTGATAAAAATGTAAAAGCACTGAGGGGTTGGATTAAATAAGTTTACACTTCTTCCTACTCCTTTTCGACCATGTACATTTAAACATGTACTTGAGGATAGATTCTGTTCATTTAAATGTTATTTTGTTTTTGTCTTATTTGGCTTTGTTTTGCTTTATTTTGTTTCTTTGCATGTTTTACATCACAGGTGTTAAATATGCGTCCCAGGGGCCAAATCTGGCCCACCAAAGGGTCCAGTCCAGCCCCTGGGATGAATTTATGAAATGCAAAAATTACACTAAAATATGAACAATCCTTTTAGTTCAGGTTCCACATTCAGACTAATTCAATCTGAAGTGGACAGGACCA
This sequence comes from Sphaeramia orbicularis, assembly GCF_902148855.1. NCBI lineage: Eukaryota > Metazoa > Chordata > Actinopteri > Kurtiformes > Apogonidae > Sphaeramia > Sphaeramia orbicularis. The sequence goes on along the minus strand of NC_043970.1, from coordinate 244,006 downwards.
GTCAAATGCTATCATAATAACATAGAAATAATGTCACGTTCAAATATTTGTCTTTGTAAATGTAAATATTTTCATATATTAACACAAAAGCAAAATTTAATTTTGCAAAAAATTGTGAATAACCTGAACAAATATGAACAGCCTGAAATTTCTTAAGAGAAGTCAGTACAATTTTAACAATATTCCACCTGTTATTAAATGTTTTGTGTGTTTGTAGATCCACTGTGATCTGTAAGTGATAATGTACATGTGGAAATGATAAACATGAGGCAGAATAGTGTTAAAATTACACTTATTTTTTCAGTTTGTTCATGTTATTCACATCTTCTGGAAGGATAGTTTGTAGATGTAAACTTTTTCATAATGTAAATTTACTTTTTTCGCTCTAAAACAGAGAAAAGTTTGGAGTTGACATAATTTATATATTATTCTGTTATTATTTTACTGGTTGGGCCCACTGCAGATCAAATTTGGCTGAATCTGGCCAGTGAACTAACATGAATTTGACACCCCTGTTCTAAATAAATAAATAAGATATAACACATCAAGTTATTTCTTCAGCACTGTTTAATGCATATCCAACATCTGCCTTGTTTGGGCTATTTGTTTGGCTATAACTGCAACACCCTCCACCCCCCCCACAAGACTTTACTGGGTGGTGTTGGTGTGAAATCACAGTCCCAGAAGTGCTGTTGCTCATCTCTGAGTTTTAACTTGTTGTACCTGTCAAATGAAGGTCTCTCCCCGGCATCGAATGCTTCCTGCAGTTCTTTGACCAGACTGGCCTGTCCAGGCTGTCGAAACAAGCCCACCTCATGAAGGCCACGCTCTCGGATGAAGGTGACACACTGTTCCACCACCAGAGGAACCAAACGCACCCCGTAGCGCCGCTCATACAGAACCGTCTCCTCCAGACGCTGACCAAAAACCCCTGCACAAGGAGGAAGGCAACAGTGGATCAACTGACGGAATCTAGGGTTAAATATGAACCAAAACATAGAATAGAATAGAATAGAATAGAATAGAATAGAATAGAATAGAATAGAATAGAATAGAATAGATCTGTATTATCACTATCACAGGAACAATGAAAATCAGTTTAGCAGCAAAAACAGTTAGTGCAAAAAAGAACTGAATAAAAATATCACACAAAATATTAAAGACAAATGTAAGCATGTACAAAAGCTACAGGATAAAATATTAAATATACGACTATAGAACTACAAAAAGTACTGAATTATACAGTCTGGATTTGACCAGCTCTGTATGTAAAGTGTCATGAGATAACTTTTGTAATGATTTGGCGCTATAGAAATAAAATTTGATTGATTGATTGATTGATTGATTGATTGATTGACAAAAAGCGAACTCTATACTTCAGATGAGAAATATGTACAGCAAATGAGTATATATACTGGTTATATAGGATATATACAGAGGTGCAGTCCAAGGTGCTCAGGGGTATACAGAGTATATCTACTTATTTTTCAGTCGTACACCCTTTTCTAAATCCCTCTGATGTGTTCCATTCAGTCATACTTGAGCTCATTTGCTCATTTTTTCCCCTCGTATGTTGAAGCCATGACCCGCCCTACTCTGCCTCTAATTGGCTAGTACTCACTGCCTTCACTGATTAGATTGGTTAACTTTAGGCATGAGGACTGATGAACCAATCAGAGGCAGAGTAGGGCGGGTCATGCCAAGGAAAATACTGCTAACTAGCGCTGTCCACCTCTGGAACCTGATTGGACACCTCCTCAGGTGCCAGTGCCACCCCAGTTGATTGACAGGTCACTGCACGGCAGAATGAACGTCTTTCAACTGAGTGACACATTTGAGAGAACCGTCTTTCATAGAACCCATAATTCTGAGGTCAGTTTTAAGGTGGTTTCAGAATGAGTCACTGTTTTAAACTAGTGGAGATATGACTGCACATGTAGAGATGAGATGGACTCACCAAGAGTTAAACTGTGTGAGGAGACTAACAGTACAATAGGCTAACAGTGCGATAGGCTAGCAGTACGATAGGGTAACTGTACGATAGGCTAGCAGTACGATAGGGTAACTGTACGATAGGCTAGCAGTACGATAGGGTAACTGTACGATAGGCTAGCAGTACGATAGGGTAACTGTACGATAGGCTAACAGTACGATAGGCTAACAGTATGATAGGCTAACATTACGATAGGCTAGCATTACGATAGGCTAACAGTACCATAGGCTAGCATTACGATAGGCTAACAGTACGATAGGCTAACAGTACGATAGGCTAGCATTACGATAGGCTAACAGTACGATAGGCTACCAGTATGATAGACTAACAGTACAATAGGCTAACAGTATGATAAACTAACAGTATGAAAGAATAACCTTATGAAAGGTTCTCCTATGTTTGCCTCATGTTGAATCCGTTTCCATTCCTGCAGCTGCTTGTGTGTCCAGTAAAACCTACAAACTGCTCCTGATCAAGTCATGATCATTTTATAATAGTGAGCAAATACTACTGATGGATATTTCGGTCAAGTAAATAGAGTAGTCTGACATGTCACTGTTTCCAAAATGGTGTTTTCTGGACTTAAAAAAAAAAAAAAAATAGAAGCCAAAAATTGAGAGCATACCCACTTCTCCAGGGACCACTACACTACTAAATACATATACAGATAATATAGGATATATATACAGGTAACATAGGATATATACAGGGTTAGAGTTAGGGTTAAATTCAATCCCACTGTGTCCATATCTGAAATGATTAATTCTACTCATGTTTTTTTTTTTTTGTCCTGGAAAGACAGAACTGAATAACTTTAACATTGTCCATAATCTGCTGCCAAGCTTCTGATCCTGTTCCTCCAAAAATTAATTCCTGGTTTGTTTGTTTTATGTTTTTGTTTTTCTTTTGGTCATTTGGGAGCAGAAGAAGACTCTCAGAATCGATGTGACATTCATTCATATTATGTGTGCACACCTGTGAAGGGGATCCAGGCTCCCTTATTGAGACTCTTCAGCCATTCGTCACCCTGACCGGCACTGTTGGACAGGAAGAAGTAAGAGCCTGGACTGGCCAGCACATCTCTGTTACCTGCACAAAAACATGAAACAGTTTCTATTGTTTAAGATGAGACCGACCAAAGGTAACTGTCAATCCAGGACTCTTCCAATAAGGATTTCATAGTATGTCCTTTGAGGTCTGGAAACCAAACAGGAGCAGATGTGTACAAACGGACCTCACCTGCCAACACTTCCTGGAAACTCTGCCCACACAAACACACATCACATGTGGTCTGCTCACTGAAAAAGCTTAAACACCACCTAACTGGGCTAAGGTAGCGCTAATGCAGAGTATTAGAATGATGTCCTTTATTTATACAGTGATAAGTCAGCTAATATACACCCCCCCCCCCCCCCTTTATTTATTTATCTATTTAAATGATACACATTGAAATTCAATAAATTGGTCATTACAATATTGAGAATGACTTGAAAGTTGCTTTATAACAGTACACAGCTTACTTTTTTTTTTTTTTTAATGAGTGAATCAAATTTAATGTTTATGAAAAAAAATACTGTGATACAGTTTTTTTGTGTGTAAAATAAGAGTTGCATGAAAACAACTGGATTCAGTCAACATCTGGTAGGTCATGAATATAATTTAATCTAATCTGCTGTTGTACTATTTAAATATTTTGAATTGTATATTTCCCTTTTTTTTCTACAAAGTGCATCAGAATTTATTTGTGTATACAGTGACAATAAAAGGAATCTTAATCTTAATCATGTTTTTTTCTCTTTGTTGTTGTGTTGTTGGGCTGACTATTAACACACTTCCCCAAATGTGCAAATGTTTGTATAAAACACAAAACACACATTCTGTTATCTGTAGTCTGAGGGGCCACAGAGCCTGAGTCAGCACTTCACAGATGTCAACCAAGGACAACCTGCACACTGACATGGTGGGATTAATAAGTAATACACTGATGGGGTGTGTGTGTGTAGGTGTGTGTGTGTGTGTGTGTGTGTGTGCCAAGGTTATAAGGTTTTGGATTTTTCATTCTAGTTTTATTTAGTTTAGACTTTTTGTCTCTAATTCAGTTAGTTTTAACCCTTTCATGCACAGTGGTCAGTCCAGTGGTCAGTCCAGTGGAGTGCTCTTGTATATTCATGGGTTTTATTGTTTTAGTTCCATATCAACCAACACAGTGGACACTTATGCACCATCCCATAATACACTGACATTCATACAATTACGGTAATTTTATGTTCTTGATAAACCTGATTTGCAGTAACATGTTTGAGTATAAACTAATTGCTCGTTGTCATTAGACTGTAATTAACAGTTTTCTTAAAAAGATTATTTTGCATATTATCTCCATGAAGTCAGTAATAACTTGTAGTAGAGTTTGATCAAATGTGAGAAAACATCAGATTAGCTGCATAAAAACTGTTTTTGTTTCATAGTTTTCACACAGTTTATCACTTTCTGTTACTGCGTTTTAAATACAAGTTTCTTTGCTTCAAAAATTAAACACGTGGTGTCCAGTTGAGTGGACATTTCTGTAACTATAAAAAACAGGTTCATTAAAAAAATTCAATCACATTGGTTTTTTCAAGTGTAAGGAGGAATTAAAACACTCAGGAAAAAAAATCTTGACTAAGGCTCTCATAATTTGTGCATTAAAGGGTTCATTTGTTTTTAGAGCAGGTTTGTTAGTTTTTATTAGTTTTCATTATTTTCTAAATGCTTAGTTTTAGTTTAGTTTTAGTTTTTTTTTTAAATCTCTTTTCTCTTCTTCTCTGTGCTCCTATTCAAATCAATCCCAGACAGGACTCTGCTGCTTTAGTCTCCATGTTTCCAGGTAGAGTGGGGACCAGAAGACGACTGGAAACCACAAGTGAACACAAGTGACGGACCCTTAAATATCAGATGGTGACAGCACAGGAAACTGCTTGGGGAAATAAACCAATTTTATATCAATCCGACATTGACAAAGGCGAAAACAAAGGGATTTTATCCATAATTTTTATCCGTTTTAGTTAGTTTTGTAAACACACAATACAGTTTCAGGTAGTTATGGTTTTTTTCTGTTAATAATAGTTTTGATTTATTTCAGTTAACGAAAATGTTTTTACAATTCTAGTTTTCATCATTTCATTAGTTTTTGTTAACAATAAGTACCTTGGTGTGTGTGTGTGTGTGTGTGTGTGTGTGTGTGTGTGTGTGTGTGTGTGTGTGTCTCACCTTTGTGGCCGGTGCTGTCATGTTTCCAGGACTTGAAGCAGCTGAGTCCCATACTGCACCACTGGCCTTCCCTTCACAGTTGGGTTCAGTCTGGGTTCTTCACAGATGGGTTCAGTCTGGGTTCTTCACAGTCGGGTTCAGTCGTGGTTCTTCACAGATGGGTTCAGTCTGGGTTCTTCACAGATGGGTTCAGTCTGGGTTCTTCACAGTTGGGTTCAGTCGTGGTTCTTCACAGTTGGGTTCAGTCTGGGTTCTTCACAGATGGGTTCAGTCTGGGTTCTTCACAGATGGGTTCAGTCGTGGTTCTTCACAGTTGGGTTCAGTCTGGGTCCTTCACAGTCGGGTTCAGTCGTGGTTCTTCACAGTTGGGTTCAGTCTGGGTTCTTCACAGATGGGTTCAGTCGTGGTTCTTCACAGTTGGGTTCAGTCTGGGTTCTTCACAGATGGGTTCAGTCGTGGTTCTTCACAGTTGGGTTCAGTCTGGGTTCTTCACAGTTGGGTTCAGTCTGGGTTCTTCACAGTTCGGTTCAGTCTGGGTTCTTCACAGATGGGTTCAGTCGTGGTTCTTCACAGTTGGGTTCAGTCTGGGTCCTTCACAGTTCAGTTCCGTCTCGGTCCTTCACAGTTCAGTTCAGTCTGGGTTCTTCACAGTTCGGTTCCGTCTGGGTTCTTCACAGTTGGGTTCAGTCTGGGTTCTTCACAGTTGGGTTCAGTCTGGGTTCTTCACAGTTTGGTTCAGTCTGGGTTCTTCACAGTTCGGTTCAGTCTTGGTTCTTGTCACCGTACAGACCCTCAACAGCATTCACACTCACTGTGGTCTTTGGTTTTAGGATCTGAAAGGATTCTATGGCTTCACATCAACACCTTCTTGGTGGACGTAGACTTTTCAACATGGTTTCCTGAACAATATTTAAAGTTAAGGAGTGGTCTCAGATAAATGTAGAGTCTTTATTTAGCTTTTATTTTTAGAAATCGTCCTAAAACAAGCTGTGTGGAGATGTTCCACTCTGAATGGATGGTACTAGGTCAGTATTGATGGGGATTTTTTTTTTCTCTCTCCTGTAGATATTTCAACCTTTCAACACAAATGTCAATAAAATACAAGACCTGCAGAGTAGTTACAAAACTTTCAGAAGGCCCTTTTGGCATTGAGTGACACCTCAGATTTGTTGAGATGATTGATGCAAAAAGTATTCCACTTTCAAACCAAAAAACAGATGCTCGTCCTTGAACTAAGAGGATGTTAAAAATGAGACATTTAAGTTTGGGTTTGGAGTCTCGGTCGATCATCCACCTTATGACAGAGTTCCTGGTGAACAGAACTGACCCAAAGAGGTTCCCACAGGAGGGTGAGGTACATGATGGTGACAGTTGGAGTTTCAAAGGGTCACCAGTCTCATGGATTATTTCCCAAATCGTCTTCCCAATCAGCCATGTTTCCTAGAGAGCACATGTCCACGTCACTGTTGAATCATTCCCAACAGTTCGACGATCCTGCAGGAGCAAGTGCGATGACAGCAGATGTGAGTGTTCTACGGCTTCATGGAAGCAAAACGGCTCATTTGTGCTTGAAGTTTCTGCTCATGGTGGACACGTCGGGTCCATCCTGGTCCAGCTGTTCCTCAGATGTTGATGATCTCATGTCATTCAGGCCTGAAGCTACAGTGGGATCAGTCTTCATTCATGAACAGAAGAACATCCTGCCTGTCTGTCTGTGGGCTTTTTAACGGACTTCACTGTCTGAGACCAAAGCAGCGCTCTGTCTTTGTCTTTGTCTTTTTTCTCTCTCTCCGTCTCTTTCTCTCTCTCTGTCTTATTTCACATCTTCCTATGATTGTTCTCTCTGTTTGTTCTTCTGTACATTTTATCTCTGAACATGTAACTCATTTTCTTGTCGTCCACCGTCCAGCGACTCCAACTACTCCACCGTCCACATGGAAGGTCTTTCCTTTCTCCGTCCTCCGTCTGTCTGTCTGTCTGTCTGTCTGTCTGTCCTCAGATTTATGGGCTTTTTAACTGTCGTCCTGCTCCATCTCCAAAATGCCGTCTACACACCCTCGCCATGGTCTTCATCACCCCGTCCCTCGTCTTCCTCGTCTTTTCCTTCACTCCTTCCCTTTCAGTCTTTCTCTCCCGTTGTCCCTCTCTTTGTCCCTGTCTAGCTCGTCCTTCCTTCTCATTCCCTCTCTCTCTCTCTCTCTCTCTCTCTCTCTCTCCCCATTTCCCAGCAGTGTGTGTGCCCCCTTGTTGCCCCACTCCCCATTTACCTCATCAATAACCATGCCGTGAGTGTGTGTGTGTGTGTGTGTGTGTGTGTGTGTGTGTAAAGGCTGTGCATTAGGAAAATTGGTTCTCTGCGACGCAGCGCTGTTTTACCAAAGTAATCACAGCTGATGGTGAGAGAGAGAGAGAGAGACAGAGAGAGAGAGACAGAGAGAGAGAGAAAGAGGATGGGATGGTCTGGCTCAAATTTTTGCTGCTGCTGAAGTATGGTGTACTGCAGCACACACACACACACACACTGTCGCCATGATTCAAGTTGACATAAAAGTGAGAGAGGCAGGTCGGTCCAGTCAACTTTTGAACTCAATTAAAGTATGAGGATGATGATGAACCTCTGTCTCTCTCTCTCTCTCTCTCTCTCTCTCTCTCTCTCTCTCTCTCTCTCTGTTGTCCAATACAGTCTAGTGCAATGAGACTTATTGGTCTGAAGAACAATACAGTATCGACTGCATTCATACTAATCAATAACAGCCATTTAATATTAACAGCTGAAACTCACCTGACACATTTTCTATTATCGCATTTTCATCAACTGTCTTTTTTTTTTTACATATCAGACAATTTTAGATATAGATAGAACGATAGATAGATAGAACGATAGATAGAACGATAGAACGATAGAACGATAGATAGAACGATAGATAGATAGAACGATAGAACGATAGAACGATAGAACGATAGATAGATAGATAGATAGATAGATAGATAGATAGATAGATAGATAGATAGATAGATAGATAGATAGATAGATAGATAGATAGATAGATAGATAGATTTAAAGAGTGAATTTCTTTGGCATCCCCCTGGGCACAATAACAGGTCATTAGAGTTTGCATGTTGTTACTCCATCATTTCTATGACGTTTATGAACATTTCTCTGAACTGTGTGATTGAACAATATGATACTGAGCTGATATTTCATATGATGTATAATAGACATAAAGTCAAGTTCACAGGTGTGTTAGTCCTGTCTCTGCCCCCCCCCCCCCCCACACACACACACACACACACACCAAAGTGGCAAAGTGTAGACTGAAAATGAAATGAGTGGATTTTGGAGGTCAAAGGTCCAGGCTTTGTCCTTCTAATGCCGTGTTTCCACTACGTGGTAAAGGCTCGACTCGGCCTTTTTGCATTTCCATTACGAAGAAGGACCTGGAATCTGGTACCCGGTACTAGTTTTTTGGTATCACCTCCGCCAAGGTTCCAGGACTGGGGACCAGATACTAAAATGTGACATGTAAACACTGCAGACCACTGATTGGTCAGAGTCGTCTCTGTGACCCGCCCTTTTACAAAAAACAGATGCAGAGGTTTACAGTAAATCTGTCAGTAGGTGAATCCACATGATGACAGTCTGTAAAACTACACCATGGTTTGTCCAGGAGGTTCAGACGTAAAATTTCAGCATGAGTTTGACGAGACAACAAGAAATGAGCGAGTTTATCAGCAACTCTGAGCAGATGACACAGAAGTAACGCAACACATCGCTATGACGACAAGGTACTGTAAAGTCTGTAGTATCCTGTAATGGAAATGGTCTCCAAGAATAGGACCTGGTACCAGAGTGGAGTTGAACCGAGTCGAGTCGAGCCGGTTCCATGTAGTGGAAACGCGGCATAATATATTTATTTATTTTTATTTATTTATTTATTTATTTATTTATTTATTTATTTATTTATTTATTTATATATAACACTGTGAATTTCCCCATTGTGGGATCAATAAAGGAATATCTTATCTTATCTTATCTTATATCCTTTTGGCCAGAGCAGGTATCATTACCTTTTGTCCTTCCTTTAATTCTTCTGAACAGGATAATATTTTCAAATGGCAAAAATGATGAAAAGGTTGCAAGACATGATCTCATGATGTCCTCTGGTTTCTACTGTTTCTCCTACACCAGGGGTGGGTGTCCAGTTATCAAGGCAACTTCATGATTCTTGTTACATATAGCTTATTAAATTCAGCTGATGAGAAAATAAAACTATTAAACACTACTGAAGAACACATAAGTGTTCTTACTTTAGTGAATCTGTTTTGTGGTAAATGTTCAGAGTCATCCTCTGACAATTAGTTTTTGGGGTTTTTCTTTGCCGAGAAGGAGGGTGTAAGGACAGGGGATGCCCAGGAGATTCATCCATTCCCTTCTTCTACTGTTTATTTGACTATTGCTCATTTTCAAACTAGGGCTGAGCAAATTAACACGTTATTACTGCATTAACGCATTCATTAAATAACACCGAATTTTTTTTTTTTTTATCTCACATTAATGCCGTTTTATTCTAACTCCTATTCTTCTTTACCTGCTTGTGTGTGTGTAGCGATTAGCTGCAGATAGACAACAGGTTTACCAAGAAAAGTCGGACACCCAAAACTTGTGTCCAAATCTGTTACTGCAGACTCACTGTAAAACTGACACATACAAAGAAAATCTGTCTGAGTTCTGTTCACTGCCTTAGTACATTTACATGGCATTAGACATTTAAATGAATGGGAAAAAGATCGCTAGCTCGATGCTAACTTGAATGGGAAAATCCATTGACATGCTAACGATTAGCATTTACAGATTAATTTAAGATTTACAATGTCTTTTTATCCAGTAACAAAGGTTCACGTCAGAGATATTTGATACTATTCATTCTTACAACAACTGAACAGAAAATACTCAGGCAAACGTTTTTGGGGCCATACAAACAGAGTGAAAGAAACGTGTCTGTTAGTTCCTTCTTATGTCTGAACTGACTACGGGAACACCGCAAGGACAAAACATACGTTAGTGCAGCTTATTCCGACCACTAGAGGGCCCCCTTTGTTTACTTTGAGCAACTGAAAATCACATATTATTGGGTTTATTAGTATTAGTACTGATTAGTGGGACTAAGACTCCTGTCAATCACTCACAAGTGTAAATAAACATGTGTGGACATAAACATGTGTAACAGTAGCGGTCTGTTCCATGGACATGTTCATTTAAAGGTCTTCAGATGGTGGGGGGGAGAAGGACACAGTTGTTTGGAAGCACTGACATGTGCAATTATTTTTTTTATCAGCGGAGTACTGCAGTCTGAAATATCACTGAAAGGAAATACACGCTGTTGATGCCAGCAACCCCCCCCCCCATATAACTATATGATTAATCGTGATTAATTGCAGAAATCCACGTGATTAATTGTGATTAAAAATTTTAATTGTTGCCCAGCACTTTTTCAAACCCAACAATTTTTTTTAAATTTTAAATTGTACTTTTATGTTTTTATGTTATAAACCTGTTATGAAGCACATTGAGTCTGTCCTGTGCATGAAATGTGCACGATGAATAAAGTGGAACTGAACTGAATCACAAGTTCAGGAGTTAAATGCAGTCATATTTCCAGTTCAGACGGTTATGTGTGTGCGTGTGTGTGTGTGTGTGTGTGTGTGTGTGTGTGTGTGTGTGTGTGTGTGTGTGTGCATTTGTCTGTTTATCTGTGTGTTTGTCTGTCTGTCTGGATTCTAATCACAGCTGAGAGCTTCCACATTTGTCTGTCAATACGACTGGCACCGAACACCACAGTCTTCATTACAAAGTGTGTGTGTGTGTGTGTGTGTGTGTGTGTGTGTGTGTGTGTGTGTGTGTGTGTGTGTGTGCTCTCTGTTAAATGAAATGTGTAACCTCCTTCCTTCACAGACTGCATGTCTGAAATCAATCCCACACATGTAAATACTGCTCAGGCTGAGCAGACGCCTCCTCTCTTCCTTCACTGTCTGTATGTGCAGCAGCGACTCCAAGTGGTCACACACTGGAACTACACTTTAAATCAGTGAACAACTCAATCATGAGACATCATGTGCAGTGGAATGTGAACATGAATGTAGTACATTAAATACAACTACTACTTTCATTAAAATATGGATTTTTTTAAATATATATTTTGACAGTTTTTCTATTTGATTTTATTGTTTTAATTCCACCTACAGTTTGAGTCTTTATGCACAATGCTTTTTGTCTCACATGTGTTCACAGCTCTTCTTTGTGTCTGTGTTCATATTAAATCAGTCTCAGTGAATCCAAAGGAACTTTGTGTTGGTAAATGACAGTTGTTCAAATGGACAGGATTTCACTTCTGTTCAACATGTTGATGCTCATATGAACTATGTTTTCAGCTCCAAAATGAACCATTTCAGCACAATTAATGCTATATTTTCATGTCACAAATGGACAAGTTCTATTTGAACTGAACTGAGCTGAAAAACAAATCTTCTCTTCTTTTGGATTCCCCAGTTTTTCTTCCCAGATTCTCTCCTCCATATCACATGTTTTATTTGTACAGGTTCAATCTGGAGTATGGTGCTGATCCATCCTGCTTCTGTTCCACCAATACATACATGAAGAATGGCACACAGCACTGTTTACATCAACACTTTTACAATAAGAAGCATTTTTAGACACAAAGAACAATTCTATATTGTTCTTTCCTCTTTAGTCTGATGCTAAACTATCCAATAAATAATAGTGCTCCTAGTTTTTGCACAGGGATCATTAGTGTAAACGCTGACATGGCTGCAGAGCATCAGTATGATGGGATCCACAACAACCATGTCACATCCGTCCACTGACACATTTAGTGTTTTTGTGTCAGCTGGGATTGTTTTAGATCCACAATACCAACATTTATGAAGAAGAGCACAATTAGCAATAGGAAGTCTAGAAGTTTATTCCTAATAAAGTACTGGGACTGACCAGAGCATCATGGGTAATGTCACGTCCGTCCACCAGCAAAAGTTTTCACATCCACGTGCTATTCCAAATCCAATATTTATGAAAATAGAGCTTCCACTGTCAGAGAATATCGGTAGTCTGTGCACAAATGGACTAGCATTATTTACACACACTTCTGTGCATTTCTTACAACTTTTTTTTTTGTTGACAAAAATGGTCACTCATTTGACCCCCTAAGTAAATTTTAGCCATTTTGGATTTTAATTGGATGAAATATGTCTGAAATGTGTCGAGGAAATTTCTCCAAAAATGGAACATTTAAACTAAAGAATGAACTGATTACAATATGGTGTTCGAATGTAAAAGGTTCAAGGTTACTGTGACATGTGACCAAACATGTTTTTGGCGATAACATAAGATACACATGGATATAAACAGCACCCTGACATGTAACCATGACGCTGTAATTCTAGTTTTATTAGGACCAGTAGGTCACATGTACAGCCATGCCTGCTGTCTTCAGCTAAAGAACACTGAGGCCTGTTATTTTATGTTAACCTGCAAAATATAATAATTATGAATGAGAGAGAAATACGATGCGCAAATAATATACATTTTATATATGTGACATTATTTCTTTGCCCTTTAATGTGAGAAGAGCACCCCTGCCTTATAACGACTCAGTGTCTTATTTCAGAATTTGAACTAGCCAGCTTTTAAATGTGAGGGTATTTTTATTTTTATGTTTAGGAAGGAAATATAAACCTGCAGCAACGGTTAACATGCATCAAAACCGCAGTAGAAATTCCACATGTCTCGTTTAATTGCCCGCCCACCGAACTGCAACAAACATCTGGCTGTTTGCAAGACATTGAACTTTGAACCTTTCTGTTATCAAAAAATCAAGGCCACATTAAGCAAAGTGTGAAGAAAAAACAAATAATTTTTAATCAGTTTAGATGTCATCTTAAGTACATGGAAACAATGTCAGGTATGAGATAAGATAAAGTGTCTGTTTTACTCATGCCTTTAAAATGTACTGTCCACAAAATGTACCCCAAATAAAATACTAAACTTAAATAGGTTTACTGGCTCCTGCGGATGTTAGTACATGTTATTACATGTTAATACATGTTAATACAACATATTAAAGGTTAAATATTTAATGTTATCCTCATAGCATAACTGTCTAACTCATACATAAGTGGATAAAAGTATGTGGACACATTGAATCCAGGTGTTTCTTTTCTAACAGGGGTCTAGGATACTAGGGTGAGTCAGTTTTTTCAAAATTTGAAATTGAAAGGGCCTTAGTGAAAATATAGTGTATTTTTGGATGCTGAATTCGAATATGGCATTCATTTTTAGATTAAAACATTCCTAGCTACCGGGATTTTGATTTGAAAATCGGGAAATTTTGCTATTTTTCGGTGCGATTTAGTGTAACTTGGCTATTCAACTTGAGGGTTATTAGACATGATAATGATGCTGTTGGTCCTCCTGTCAACCATATTCTTGCTCCAAAGTTATTTCAACATTCCTACCAAGCTATGAAATATGTAACACTGGAATATCTATATGGAAAACAAACAATGTATAACAGCGTTATACACCCTGAACGATTGCAACGTAAATATGATATTCACTTATGACTAGCAATTCAAAACCAACCAAATGCTACACAATATTGTGCTAATGCACCTTACCAGCCCTTCCCTGTAATCAAACAAAACATACTATAACTGGAAATATCAACAAATATGTTCAAAAGCCCTTGAAAAAGACTCAACCCTTATACCTAGTCCAATAAGAGGAAACAGTGCAAAGCTTTTAGCAACACTTAGTCCTAACTGGAAAACACTTATTCTAATGAAAGGACACGATATTCTTGTTTATAATGAGTAGAATCATGCACATCTTCATTAATTTTAGAATCATGTACTAACACCTAAAGCTTATACAGAATGGCAACAGTAACACAAACTTTCAAAACAACCAGCAAATTCACAAAACTCAACAAGTCTTCGAGCTAACCTTTGTCACATTTAATAGATATGCATGCCATTACAGAGTATCAACTAGAACATGACTATCCCCTCCACCCTTCATACCTACATCATAAACTTAGTGGAACTGCCCAAGTGCCATCATGTCAGCCTTGCTCCTGTTCTGTGACATGAGTTCCCTGCTCAGTGCCTGCCCTCTGATGTATGCCATCCTTCTGTCATAGGAGTAGACATGAGCTGCAGCCTCTGTGGTCATCTTGACACACCTTTCCACAGACTGTGTGTGAGAGGGCCATGCCGGTACTTCCATAGGCTTGTTTACTAACTTCTTGACTTCAGCAGATGTCATCTGGCAGGTCAGAGGAGGCTCACTGATGTCAGAGTCCCAGGTGATGAGCTCCCACACAGTGGTAGCTGCTGGATTGATGACAGGTGTCTTCCTAGGTCTAGCACTGTTGTCTCCAAGCTGATTCCCTTTGCCCCTGATCTCAAGAATTTTGTTCACAGCCTTCTTCCTCTCAGACTGGATTGAGCTGCAGAGCATTGTCTGGAGTATGGCCTCACTGTGAGCGTACCAGGCTGATCTTCTGACAGTAGGCATTACAATGTCCACCACCTCTCTCTTCTGGCTCCTAAGAAGTTGCAACTGCTTTAGTAGATGTTTGAGACCTTCTACCCAGCTACAGTTGATCTTGATCTCAAACCAACTTGGAATGTAGACTCCGACTATGAATTCAACGATCTTCTTCAGGTTTTTCAGTGTTTCACCTTTCAGGCCATGTTTTGAAACCCATATCCTACAAAACCTGAGAGCTGTAGTGAGCCATCTACTGTGACATACTGGCCCGATCTCCAGGAGGGCAAGGTCTGTGGGCAGATCACCTGTACTGATGGCAGAAGTGATTCTGTAGGCATATGCCTGATCTGTACTGAGGTCTCTGATGACATCCTGGCTGAGCTGTGGGAGTGGGGAAGCAGTTGTGATCTTCTTGAACCATCTCACTCTTTTTGATGAGTCATCTCAGCTTCCAATTTTTGCAGTGTAGAGCGCACTCACTCACACACCAGCTATCATATTTGATTTTTACGGCTATTTTGCAATGTCTCTGCACTTCTACATTCCACTAGAAATACTTTAAATTGTCTGAAGCATAAATTTTATTATTCATAGCCCTGAAATACACTAACTAATTGCTTCTAAACCTTTGATTTTGATTCTGGTGGTCTCATAGACACAGCTATACCATGACAGTTTTTGATAAAAAATTATAATTTCTTTGAGTTTTCAAATCAAAATCCCGGTAGCTAGATGTAATTTGATCCAAATTTAAATGCCATATTCGTGTTCAGCACCCAAAAATACACTATATTTTCACTAAGGCCCTTTCAATTTCCAAAATTTTAGGATTTCAACCAAAATTTGACACGCCCTACTGGGATACAAAACAATAATGACTACTGTCAGAATAGAGTTTTATATCATGGGATAAATATCATTGCATTGGTTAGTTTGGGTTAAATTGTTATCTTTGTTTCCAAAATGACTCAGTGATGGTTTTGACTTAATTTCTCTCAACAATGATGTTTTTTTAAATCTATGACTCTGATTTTAAAAGTTCATTCATTCATTCATTCATTATCCACCACTTTATCCGGGGCCGGGTCACGGGGGTAACAGTCTAAGCAGGGATGCCCAGACTTCCCTCTCCTCAGACTCCTCCTCCAGTTCTTCCGGGGTACCCCGAGGCGTTCCCAGGCCAGCCGAGAGACATCGTCTCTCCAACGTGTCCTGGGTCTTCCCCGAGGTCTCCTCCCGGTGGGACATGCCCGGAACGCCTCCCCAGGGAGGCGTCCAGGAGGCATCCGAAACAGATGCCCGAGCCACCTCAGCTGGCCCCTCTCGACGTGGAGGAGCAGCGGCTCTACTCCGAGCTCCTCCCTGGTGACTGAGCTCCTCCCCCTATCCCTAAGGGTGCGCCCAGCCACCCTGCGGAGGAAACTCATTTCGACCACTTGTATCCGGGATCTTGTCCTTTCGGTCCTGACCCAAAGCTCATGACCATAGGTGAGGGTAGGAACGTAGATTGACGGTAAATCGAGAGCTTCTCCTCTCGGCTCAGCTCCTTCTTCACCACAACCGACCGATACAGCGACTGCATCACTGCAGACGCTGCACCGATCCGTCTGTCAATCTCACGCTCCATCCTTCCCTCACTCGTGAACAAGACCCCAAGATACTTGAACTCCTCCACTTGGGGCAAAGACTCCCCACCGACCCGGAGAGGGCAGACCACCTTTTTCCGGTCCAGAACCATGGCCTCGGATTTGGAGGTGCTGATCCTCATCCCGCTTGCTTCACACTCGGCTGCAAACCGCCCCAGTGCACGCTGAAGGTCCAGGTTCCATGAGGCCAACGGGACAACATCGTCCGCAAAAAGCAGAGATGAAATCCTGTGGTCCCCAAACCGGACCCCCTCCGGCCCCTGGCTGCGCCGAGAAATTCTGTCCATAAAAATAATGAACAGAACCAGTGACCAAGGGCAGCCCTGCCGGAGTCCAACATGCACCTGGAACAGGTCTGACTTACTGCCGGCAATGCAAACCAGGCTCCTGCTTCAGTCATACAAGGACCGGACTGCCCTTAGCAAAGGGCCCCGGATCCCATACTCCTGAAGCACCCCCCACAGGATACCACGAGGGACACGGTCGAACGTCTTCTCCAGATCCACAAAACACATGTGGACTGGTTGGGCGAACTCCCATGAACCCTCGAGCACCCGATGGAGAGTATAGAGCTGGTCCAGCGTTCTGCGACTGGGATGAAAACCGCAGTGTTCCTCCTGGATCCGAGGTTCGACTATCGGTCGGATCCTCCTCTCCAGTACCCTGGAATAGACTTTCCCCGGGAGGCTGAGGAGTGTGATCCCCCTATAGTTGGAGCACATCCTCCGGTCCCCCTTCTTAAAAAGGGGGACCACCACCCCGGTCTGCCAATCCAGAGGTACTGTCCCCGACTGCCACGCGATGTTACAGAGACGTGTCAGCCAAGACAGTCCTGCACATCCAGAGACTTAAGGTACTCAGGGTGAATCTCATCCACCCCCGGTGCCCTGCCACCGAGGAGCTTGCCAACCACCTCGGTGACTTCAGCTTGGGTGATGGATGAGTCCACCTCTGAGACCTCAGCCTCTGCTTCCTCCATGGAAGACGTGACAGTGGGATTGAGGAGATCCTCAAAGTATTCCTTCCACCGTCCGACAACATCCCCAGTCGAGGTCAGCAGCTCCCCACTTCCACTGTAAACAGTGTTGGTGGCGCACTGCTTTCCCCTCCTGAGGCGCTGGACGGTTTGCCAGAATTTCCTCGAGGCCGACCGATAGTCCTCCTCCATGGCCTCCCCAAACTCCTCCCAGACCTGAGTTTTTGCCTCCACAACTGCTCGGGCTGCAGCTTGCTTGGCCTTCCGGTACCCATCAGCTGCCTTGGGAGTCCCACGGGCCAACAAGGCTCGATAAGACTCCTTCTTCAGCTTGAGTCAGTTCGGTTTCCTCCTTCACCAACACTATTCTATTCTATTCTATTCTATTCTATTCTATTCTATTCTATTCTATTCTATTCTACATATAGAGCTGGTCAAATCCAGACTGTATAATTCAATAGTTTTTGTAGTTCTACAGTCATATATGCATATTTAATATTTTCTCCTGTAGCTTTTGCACATGCTTACAATTTTCTTTAATATGCTGTGTGATATTTTTATTCAGTTCTTTTTTGCATTCATTATTTTTGCTGCTAAACTGATTTTCATTGTTCCTGTGACATTGATAATACAGATCTATTCTATTCTATTCTATTCTATTCATTAAATGCTTGGGTTTAATTTGGTCAGGTTCTTATCCTTTGATTCTTATGGAACTGAAGAACTCAGGCCAGTTCTTCTGTAAAGTATGTGTCAGATAAATGTACTACAGTCCACAGTATGTGACAGCACTGGAAGTGGAAGTATAAAGGAACAAACTATGGAAACTGTAACAGGTAAATGTATCTGTCAGCTCACTGATGGTCTGGTGTGAACTGCAGAAGATGTGTCTGTGTTGACTCAGTGATCAGAAGTACCAGTGGGCCTTCATCCCTCCTCATCCTCCACATCAGACAGAGTACAGTATGTTTTCTGCTGTGGTCTGAAAGAAGAGCCCCCTGCTGGGTCAGGCCAGGGGTCGAGGCTGCACTGCACATGTCCGGGTCTCTTTTCACTGCAGCTGGCTGAGGCGTTTACAACTGAGAGAGGTGCAATGGAATGTCCACGTCTTGGTTTTCTGAAGGACATCATGTTTTACTGCACAGCACATCCCATTTCTGTCTGTACTTGTTTTGCAGCTACAAAAACAGACAACTAGTGAGCAGGGCCAAGAAGAAGAAGAAGAAGAAGAAGGAGAAGGAGAAGAAGAAGAAGAAGAAGAAGAAGAAGAAGAAGAAGAAGAAGAAGAAGAAAAAAAAGAAGGAGAAGAAGAAGAAGAAGAAGAAAAAAAAGAAGAAGAAGAAGAAGTGAAGTAGCAAACGGATCAGCTCAGAATCAGAGGAGACGAGTCACATCATCAAGGACGGAGACAGGTAAGAAACAAAACACTATTAAGTAACAGAAAGGTCCTTCAGGAGGGACTTCATGTCTGATGTCATAAAAAGGAAGTGGATTCTGTTTGTGTGTGTGTGTGTGTGTGTGTGTGTGTGTATGTGTGTGTGTGTGTGCGTGTGCGTGTGTGTGTGTGTGCCATCACATTAAATCCGTACACAGCTGACTGCTACAGTTTGTCATTCTCATGTATTTTTGGTCAAGGAACAGACTCGTGAAAACGGCACGTTGATGGGACCAATATTTTGGGAGATATTAGTCATTTTGGAATACACCACAGGTGTTTAGTGTCAGACTGCAGCAGAAGCTCATCTGCCCTAAAATGACACTCATTAAATGGTTAAATCTGTTCAGTTGTTTTCATTTCATTGACCAGTTGGTTCAGAATCAGTTTGATCCCAGATCAGTGGACTGGATGTTGTTCACTTCTCCTCCATTCCCGTGTCTGTGTTTTCTCCTCCATCTCTGCTCAGTGCATTTGTCCGTAGACGCTCAGTGTCCATGCACTTCAATGGGACTGAGTGGAACTGTTTTAAACTGACTCTAAACTGGACACTAATTGGATAAATGACACCATGTTGTCCCGCCCCCGGACGCTCGGCGTCTCTGGGGGTGAATGGAGCTGTGGGCGGAGCTCGGCTGAGCTTCCTCGTGCTGATTGGAGGATCAGTCGAAAGGCTGAATCCTGTTTGATTGACAGCTGTTTTCAGATCTGCTCCTACAGTTTAATACCGTCACACATTCTGCTGTGAAATCACAGAAACCAAATGAACTGTTCATTTACTGACCTGAAAGAAAACACAACCACTGGACTAACTTGTTTCAATTTAACATAATTTCAATATTTTTTTGTTTCAGTTCCATAATTTAATCATTTCTTGTCCTGGTTTAATATGGTTTTGTAGATAGTTAAATCAGTCATACTGTTGGCTAGGTCGGAGTGAACTAGATATCTAGCAAAGTGCACACGATAGCAGACAATGCTAATGATGTCGACCTGATTTTGGGACTTGACAGTTTATTTGATGTAAGCCGACAATGAGCTTCGACTCTCTGAAAGACGAGCAGCTGCCACTGGAATACAATAGCCTTACAGTCGTGTTGCTATGGACACAATCACATGAATGCGTTGGCGGTGACTGCTGGACAAATGCGGTACAGCATGTGTGAATACACAACAAATACTCGTGCTGGGGACTGGGATGTTGCCCCTCAGAGTAGGGATGAGGATTTTAAAAACAGCCCCCCTTCTCACATCCCACCCTCAGTATTGAAAATGATGAAGTCCAGGATCTAGAACCCATGGTTCTCCACGGGTCTACACACTAGTCTGAAATAACACTGCGAGTAGCTAAGATGGTGTCCAATTTGTAGCTCATCAGCCAATAGGACATGAGCTGCTGTGAAGGCGTTGTGTCCGACACTGTCTTCATCTTTGACTTTGTTATCAGTTTCTTCAAACATCTTCTCTGAAACTACAGGTCAGATTCATTTCAGATTTTATATGTGTCTTCCTCGGGACAATGTCCACAAAGTTTTTTCACAGTTTTGACAAATTTAGATTTTTTTGAAGAAGTTTTGAACTATTAGAAATGTTCCTTTCATTCTAATGTTTTATATTTTGATGGTTTAGGACATGTAAATGGTTCCAGGTATCAGTCTAGTTCCTATTGATCACTGATAGAAGTCATAGATGGATTATGATTGGATGAGTTGAGTTCTCCTCTAGTGAAAGTCCCGCCCACTTCTACTGTTAGACTGATCTGCATCCAGACCACAGGACTGGAACACAGAACAGAACCTGACAAACTCACACATTCAACTGGGACTGATTCACATAGAACAGGACGCTGACATACAGGGACCCAGGAACTCCTTCATTCATTCATTTTCTGAACCTGCTTTATCTTCACTAGAGTCGTGGGGCTTCTGGAGCCTATCCCAGCTACCGATGAAGGCGGGGTTCACCCTGGACGAGTCTCCAGTTCATCACAGGGCTGACATTTAGAGACAAACAACCAACCACTGTCACATTCACACATATGGGCAGTTTTTTGGTTAACCAATTAACCTATCAGTGGATGTCTGGGTGGTGGGAGGAGCCAGAGTGGACATTGGAACTATTTTTCACAAATATTTTAATAGCAACTTAAGTGTAAAAAGACAAAATAAGCTTTTTTTTTTGTATTGTGTACACACAAGAGGAAACAGCACTGGCAAATATGTTTTTTGAGTGTGAATAAACAAAATGATTACACACAATCATGAGTCAGAGCATGACGTTAACTAAGCACTTACTCTTCATCATAGTCATGTACCATGTGCAAAAAAAGACACTAGCAATATATCAACGGGGAACTATCACTTTTTTTTTCTTATGTTTTGTCATATATATAATAATCAGGAATTTGAAGCTTGAAAGAATTAATATTTAAATGTAAATATTACATTGCGTATGTGGATTAAATACAAAGTAAGTAATTTTAAATGAAAATTCTTTTCAAAAATATATTTCATACATTTAACCACAGTTTATCTCCTGTGAACACTAAATTTAAATAAAATGATCAAAACTGACAGCGAGTCAGAAAGACATATTTCTGATCTGCATTGAATAAAAACAAAAGCCACATCTACATGTTACATTACAATTTTAATTTCACAGTCATTAACATTAGAACCACTATTAGTTAGTGATGGTCACAGACATGTTCCTCCTTCACGGGCTGTTCCAGCACCAGTACTGACCCAGACTGGTTGTACTGGTTGTATTGTATTGGCTGAGATGGACTGGTCACTGACCCAGTCTAAGATGACCCATTATGGCCCAGTGCTGGGTCCCATCTCTGGGACAATGGAGGAGTGGGAAGGATACGACTGAACAAACACAAACACGTACTTGAACTCAGTCTGTCTCACTGACTGCTGCTGGTTTACTCACACTCATCACCTGGAATCTATGACAGTGCATCACTTACAGCCAGTGGCTGCTCCCTTAGGTTCTGCCCACATTAACTCACATAATAAAAAGGTCCAGTGTGGTGCATTTATGGGGATGTTTTTAACTGAATTTACACCTGTCTTGCGTCTCTATTATAAGTAATATACAAAGCACAATTAAAGCAGACCAGTACAGGTTCACGTTAGGATGGGTTCACTGGCTTCCAGTCAGCTGGAAAATCACTAGAGACAGAGGTTTTCAGGAGGGTCCACAAAACCCCTGTTTTAGACTGAGGGTTCTGAACTAAGAGGCTGCTTTAGAGGCCGGTACAATTATAGTAAATAATGAGGAAGATGTGGTGAATGAGTCAGCAGTCAGCTGTTTTCTATAGACAAAGACTATTTTTATATAATAACATATCCTGAAACAGTCCCTTCAGAGCAGCAGTAGACTTTATTTGTGCTGCTGTGAACAGACAACCCATAGCACATGGGAACAGAAAGATCATCAGCATCCTTATTATGTAGCATGAAGGAGCATGTTGCATTCTGGGATATGCAGTGTGGTTGGTATATATATATATATATATATATATATATATATATATATATATATATATGGAACATTGTTTTCAGAGCTGCAGTGTTGTTAAATTTCCTGTGGGTGTATTTTTAGTCATATCAGATGAACAGTCAGACTAATGACAGGAATTAACCATGACCTTCAGTTAAAGTGGACTCATCTGTCCTAATTGGATGGACTGTAGCAGATGACAGTCAGAGGAGGAAAAGCAGGATTTATACAGAACGGCAGAAAGAATAGGGACAGATTTACTTTAGACTGCATTATATTTGCTGTTGAAGTGATTTAAAGAGTTGAGTTAAAGTCCAAAGTTGATATCTGCTTTTTCAGTACTGCCAACAGTATATACTTGTATATACTTCTACATATATACTTAGATTACTTTACTTAGATGAGGGGTGTCAAACTCATATTAGTTCAGGAGCCACATATAGTCCAATCTGACCTCCAGTGGGTTGGATCAATAAAATAATAAGATAACAGCAGACAAATAGTGACACATCCAAATCATGAAAACATTTTCATTTACAAATAATCCTCTCACAAAAAAGTGAAAGACCTAAAAAACCCTGAAACTTCTGATGAAAAATAAGTACAACTTTAACATTATTATGCCTCAGCTTATCAAATACATGTACATTACAGATCGGATCTATCTATCGATGACTTTAGAAACATCAGACCGGCCAGTGGTCATCAGTGGTGGTGACGTTTGAGTGCATTTAACTGAAGTATACTCTGAAGGGTGGAATTCACAAGTCACAATAAATGTAATGTAGGACAGTCGCACTCTGGAAAAAGAGATTTTTAATCTTGAGTCTTTTTTTTTCTGGGTTAAAAAAAAAAAGTATTATTATTATTATTATTATTATTATTATTATTATTATTATTATTATTATTATTATTATTATTATTACTACCTCCACCAGGAGGTATTGTGATCGCTTTACTTTGTGTGCGCGTGTGTTTATTTGTTTGTTTGTTAGCAAGATAACTCAAAAAGTTATGGATGGATTTTCAGGAAATTTTCAGGAAATGTTGATAGTTGAAGAAATGATTAAATTTTGGTGGTGACTGGGGGTGGGGGGGCCCACAGGGGGGCCCCACTGATCGGCCTTGGTGGAGGTCTGCGCTCTCCGAGTGCTTTTCTAGAAAAGACAGCCCAGACCTCCGCCAAGGCTGATTAGTGACCCCCCACCCACCCCCACCCCTGATCACCACCAAAATGTAATCATTTCTTCCTTGTGCCAGTATCAGCATTTCCCGAAAATTTCCTGAAAATCTGTCCATAACTTTTTCAGTTATCTTGCTAACAAACAAACAAATATGGGGGGGGGGGGGGGGGGGGCAGATCTGTCTTGGCGGAGGTCTGCGCTCTCCGAGTGCTTTTCTTGTTATTATTGTTTTTGCCAGGGTTTGTTTGTTTGTTGGTTATTTAGCAACATAACTGAAAAAGTTGTGGACGGATTTTGATAAAATTTTCAGGAAATGTCCGAAATGGGACGAGTAACAAATGATTAGATTATGGGAATGATCCGGATCACTGCCTGGATCCAGGAATTTTTAGAAGGATTCTTTATCATTGGGATATTTTCAACATATGTATGTGTAGCTCCACAGTGAATGGTCAGAGTGCTTGGTAAAAAAAAAAAAAAAACAAAATAAGTTCCCAACAGGTTCTACAAGATCCTGAAGATGGATTCATCATGTGTAGCAAAAGTGATATAGTTGTTTGTCTGTGTGCAAGATTACTCAAAAAGTTATGGATGGATTCAGGTGAAATATTCAGGAAATGTTGATACTGGCACAAGGAAGAAATGATGTAATTTTGGTGGTGATGGGGGGGGGGGGGGGCAACTGATCTGCCTTGGCAGAGGTCTGAGCTCTCCGAGTGCTTTTCTAGTTATTATTCTTATTCTTATTCTTATTCTTATTCTTATTCTTATTCGTATAAATGGAGTGCTTAAATGCAGATGTGTGGAGGCTCCTGTTGGTTTTCGAGGCCTACATTCTGTCGTCCTGCGGCCCCCTGTTGTGCCTCTTTCGCCTCCTTATCCGACCCACGGGGCTCATCTACACCCTGGCGCTGGCTGCTGAGGACTGAGTGTTGGACGATCTTAAGTGAGTGACAACGGTCCTGCATGTTGTCAGCAGGAGTGAGTCGTCCACAGCGCTGATTTACGGTCCATTAGAGACAGCTGAGCCACGAGGCACGAGGAGACGGATCCAGATTCCAGAGAGCGAGGAGGCGTGTCCCGCTGTCGGCTATAAAAAACCAGGCTGCTCATTGGTCGGTCGACCGATGGATGGAACCAGTCTCATAATGACTGGAGGACAGTGGAGAAAAGCAAGACAAAAAAAAAAGGTGCAAGTCGTCACATTCTGACACTCGGTCATGAGCCCTTGGCGTCAGTTTTCAATATTTGCGGTACCACCGTGGCGTTGACTTATGCAGGTCACAGACGTCACTGCATGTCCTAAGACACTCAGAAGTGACGACCAGGGCCAGGAGATGTCCAGTTCAGGAGGAAGAGGGTCCATCAGGAGGTGGTGTGGTGGGTTATAGAAACACCGATGAGAGTTTCTGTCCTGTTTCATGTTGACTTTCATTTTTGCATTTCCATTGTTTCATTGTCCAGAAGTCTTTCACATTATCCCTTATGTCAAAAGCAATGACATTCTAGCACTGGGGTCGACAAGTTAGACCACAGGTGTCAAACATGTGGCCCAGGGGCCAAAACCGGCCCGCCAAAGGGTCCAGTCTGGCCCCTGGGATGAATTTGTGAAATGCAGAAATTACACTGAAGAAATTAACGATCAAGGATGTTAGAATCATTTTAGGTCAGTTCAATCTCAAGTGGGTCAGACTGGTAAAATACGATCATAATAACCTATAAATAATGAAAACTACAAATTTTTCTCTTTGTTGTAGCATAAAAAAAGTAAAATTACACAAAAATGTTTACATTTACAGACTTGCCTTTTACAAAAAAATGTGAATAACCTAAAATTTCTTAAGAGAAGGATGTAGAATTTTAATAATATTCTGTTTGTTACTAAATGTTTTGTGTATTTGTAGATCCACTGTGATCTGTAAGTTATAATGCATATGTATAAATGATAAACTAAGGTATAATATTGTTAAAATTGCACTGATTTTTCTTCAGAATTTTCAGGTTGTTCATATTTGTTCATGTTATGTTCAAGTACAGTTTGTAGATGTAAATAGTTTCATCACAGAGTTTGACTTTTTTTACTCAAAAACAGAGAAAAAAACTTTGGAGTTGGCACTATTTATAAGTTCTTATCCTATTATTTATATGATTTGACTGGTCCGGCCCATTTTAGATCAGATTAGGCTGAATGTGGAACTGAACTAACATGAGTTGGACACTTTAAAGCTAAACGTTTGTCACCAATTTTTCATCAGATCTGTTAAACCCGAGTCATAGCCTAAGTATGATGAATCCGTTAGTCTTTCTGTGATTACCCACCTGATTCACTCCCCTCACGGTGAACAACTTTGAAGAGTACTCCACCACAAACACTCCATTTGTTTACAAACTAAATCAAAACCCAAACCGTCACTCGGGTTTTTTCACATTTAGCTGCAGTAGTGAGAGACAATGAGGCCGTTTCTGTGTTTGTTGCTGCTACGGCCGTACTGCAGCAGATGGACAATATTCAAATGTTTAAGGCCTACAGCAACATTAGAAAACATAGATTCATTCAGTTCATCTCAAAATGTTTCTTGTGTTTTTGCCAGAGCTCCTGTTCTAACGGAACCCAAATGTTAAAACAGGACGTCCAGCCTTAGCGTCAGTACGTGACAACTAGACTGTGTACATTTAAATCTCTTTAAACCTCATGCAGCTCCAACAGAAGTTTCTCCCACTTAACCCTTTATAGGTATCTCACTGAAATATTCACATTTTTTGTAAAAGGCTAGTCTGTAAATGTCAACATTTTGGTGTATTTGCCTTTTTTTTTAATACTAAAACAAAGAGGAAAATGTGCGTTTTTCATTATTTCTAGGTTATTCTGATAGTGTTTTACTGGTTCTGACCCACTTTGGGTTGAATTGACCTAAAATGGTTTTTACATCCTTGATTGTTCATATATTCCGTATAATTTTTGCATTTCACACATTCATCCTAGGGGCTGGATTGGACCCTTCGGCAGGATGCATGTTTAACACCTGTGTTATAAACCATCAAAATAAGGAGCATTTTAAGGAAAGGCGCATTTTTAATGTTTCAAAAATTCTTCAAAAATCCCAATTTATCAAAACTGTGAACAAACTTTGTAGGCATTGTCCCAAGGAAGATACATATAAAATTAGAAATGAATCAGAGCTGATAGAAGAAATCGCTAATGAAGACAACGATGAGAACAACAACAAAGCTGACAACAATGAAGACCACGTTCACAACAGTTCAGGGCCAATCAGCTGATGAGATTTTAACCCTTTCATGCACAGTGCTCACTCCAGTGGACAGCAGTTCAAAGGTGTTCTCATGTATATTCATGGTTTTGTTGTTTTAGTTCCACATCAGCCAACACAGTGCACACTTATGCACCATCCCATAATAATACACTGACATTCAGACCATTACTGTAACTTTGCTGTTCTAGAAAAACCTGATCTGCACTGACACGTTTTAGTGTAAAAAACTGCTAATTGTTACTGGACTGTAATTAACAGTTGGGTTTTTTTAAACAAAAAGTTTTTTGGGTTATTTTTGCATATTATCTCCATGAAGTGAGTAATAACTAGTATTAGAGTATGTTTAAATGTGAGAAAACATCCGATTAGCAGCATTAAAAATGCT
Source organism: Sphaeramia orbicularis (assembly GCF_902148855.1). Lineage (NCBI taxonomy): Eukaryota > Metazoa > Chordata > Actinopteri > Kurtiformes > Apogonidae > Sphaeramia > Sphaeramia orbicularis. The sequence continues at coordinate 216,791 of NC_043970.1, read as the reverse complement.
TTTATTTCATAGTTTTCACACAGTTTATCAGTAAATACATGTTTCTTTATTTCCAGAATTAACCCTTTAACATCAGACGTATCATATTTGATACATGACTTCTGAAGCCCCCTGCAGCACAGGTGTCAAACATGCAGCCCATGGGCCAAATCTATTATGTTTTTGTTTGTTCAGAAATAATAATATTTGAGCATTGAGACCTGATGTATCAAATATGATACAAAACTGAAACTCATACGTGGAAACTTTTTTTTTTTTTTGGGGGGGGGGTGGGGGGTGGGGGGTGGGGGGGTGTTCAGAAGGACCAATAATGGCTCCAGTTTCAAAGAATTTGAATTTTTTGTCAATGATTCAATGGTTCAGGCTTTACAGGGTTAAGTGCATGGTGTCCAGCTGAGTGGACAGTTTTGTAACTCCATGAAAAATAGGTTCCTAAAAAATTTAATCGTATTATTTTTTTTTCATACCTAAAGAGGAATAAAAACACTCAGTAAAAAAAAATCTTGATTAAGGTTCTCATAATTCATGGATGAAAGGGTTAAATTAAAAAAAAAAAGGATTTTACATAAAGTCACCTCAGAGTCAAGGTTAAGGTTAGTCAAATATCAAGGTTACGATTTACATCCAGTAATGTTCCACAAACTACAGTAATATTAAATCAGCTGACACTGGAGGCCGATTCCCTCCACAGACTGTAACTGTCACATTAAATGTGTCACTTCACTTGATAGTTGGTGATTTTATGAACCATCTGCTGTACAGAAATAAAAAACCCAGTATCCATAACAGAATAAAGCAGCAGGTGATGAAAAGATGAATAAGAAATAGCACACCAGCAGAAAGTCTCCAGCCACGAGAGGAATGTCTGCTATTTGTGGAAGAGATGAGGAGCAGTGGGAGCAGAGGCTGTGTGTGGATGGAGGTGGAAGCTTTGACAAGACGAATGACGCCGCATTCCATCACATGTTCGACCGCAAACTGGAAGTGTGCGGACAGTACTGTTGTCAGGACGCCCGTCAGCTCGACCAAACCTGAGCCTTCAGGAGATAAAGGACACTGTACTGCAATGTGTGGAGCAAAAGTATGGAACAGACGGAAGGTGGAGCTCAAAGAAAGTCCAAACATCTGCCAGTTTAAAAAGAGGTGTAAAGAGATGGTCTATGCACGGAATCAAACTGAAGAAAGGCTTTGAGTATGAACCAAGGTTAGAATACATGACTGTTAACTTCATGAAAAGAAGTGTTTTATAACCAACCGCTTAGAAATCAAGTCTGCACTGTGAAAAAAAATCTGTAATTTAACAGAATTTTTACCGTTTATTTTACAGATTTTTCCTGTATTTTTAAGATACAGGAAAATATCAATGAAATGACACAATCAGACTGTGATTTTACATGTCAAATGTAAAATAACATGAAAAAACTGTGACTGTGAATAACCAAAAAATTTAAATTTTTTAAAAGAATTTTTTTTCTTTTTTTCACAGAAAAATACAGTTCAAATACATTTGCAAATGTATCGTAATTTCACAAATATTTATTTTCTATTTATGAGATTAAACTGTTCATTTAAAGTTTAATACTGAAAAATAAATAAATAAATAAAATTTCTGACAATTAACAGTAACAGAAGTATTAGTTCTGTCAGTTGAACCAGACTTGTTTGTTAATTGACAAATATCTTGTGTAATTACAGGAGGTTTCACAACGGAAATGTTGAATAAATGTATTTTTGTGAATGTATAACATGTATAAGCACTGATAAACTGTCCAAATACAGTTTTTATCAGTGGATTGGACAACTGAGTCTCACTGAAAATTATTTATATATGTATTTATTGGTAATTGGATTGTTTTAATACATGAAAATATTCTTTATTAAACATTAAAAAGTCAAAAAAAAAAAAAAAAAAAAAAAAAATCTCATGTAAAGTTAGGGAAAAAAATGTATTTTAATTATGGAAAATTACCTTTTTTTTTTAGATGGTTATTTTCTGTTATTTAACAGTATTTTTTCGGCACCCCTGCTGCTGGGATAATCCTGTGTTTGTTTGTTTTTTTACTTTTTTATTTTGTTTTGTTTTTACAGTGCAGTGTCAGGCTTCCGAAGCCTTTTACTCTCGTTTTTGTTGTTTTATTTCTTCATCCTATTTACTCCCTTTCTTCCTCTGCTTCCTTCTCCATTTTTTTCTCATACACTGTAAAAAAAAAAATCTGTAATTTAACAGAATTTTCACTGTTTATTTTACAGATTTTTCCTGTATTTTTAAGATACAGGAAAATATCAATGAAATGACAAAAACAGACTGTGATTTTACATGTCAAATGTAAAATAACGTGAAAAAACTGTAACTGTGAATAACTGTAAAATGTCCATTTGTTAAAAGAACTTTTTTTTCTTTTTTCACAGAAAAATACATTTAAAGTTGAATTAAGTGAATTCAGCTGAATTAAATAAATTAAATTAAATTAAATTAAATTAAATTAAATTAATTTTAAATTAAATTAAAATAAATTTGCAAATGTATCGTAATTTCACAATTTTCTGGTCCACCTTGGAGATTCTATTGGTGTAAATCTGTTCAACACACTATATTTATCCATCACATATATCAGCTGTTGAATCTACGAGGAGGGACACGTGTTCAGTTTGAAGTTTAAAAATGATCCATTCCATGTAGAAGTGAGTGGAACATCCAACTGATCACCTAAACATGTCTGAAAGAAGTATGAACAGAATAGAGTTTTACTGTTTAGTAAATGTCACATGTCCTTTTTGTTTCCATCCATGGTCTTTTTAGTTTTACAGACATTATCAGGATAAAGGATCCATTTTATACACTGTAAAAAAACAACAAAAAAAACCCCGTATTATTCTGACAGCAGGGGTGTCAAAAAAATACTGTAAAATAACAGAAAATAACCATCTCATACAAATACAGTAATTTTCCATCATTCAAATACAGTTTTTTGCCCTAACTTTACATGCGATTTTGTTTTTTGTTTTTTTTTTTTTACTTTTTAATGTTTAATAAAGAATATTTTCATGTATTAAAACAATCAAATTACCAATAAATACATATATAAATAATTTTCAGTGAGACTCAGTTGTCCAATCCACTGATAAAAACTGTATTTGGACAGTTTATCAGTGCTTATACATGTTATACATTCACAAAAATACATTTATTCAACATTTCCGTTGTGAAACCTCCTGTAATTACACAAGATATTTGTCAATTAACAAACAAGTCTGGTTCAACTGACAGAACAGATACTTCTGTTACTGTTAATTGTCAGTGATTTTATCTTTTTTTTTTTTTTTTTTTTTTTTTTTACAGTATTAAACCTTAAATTAATGGTTTAATCTCATAAATAGAAAATAAATATTTGTGAAATTACGATACATTTCCAAATTTATTTTAACTGTATTTTTCTGTGAAAAAAATTGAAATTTTTTGGTTATTCACAGTTACATTTTTTTCCTGTTATTTTCCATTTGACATGTATAATCACAGTCTATTTTTGTCATTTCATTGATATTTTCCTGTATCTTAAAAATGCAGGAAAAATCTGTAAAATAAACAGTGAAAATTCTGTTAAATTACAGATTTTTTTTTTTACAGTGTAGATGATGGATGTGACTGTTTTACTGCAGGAACTGAGTCATGCATCAGTGAACATGGACCAAAAGGATTTTACAGACATAATTATGCATTTGACTGAGACACACACACCTATTTATAAAATAAATCCAAACAGATCGGAGACCAGAACATGTCCATATATGTTATCTAAAAGAGGTGCATGTGGAATGTAACGGCAGTGATCATTTTTACCCTTTACCTTTACTATCACACGTTACATAAGAAAATGTCATCATTCTTTTAAAAGTCCGTCCTGTCCTCAGTCACATTCACACTCAGGTTCATGTTATGGTGGGATTTATAGTGACAGGATAGTTTTCCAGCAGATTTAATTGAAATATTTGCCCTCTTTTTCATATAACCATGTCAGACCAGTAAAGGGATGATCATGATCAGAAAGTAGAAAGAACACAAGTGTATAAGATGGAGAAGGACTGACATTTCCAATCACCATAAAAGCACAAATATCTGCTTTAAAAGCTTGAATCCTAATTAACCCATAAAGACCCAAACATCCTCCTTTAACCTAAACCATCTACTGATCTGAACTGTTTAATACCTGCTCATCCACTAATCCTATCAATCCATGTCAATAATTGGTGTCAAATACAGTTCTTCATCTTTTCATGGTCATCAGATATGACCATATTTGGACGTTCAGAGGCTCTGCAGTCACCATGGAAACACCGCCATCTTCTACAACATTGATTCACCAGTAAAACCCATGGAGTTGGATCAATGACAGTGGATGAAATGAAGAAAAATGAAGAAAAACAAAACAAAACAAAACATACAAAATGACAAATAATTTGAAAACTAAGCAAAAATCGCAGTAAAATAAAGTAAAAAATAATCAAATAAAACACAAAATGAACAAAAACAGCCAAAGTACTTAATAAATGGAACACAACTGAACAATTAATCAACAAAATAATAAGTAATATTAACAGAAAAAAACACAAACTGAACAAAACTGAAGAAAAAATTCATCAAAAAAAACAACAAAATGAATTTGAAAGTGAAAAAATAATCAGCAACAAAATAAACCACAAACTGAACAAAACTAAGGAAATATGTTGAAATACATGTGTAAAATACAGTTCTTCATCTTTTCATGGTCATCAGATATGACCATATTTGGACGTTCAGAGGCTCTGTAGTTACCGTGGAAACACTGTCATCTTCTACAACACTGACTCACCAGTCAAACCCATGGAGTTGGATCAATGACAGTGGATGGACACACTGGGGTTATTGATAGTTTGGCTGAAAAAGACACTTTTTCTTCAGTTTCCTCAGTTTCTGATCGAATAACCCTCAACTTTAACCCATTAACACCCAGTGCTACTTGTGTGGCAGTTCCCAAATATTTTTGTTCTCTATATTTAACCTTTCTTCAGTAACTGATCACCATTTATTATAATATTATCCACTTTACTTTGTACTTGTTCAGTGAAAATCATGTATTTTCCTATATTTAATGTACTAATCATGTAGATGTTCATAAAAGCTCAGATTAAAGTTGAGGATTATTTTATCAGAAACAGAGAAAACTGAAGAGAAAGTGACTTTTTCAACAAAATCTATCACTAACTGAACATAACCCCAGTGTGTCCATCCACTGTCACTGATCCAACTCCATGGGTTTTACTGGTGAATCAATGTTGTAGAAGATGACGGTGTTTCCACGGTAACTAAGGAGCCTCTGAACGTCCAAATATGGTCATATCTGATGACCATGAAAAGATGAAGAACTGTATTTGACACCAGTTATTGACATGGATTGAAGTACTGTGAAGAACAGTTCTGAGCATTTAACCTGGCAGATCCCAAATGAACTTTCTCTATTTTTTAACCTTTAAGTAATTCAAAACCATTTATTCTGATATTATCTTCTTATCTTCAGTGAAAATCAGGTTTTTTCCTGTATTAAATTCACTGATCATGTAGACGTTCATTAAAGCTCAGTCAGTGGATGTTTGGGTCTTTATGGGTTCATCTGAGCTTTAATAAACATCTATATGATCAGTAAATTTAATGTAGGAAAATACAGAATTTTCACTGAGAAAATGCAAAATCCAGAGGATAATATTACAATAAACCATTGTTTTTCAACCTTGGGGTCTGGACCCCACGTGGGGTCGCCTGGAATTCAAATTGGGTCGCCTGAAATTTCTAGTAATTGATAAAAAAAAAATAAATAAATAAATAAAAACTTACTTATAAAAATTTACATTATATAGCCTAAATTTTGCTTAAAATTTATGGTTAATTGCAACATACTATAGAAAACTATTACGCGATCAAAAACAAATTAATTTTAGCAAATCAAATGTCTCCATTTTGAATGTCTGGGGTCGCCTGAAATTTCTGAAAATTTATTTAAAGAAAAACTAAAAATGTTAAAACTTACTAATAAAAATGTACATTATATAGTCTAAATATTGCCTAAAATTAACGTTTATTTGCAACATAGTATAGCAAACAATTACGTGATAAAAAACAAATTAATTTTAGAAAATCAAATGTCTCTGTTTTGAATGTCTGGTGTCGCCTGAAATTCTTGAAAATTTATTTTTAAAAAAATAAAAAAGTTAAAACTTACTGATAAAAATGCACATTATATAGTCTAAATTTTGTCTAAAATTAACGCTTATTTGCAACATATTATAGCAAACTATTACATGATCAAAAAAATTTAATTTTAGCAAATAAAATGTCTCCATTTTGAATGTCTGGGGTCGCCTGAAATTTCTGAAAATTTATTTAAAGAAAAAATGAAAAAGTTAAAACTTACTGATAAAAATGCACATTATATAGTCTAAGTATTGTCTAAAATTAATGTTTATTTGCAATATAGTATAGCAAACAATTACGCAATCAAAAACAAATTAATTTTAGCAAATAAAATGTCTCCATTTTGAATGTCTGGTGTCACCTGAAATTTGTGATAATTTATAAAAAAAAAAAAAAATAAAAAAAAAGTTAAAACTTACTAATAAAAATGTACATTATATAGTCTAAATGTTGTCTAAAATTAACGTTTATTTGCAACATAGTATAGAAAACAATTACGCAATCAAAAACAAATGAATTTTAGCAAATCAAATGTCTCTGTTTTGAATGTGTGGGGTGGCCTGAAATTTGCGATGTTAAAATGGGGTCAGGAGATAAAAAAGGCTGGAACCAGTGGAATAAATGCTGATAAAACACTTGGGAAAGGTTAAACTCATAATTCTTCTTCAGTGTTCCTCAGAGACAAATGGAAAAAACTGAAGCACCTGAAGCAGCTGAACTTGACTCAGGGCCGTGGCTCGTATGTAAAAGTGCGTCACCACCCTGCCCTCTGCCCCCACCCCCACAAATGATGGCCTACATGACGTCCCTGAATAAACAGTGGAACCAGTGGTTCTGAACATGCTGCCGTACGGGTTTGCACAGTTTCACCTTCCAAATCTATGTGACATATTTCTATGGACTGTTTCCTGTCTTCTTCTGAACACTGTCATCTGGAAGCCTTAATGACCTAATTTCACTTTAGTTTCATGTTAACGCCTCATACCTGCCCCACAGGGGGGGCGTAATCCATCCTCCTCCCACCCAAAGGCCAGGGGAAGCCCTGGAGATAGAAGTGCCAATCTTTTTTTTTTTAGGTGGTTGGAAGGGTCGAAAACTATGAATAGCTTTGAAAACAGAGACGAGAGAGCGAGCGCTAGAGGAGAGAGAGGGAAACCTTTAACCCTTTAGACGAGGAGCTGTGGAGGAGGCTTTGGATTCCAGGCCGTGAAGGTCCTTCCCTCTGCAGACAAACGCATTTCACTGGAATGTACCGCGGTCCAGACGACCAGTTTTCATTGTGTGACGTGTAGCAAAGAGGAAGAGAACACCGAGACAAAACAGACAGATTTGTCCTCTAAAATATCAAGTTTTTCCTTCAACTTCAACAACCTCGTAAGTTGTGAAATTTTTGTCACACTGTCGTTGTAACCATTGTTCTTCCAGTGGTGAGGGAATGGATTTAAGTTAAGTTAAGTTAAGTTAAGTTAAGTTAAGTTAAGTTAAGTTAAGATAAGATAAGTTAAGAGAAGAGAAGAGAAGAGAAGAGAAGAGAAGAGAAGAGAAGAGAAGAGAAGAGAAGAGAAGAGAAGAGAAGACCTGATAAGACAAGATAAGATAAAATGAGATAAGTTAAATTAAGATAAGACAAGATTTGTAAAGATAAGATAAGATAAGATAAGTTAAAATAAGATAAGACAAGATAAGTAAAGTAAAGTTAAGTTAAGTTAAGTTAAGTTAAGTTAAGTTAAAATAAGACTTTTTTTATCCCACTGGGGGGAAATTTCACAGTTAATAGCAGGAACAAACAAAAAGCAAGTGAAAAGAAAAACACAGGTAGAAAAAAAAAAAAAACACACAAATGAGTAGAAATATTAAATATGAGAGAAAAATGTATCTGTAATTTATGATAAGACCAGCTTTTATGATACGACAGTTTTTTGGTAGATTTATTTAATCTGAGTTTGTTAATTAATCAATTTACAAATATTTATTTTCTGCACAACTATATTTATTTTTGCTCAGCTACAGGCTAATATGCATGTATATCTGTTTTATGCACATGAATATTTGGACAGTTTCTTTACTCCATAAAAATAAAACATGATGGTCTCATTAAGAGCATGTTTTGATTTTTGACACATGGTGCATTTTCCAGACGCAACTTTAACTCTCAACAGCTGTTCAGTACTGACACATTCCCTTCAGTAAATCCTATGAGCTAAAGAAACTGTCCAAATATTCAAGTGCATCAGACAGATATGTGTGCATATTAGCCTGGAGTTGAGCAAAAATAAATATATGGGTAAACTCCTGAATGAGTTCAGTCATACATTAAATGTATTGTGTGTATTTTATCAGAATATGATGAACAGGTATAAGGTGATATGATGACAAGAATTAAAAACACAAAATGCAACCGTCCGACTGTTCTTTCTCCATCAGGAATATGTTTTCACCAACGTGACACGACTGTGGTAGATCTGCCACCACTTCACAGACATTATTTCTGACCATGAGTTTAGGGTCCAGATCAGGTCCAGATCAGGTCCTGATCAGGTCCTGATCAGGTCCAGATAAGGTCCACATCAGGTCCAGATCAGGTCCAGATCAGGTCCAGATCAGGTCCAGATCAGGTCCTGATCAGGTCCAGATAAGATCCAGATCAGGTCTAGATCAGGTCCAGATAAGGTCATGATCAGGTCCAGATAAGGTCCAGATCAGGTTCAGATAAGGTCCAGATCAGGTCCAGATCAGGTCCAGATTAGGTCCAGATCAGGTCCAGATCAGGTCCTGATCAGGTCCAGATAAGGTCCACATCAGGTCCAGATCAGGTCCAGATTAGGTCCAGATCAGTTCCAGATCAGGTCCTGATCAGGTCCAGATAAGGTCCAGATCAGGTCCAGATCAGGTCCAGATTAGGTCCAGATCAGGTCCAGATCAGGTCCTGATCAGGTCCAGATAAGGTCCAGATAAGGTCCAGATCAGGTCCAGATCAGGTCCAGATTAGGTCCAGATCAGGTCATGATCAGGTCCAGATCAGGTCCAGATCAGGTCCAGATAAGGTCATGATCAGGTCCAGATCAGGTCATGATCAGGTCCAGATCAGGTCCAGATAAGGTCCAGATTAGGTCTAGATTAGGTCCAGATCAGGTCCAGATAAGGTCCAGATTAGGTCTAGATTAGGTCCAGATAAGGTCCAGATCAGGTCCAGATCAGGTCCAGATTAGGTCCAGATCAGGTCCAGATCAGGTCCAGATAAGGTCCAGATAAGGTCCAGATCAGGTCCAGATCAGGTCCAGATTAGGTCCAGATCAGGTCATGATCAGGTCCAGATCAGGTCCAGATCAGGTCCAGATCAGGTCATGATCAGGTCCAGATAAGGTCCAGATTAGGTCTAGATTAGGTCCAGATCAGGTCCAGATCAGGTCCAGATCAGGTCCAGATAAGGTCCAGATTAGGTCTAGATTAGGTCCAGATAAGGTCCAGATCAGGTCCAGATCAGGTCCAGATCAGGTCCAGATCAGGCAGGACCACTGTCCAAGATGGATGACCAAGTCAGAGACAAGGTTATTATCGCTAAAGAAAACTAATGAAAACTAGAATTGTAAAAACATTTTCATTAACGGAAATAAATAAAAGCTATAATTAAAAGAAAAAAATGATACTAACTGAAACTGTATTGTGTGTTTACAAAACTAACTAAAACGGATAAAAAAATTATGGGTAAAATTCCCTTCGTTTTTGTCTTTGTCAATGTCGGATTGATAAAAAAAATCAACTTATTTCACTCAAGCAATTTTCTGTGCTGTCACCATCTGATATTTAAGGGTCCATCACTTGTGTTCACTTGTGGTTTCCAGTCGTCTTCTGGTCCCCACTCTACCTGGAAACATGGAGACTAAAGCAGCAGAGTCCTGTCTGGGATTGATTTGAATAGGAGCACAGAGAAGAAGAGAAAAGAGACCACTGAACTACAACTGAACTACAACTGAACTACAACTGAACTACAACTGAACTACAACTAAACATTTAGAAAATAACGAAAACTAATAAAAACTATCAAACCTGCTCTAAAAACGAATTAAAACGAACTGAATCAGAGAAAAAAAAGTCCAAACTAAATAAAACTAAACTATAATGAAAAATCCAAAACTATTAGAACCTTGGTCAGAGAACAAACCCAGGTCCAGTCCAACTGTTAGTCCAGTGTTGTGACCACAGAGAAGGACCCTGAACTCATGGTCAGTCTGTGATTCCATGAATCCTCTGCTCCATAAATAATGTCTGTGAGGTGGAGACGGATTTTGGACGGCAGAGTCAGGCTGGGGAGTTCATATTTATGATGGAGAAAGAACAATCAGAAAGTTGCATTTCATGTTTGCATTTGGATGCATCTATGAAACTGACTCTTTAGTAATTCCTCTATTGCCGCATTTCTACTACGTGGAACCGGTTCGGCTCAGCTCGTCTCCAGTTGTTGTGCTCCTCATTTCCTTTCCCTTCTTACCTTCGGAAACTTGTATTCGAGGAGTTACGATGTTTGTTGCCCACACTGGAACCAGAACCAGCCCAGTGTTCACTCTGCCGCTACCTTCACAAGCACCGCTGAGTAGAGAATCAAATACATGACATTCCTGTAAATGAGTCACATGTGGACAAATGTTTGAGTAGATAGGAGGGATTCCACCTTTAGAAGAAATGGAAGCTTTGACAGAGTTCAACTGGACCTGGTGTGGTCTGTTTAGACCTGGTGTGGTCTGTGTGGACCTGGTGTGGTCTGTTTAGACCTGGTGTGGTCTGTTTGGACCTGGTGTGGTCTGTTTGGGCCTTGTGTGGTCTGTTTGGACCTGGTGTGGTCTGTTTGGACCTGGTGTGGTCTGTGTAGACCTGGTGTGGTCTGTTTGGACCTGGTGTGGTCTGTGTAGACCTGGTGTGGTCTGTTTGGACCTGGTGTGGTCTGTTTGGACCTGGTGTGGTCTGTTTGGGCCTTGTGTGGTCTGTTTGGACCTGGTGTGGTCTGTGTAGACCTGGTGTGGTCTGTTTGGGCCTTGTGTGGTCTGTTTGGACCTGGTGTGGTCTGTGTAGACCTGGTGTGGTCTGTGTAGACCTGGTGTGGTCTGTTTGGACCTGGTGTGGTCTGTTTGGACCTGGTCTGGTCTGTTTGGACCTGGTGTGGTCTGTTTGGACCTGGTGTGGTCTGTGTAGACCTGGTGTGGTCTGTTTGGACCTGGTCTGGTCTGTTTGGACCTGGTGTGGTCTGTTTGGACCTGGTGTGGTCTGTTTGGACCTGGTCTGGTCTGTTTGGACCTGGTGTGGTCTGTTTGGACCTGGTCTGGTCTGTTTGGACCTGGTCTGGTCTGTTTAGACCTGGTGTGGTCTGTTTGGACCTGGTGTGGTCTGTTTGGACCTGGTGTGGTCTGTGTAGACCTGGTGTGGTCTGTTTGGACCTGGTGTGGTCTGTTTAGACCTGGTGTGGTCTGTGTAGACCTGGTGTGGTCTGTTTGGACCTGGTGTGGTCTGTTTAGACCTGGTGTGGTCTGTTTGGACCTGGTGTGGTCTGTGTAGACCTGGTGTGGTCTGTTTAGACCTGGTGTGGTCTGTGTAGACCTGGTGTGGTCTGTTTAGACCTGGTGTGGTCTGTGTAGACCTGGTGTGGTCTGTTTAGACCTGGTGTGGTCTGTTTAGACCTGGTGTGGTCTGTTTGGACCTGGTGTGGTCTGTTTGGACCTGGTCTGTTCTGTTTAGACCGTTTCTGCCTCATCACCATGTTGTCTTCGTTCTGACCAAAACAATGCAGCGTACGTGTGATGTCATCGCGCATGCACAATGAAGGTGGAATCGATAAGCAGAATCGTTAAGCAGGCAAACGATTCCAAGGAATCGAGCTACTGGGAACCAGTTCTCAAAAAGAACCGGTTCTCGATTCCCATCCCTACTCTCAGCTCACCATTTATTTTTTATTAGTAAATTTTTATTCTTATTTTTATCATTTATTAGAAATTTCAGGTGACCCCATTTGAATTCCAGATGACCCCACATGGGGTCCCAACCCCATGGTTGAAACCCCCTGCCGTAGACCCAGACCCAGGTACCCGTCTGTCATTGTTTTAATGGCCAGTGTGGCTCTGCTCTGTGTTCCTCAGTAATCATCCACCCCCCCGCTGGCCGGACCACGGGGCTCAGAGCAGACAACATGGGCATGAAGGACGACAACTGTGACCCCTGCACAGGTATTTACAGGTGACCTTTAAGCACTGAGGCTCAAGGGCACCCGGGCAGATAAAGGCCACAGCGACTGTGTTTTCTTTTATACTGTCAAAAAAAAAAAAAAAAGGAAATAGACAAACCAACAGCTGACTTTTGTTTGTCTCTTAAAAATATACTGTATTTTCATCTGTTTAACCCATAAAAACCCAAACATCCACATCCACTGATGTAAAAGTTTAATACCTTCTGTTAATGATGATCCACTAATCCTATCAATATGTTGAAATAATTCAAGTCAAATACAGTTTGTCATCAGATCATGATCACAAAGTTAAAGCTGCTCAGTTTGAAGCCCAATAAAATAAAAATCATACTTAGTAAAAACAAGAATACCAGCGTATAAGTGAATGCATGACTGACATTTCCAATAACCATAAAAGGATGAAGAACTGAAGAGCTCGTATCCTAATTAATAGAAACTGTTTACAGTGACTTAAAGTGACTTTTTTTAAAAGTACAAAACCTGAGTTTGGGATTTTTTCAAATAATGCCCCAGATTCTGTGAATATACAGATGTTGCCAAAAGTTTAGATTTATTCTGCAAAAATGTGACTTATTTTTAACCCTCAAACACCCAAACAGTCACTGGAAACCTAAACCATCTACTGATCTGACCTGTTTAATACCTGCTGATCCTCTAATCCTATCAATCCAGGACAATAACTGGTGTAAAATACAGTTCTTCATCTTTTCATGGTCATCAGATATGACCATATTTGGACGTTCAGAGGCTCCATAGCTACCATGGAAACACCGTCATCTTCTACAACACTGATTCCCCAGTCAAACCCATGGAGTTGGATCAATGACAGTGGATGGACACACTGGGTTTATGTTCAGTTAATGATGGATTTTACTGTAAAAGTCACTTTTTCTTCAGTTTTCTCTGTTTCTGATAAAATAACCATCAGCTTTAATCTGAGCTTTAATGAACATCGACATAATCAGTGAATTAAATATAGGAAAATACCTGATTTTCACTGAAAAAGTGCAAAATACAGCAGATAATATTAGAATAAAAGGTGATAAATTGATTAACACCACAACTTTTTAACAAAATACCGACCATCTGTTCTTTTTTTCCTCTTTAATCTTAACTTTGACTTTGTGTGATTTTCTGTGAAGTTCACAACATCTTCTATCTTCTATCATATCTTCTATTGTCTCTTCTAAACCTGTCTGTTCTGTTGACAGATAGACCTGCTGATCCACAGACTGACAACATGGAAACTTACGACCAAGAACACACATCTACACAAACTAATGACCAGGTACCATGAGTTTACTACAGTGTTTTTCAACCTTGGGGTCGAGACCCCACGTGAGGTCACCTGGAATTCAAATGGGGTCGGCTGAAATTTCTAGTAGTTGATTAAAAAAAAACAAAAAAACTTACTAATAAAAAATATATGGTGAGTTGGCAGAGACAATCACAATCCATAACAGACATGACAAACTGAGTGTGAAACTGCAGCACTGTGGTTCTGTTTATATCAAATGTTCACTGTGGGCAGTTTCAGATGCTGCAGCTCTTTCATAATTCATAGTTTCAGTTCTTGTTTGTTCAGTATTAATTGTCCTCCTTGTAAATCACAGCTGGACTGACTGGACAGATCCTGACCCTTTATGCAGTAATCTACACCTGGATTTACCGCCTCTGTCTGCAATAGTAGACATTAAGTATAGTATAAGTATAGATATGTTTAGACTAGGAAGCTTATTATTGTTATTAACTTTGTAAGGAGAAGGGGTGGGGGTTTATAAGTTACGCTTCTTCTCACTCCTTTTCGAATATGTACTGTTTGTCTTATGTCTTATGTTTAACAGTTTTGTTTGTTTATTTTTTCTCCTTTTTTCACATCCATATTCAAAATAAATACATCAGTCAATACATTATATATTATAAATGTCGTCAAAAATTAATGTTTAATTGTAACATAGTATAGCAAACTATTACATGATCAAAAACAAATTAATTTCAGCAAAAACATGTCTTTGTTTTGAATGTCTGGGGTCTCCAGGAGTTTGTGATGTTAAAATGGGGTCACGAACCAAAAAAGGTTGGAAACCACTGGTTTAATATGAGGCAGAGGAGGAGACTGAGTTACTGAGTCATCAATGACTTCACAAAATAACAAAACAGGTCCACACACACATTTCAAGTCGAGGTATAGTCTTGTCACCTATCACATAGACCACAAAAGATGTCTGTAAATAATAATAATAATAATAATAATAATAATAATAATAATAATAATAATAATAATTTTGTAATTTGAATTTACATACTGCTTTTGAGAAAATGAGGAAAATCTCCAAACATCTCAGTTTCTGTCTCTGTTTATTAATTACATTTTTGTAATCATTAATATCATTATTAATATTCCTACAAAATGTTTAACTGCTTACTTCTTATAAGAAAATACTGTGATTTTTATTGAAAAATGCAAAATACAGATGACAATATTATAATAAATGGCGATAAATCACTTGGGAAAGAAAAAAGAAATCATTTTTCAGCTGTGACAAATATAGTTGTGGGTCTGAATGGGTTAATCAGGTATCAGCTGTTTCATGACAGAAACATGATTATACTGGCCAATATGAGCTGAAGTGGATCAGAACAGTAAAACAGTAACAGTGGAAAAAGTACAATTACATGATGAAAAGGTTTACATGAGAATATACAATGTGAATAATACGAACAATCCCAAACAACCTGAAGTAAGTGCAGGTTGAACGGCTGAATGTCTTTGTCCATAAGTTGCTGGGACAGACTCCAGTGACACTGGTGAGGAGAAAAGCAGCTTCACATAATGAATGAAGAATGAATGAATGCTTCACTTTATTATTTACACATGTACATTAGAACTGACAGATGGATCTACAGATACACTAAACAGTTCAGGCTGGTCATATTTGTTCAGTTTATTCACTTTTAATGAAAAGATAGTTTATAAATGTAAACAATTTCATGTAATTTTACTTTTTTACACTAAAATAAAATGAAAAATGTTGTAATTGTTATTATTTATAGGTTATTATTATGTTATTATCTTACTGGTTCTGACCCACTTCAGACCCTATTGGTCTGAATGTGGAACCTGAACTAAAATGACTTTGACATTGCTGTTTGTTCATATCTTCAGTATTTTTGCATTCCACCCAGTCATCCCATGGACCAGACTGGACCCTTTGGTGGGCCAGTTTTGGACCGCAGGTCGTATGTTTGACACCCCTGACATAAAGCAATATTTAGTGACCATATATGTGTTTGTGATTGGTCATCTGGTGGAACGGCGTTGGCTTTTACCAGTGTCTAAAAATATTCAGTAAAAACTAAAGCTGTTCGCACATGCCTACATTTTTCAGTATGTGTGCGATATTTTGTGATATTTTTGTACAGTTGTTTTTTTTTGCACAGGTAAACTGATTTTCATTGTTCATGAGACAGTGACAATAAAGATCTATTCTATTCTATTCTATTCTAAATGATTTGGACACCCCTGGACTGACCCAGTTGGATCCTTTGGGGTCTGGTTTTGACACCAGCTGACATTGACCCCCCCCCCCCCCCCCCCGTACCTCTTTAATATTCACCCTGTCATTCTTCCTTCTGTTGTCTCATCCACATATCATCTCATCAACCCTGTGTCTGATGCATCTGAATACGACACCTACGCCGACACCTGCCTTCATCACTATGTCTCCTGCGTCTCCACTGGTGACCTGATGACAACCCCCCCCCACCCCCACCTCCTGAAACGGCCTTTTTCCTCAATGCTGTCGATGATGATGATGATGTATCCAGGGGAGTCAAAGGGCACGGAGCTGTGAGGATGATGAAGAGGGTCACCTGGCCTATCACATCGGCCTCATGCTGAAAGCAAGATGTACCCCACACTAAACTTATATTGTCCTTGTCAAAGCTTCGACATGTAGAGCTTGATTGTTTTGGGGGTTTTTTTTGGGGGGGGGCAAACATGTCTGAGCGGTACAGTTTTAAACTCCATCCAACAGCACAGAGGCAGTGTGACCTCTGTGTTTTTGGGGAAAAACAACAAGAATGTTTCAGGGTTCATGGTTTAAAATGTAAGCATGTTACTGTGGGACTGGAAAAGGAAAAGTCATGAGTATAATATTATAATGAGACAATCTGCAGGGCCGTCTGAACAGCATTATGGGCCCCGGGTAAAGCAGTGTACTGGGGCCCCATGACAACTACTACAGGAACTATTCTTGGTTTGAAGTCAGTGGTGGTCTTCAGGATGTCATTGTCCATGAACTGAAGTGAAAGTCAGTTCAAACCACGCTGCCCCGTTGTGTACGAAGCTGATTTTTTTTATAAGTTTCAGTCTTGAAAAGTACCTGTACCTGTAAGTGCCTGTACCCCCCCCCCCCCCCCCCCCCCCAGCTGGACTGCACATGTGCAGCCGAGCCCCCCCACCCACCCGACTGAACTGTGCGCATGTACCCCCCCCATTATACCGCCACACCAACAGATCAGTTCCACAGGAAACACTGGTCAGAAATTATTTTTCTGTACAAATTCTGGTACAAAATAATAAAAATAATAAAAAAAAAAGATTGAAAAAATTTTAGTACAAAAATTGCAGTAGAAAATAATAAACTCTGTAAAATGACTGAAAATTCTAGTACAAAAGAAAAAAAATGTTAAAAAAATGGTTGAAAAACTTTCGCACAAAATAAAAAACAAATCTGAATAAATAAATAAATAAATAAATAAAATGTCAGTACAAAATAATAAAATCTACATAAAATGATTTAGCGATTTGAAAGCAAAATAAAATGTAAGAAAATCTTTAAAAATAATTGAAAAAAGAAAATAACTGAAATGAGCAACTAGTGAAGTAACTATACACCTTTGATGGGTATGTATCATATATGATACAAGGGTCATTAAAGGGTTGACATACACAGATTAACATGGGGCCCTTACGCCCTTATATGGGTCAGTGCCCATCAGGCCCATGTGACGGCCCTGACAAACTGCATGTTCGAAGTTTTAAGGAGGTTAACGGAAACGGCAAAGACAGAGTGGCATCTGGTGGATGACTTTAGTATTACACACAACAGGTTCAACTCAACTAATGTTCATGAATGAATGAATGTTTTTTCTTTTTTTCTTTTTTTTTTTTTGGACAGTAATCACCAAACACAGTACAAACAACCACAATAAACACAAAAACCAAAAAACAAGTAGGCCAGAAGCAAAAGCTTATTTGTAGCCTCTGCATTTCACCTGATCCACAGTTTACATTCAATTAAATGCGTACATCATTGAGGATTCTCATTATAACAAAAGAATCAGGAACAACAAAAACATATCTGCCCTCTCAACTTAATATTCCTGAATGATTTTATACTTCAGACATTTTTTAAACTTTGTCAGAGAAGTGAACAACTTAAATTCATCATCAAGTCCATCCCATAATTTCACATACACAACCCAAATCCATCTGGACTTCACATTCGTCCTCACTTTCATACATTCAAAAATATAAAAACCTCTGAAATTAGAATTATGCTCTCTTAATTTAAAGAACTCTGGAATGGTATTTGGAACAATATTATTTTTTTTACTTTATAAATCATCTCTAATATTTTAATAAATATAATATCTGGCAATGTTAAGGTATTAAGTTGAATAAATAAATTATTTGTTGCTTCAAAATATTCTACTTTATTAATTATGTAATGACTCAAAATGTGTTCAGCCAACAGCTGAACAGAATATTTAAAGTTCATGTGGAACAAAAACAATAACAGATCAGGGCTTCTTTTATCTTTTCACTGGCAACATTTTATTACCAGTGTATTTTTTTATGTAATATGTTTAAAATGGAGGAAAAGTGTTTTTAATGTGAATGAACTTATTGATGTTTAATTATAATATTAAATGAAAATGATCTTTATTTGACTTAAACTGTGTTCTTTAACGTTCATGTCTTTTCCCAGTAGTTAGGATACACTCAGGCACCAGTATGTTTGATGGTTTTATGTGTCTTTACCAGATGAGGTGGTGTCGACCCTGGGAGTCGGAGCCTTTGGAAAAGTGGTCGAATGTATCGATCGAGAAAAGTAAGTGAATAAACTGAATAATCCTAAAGCTCATGCTCAGCCTCTCAGATCCAAATATGCTCTGCTTAACCCTTTCATGCATGAATTATATAGAACCTTAATCAAGATTTTTTTCCTGAGTGTTTTTATTCCTCTTTAGGCACAAAAAACAAAAAAAAATGCGACAGATTTTTTTATGAACCTATTTTTTATGGAGTTATAAAACTGTCCACTCAGCTGAACACCATGCACTTAATTTTTAAAGCAAAGAAACATGTATTTACTGATAAACTGTGAAAACTATGAAATAAAAAACATTTTTAATGCTGCTAATCTGATGTTTTCCCACATTTTAACAAAACTCCATGAGATAATCTGCAAAAAAAAAAAAAAAAAAAAAAAAAACCTCAACTTTTTGTTAAAAAAAAAAAAAAAACTTGTGGGGTCACCTGGAATTCAAATGGGGTTGCCTGAAATTTATAGTAATTGATAAAAATAAAAAAAAACAAACTTACAAATAAAAAATATATCTTGAGTTGACAGAGCCAATCCCAGTCCATACCAGACAAACTGTGGTTGTGAAACTGCAGCACTGTGGTTCTGTTTGTGTCACATGTTCACTGTGGTCAGTTTCAGATGCTGCAGCTCTTTCATCATTCATAGTTTCAGTTCTTGTTTGTTCAGTATTAATTGTCCTCCTTGTAAATCACAGCTGGACTGACTGGACAGATCCTGACCAAGGAAAATAAAATTCTCCCTTTGTGCAGTAATCTACACCTGGATTTACTGCCTCTGTCCACAATAATAGACATTATATAGACTAAATGTCCACAATAATAGACATTATATAGACTAAATGTCCTCTAACATTAACCTGGATTTGAAACATAGTAGAGCAAACTATTACAGGATCAAAAATAAATTAATTTTAGCAAAAAAAAAAAAAAGTCTCTGTTTTGAATGTCTGGGGTCGCCAGAAATGGTGATGTTAAAATGGGGTCAGGAGTAAAAAAAGTTTGGGAACCACTGGTCTAATAACAGTCAGTAATTTTGTAACCTCAGGTTTATGTAGAACAGCAGAGTTCCAGTAACGGTATGAACTGCAGTGTATGGGATGAAAAACAAATAAAACCCATGAGTATACAAGAGAACACCTTTGAACACATGTCCACTGTGGTGACCACTGCGCACGAAAGGGTTAACAGAGTCACTTTGTTATTTGTTTTCCTTTTTCATATTTATTTCATCTGACTTCACTGACTTTCTCCTCAACAGAGACGACCGCGTTGCTGTGAAGATTGTGAGGAACTTTGAGACTTTCCGTGAAGTGGCCAAGTCTGAGATCAGTGTGTTGGAAGAGATCAACAGCCTGGACGATGACAACAGATTGTAAGTAAAAAAATACAGGACTGATGTCGTTATCCTCATATCATGATTACATAACTCATACACAAGTGGACAAAAGTATGTGGACACGTTGAATTCAGGTGTTTCTTTTCTAACAGGGGTCTGGGATACAAAACAATAATGACTAATGTCAGAATAGAGTTTTATATTATGGGATAGATATCATATTGATTATTAATATTGATGTTTCTGTCAGATCCTCATGAACAGGACATTTTACAGCTGGAGACATGATGTGTCCACATATTTATGTCCATATAGTTAAGAAACATCAATATTTCCTTCAAGTTTAATGGCAGATTTTTCTTCCTCAGTCAGATGTGATGAACACATTACAGCTTAATGATCCGGTCTCCCTGGGAGAATTCAAAGCTCTGATAAAAAAAAAATAAATAGTGTTACTGAAGAGTGCAATTGCGTTCCCTGTTGTGTGTTTCTGTGGTCCTTTGTCTTTTTGACGTGTTTTATTACCTCTGCCAGGAGGTTTTGGGATCACTTTGCTTTGTGTGTTTGCATGTTTGTTTGTGTGTTTATGTGTTTGTTTGTTTGTTTGTTTGTTTGTTTGTTTGTGTGTTTGTTTGTTAGCAGGATAACTCAAAAATTTAGGGATGGATTTTCATGAAATTTTCAGGAAATGCTGATATTGGCACAAGGAAGAAATGATTAAATTAGGGTGGTGATCGTCGGGGGGGGGGGGGGGGGGGGGGGGGTTGGTCTGTTTTGGCAGAGGTCTGTGCTCTCCAAGTGCTTTTCTTGTTTTAGAATTGTTGTAAGTTTGTAGTGCTGTGCTGTGCTGTGCTGTGCTGTGCTGTGCTGTGCTGTGCTGTCTTGGCCAGGTCTCCCTCAAAAAAGAGACTTTAACCTTAGGGCTTTTCCTGGTTAAATAAAGGTTAAATAAATAAATAAAAAGAAAGTAGGTGGTTAGTTGTGGTAGACACTTATTGGTATTTACTGTCAGAGCATGGAAAATATTTTAGAATTATATATTGTGGAACATGTAAAATCATAGTCATGGATATTAAAAATAATAATGATAAAAAAAAAAAAAATCAATGAGAAAAATAAGTCCAAACCATCTCTCATCCATTTTGGAAACAAAGATAACAACTGAAACCAAACTAATCAATGCAATGATATTTATCCCATAATATAAAACTATATTCCGACATTAGTCATTATTGTTTTGTATCCCAGACCCCTGTTAGAAAAGAAACACCTGAATTCAACGTGTCCACATACTTTTGTCCATTTGTGTATGAGTTAGGTCATAATGATATGAGGATAACAATATGTATGTATGTTGAAATAAGAAATTAATTCAGAATAGGACTGTGCAATAAAATAACAGTTATTATCAGACTTTAAACTGGAAATAAATAATGATTTGAGCTGGATCAGCTGCATCCAGACAGTTTTGTTTTTTTTCTTAACTAAAAAAAGAAGTAGTCTTACACTCAGTCGCCTCCCAAACAGATTGGTGTTAAATTTAGTACTACACTGCCATCTGTTGGAATTTTGTGGTACTACATATGTGCACCGTAAACAGTCTGTCAGGATGCTCTGTATGTGGTGAATCCTGAATGTTGTTCACTTATTTCACTCTCAGAACATTAGGATCCCCCTGCACCTCACATAACTTCTGCTTCATGAATATTTTCTCCTGGAGGATTCTGTTGGGTTTCTGTAAATTGGCTTAGAGTCTGGTTTTGACCAACTCTATAGTGTCATGAGATAAGTTTTTTGTTGTGATCTGGCGCTATATAAATAAAATTTGATTGAGTGATTTGATTGGTTTTCCCCTGTAAGTCACTTTGGAAAAAAGCATCTGCCAAATGCATAAACATAAACATAAACCTATTTTCATAAACTTCCGTGTTGCTCCGTCTCCATCAGGCACATTAACCTCAGTCTGAACATGGGGCCAGTGTAACAGCTAATACAAGCAGAAGTCCCCTTTTACTTAACCCTTTAAAACCTGACCCATCATAAACTAGCCACAAAATTCTAATTTTGGGGGGAATTGAGATGTTTTTTAGGCCTTGTAGAACCCAATAATGTAATAACGGCCAATAACGTAATAAATTTGCCATTTTTAAAATGTAATAAGCCAATAATGTAATATCTGGCCAACAGTGTAATAAAAGTCCTGAACCGATAACATAATAACTTTTGGCCAATAATGCTATAACTTATTGGCTGGTTATTACTTTATTGGCCTGGTAAAAAAAAACATTCTTTCCAAATGTAATAACTGAGCCAATAACGTAGTAAGTTATAACATTACGGGCCAAAAGCTATTACATTATCGGTTCAGGACTTCTATTACATTATTGGCCAGATATTACATTATTGGCCAATTGCATTTTAAAAATGGCAAATTTATTACGTTATCGGTTTTTATTACATTATTGGCTTCTATAGACCTTTTAACAATGTCCAAACAAAAGATTTTACCGTATCATTTTGTTTAGGACACAGGTGTAAAACATGCAGCCCAGGGGCCAAATCCGGCCCACCAAAGGATCCAGTCTGGCCCGTAGGATGAATTTGTGAGAATACATAATTACACTGAAGATATTAACAGTTGAGGATGTCAAAATCATTTTAATTCAGATTCCACATACAGACCAATTAGATCTCAAGTAGGTCAGAACCAGTAAAACACTATCCTATTAAAACTGTAAAAAGTGAAAACAGCAAATTTTCTCTTTGTTTTAATGTAAAAAAGTAAAATTACATGAAAATGTTTATTTTGAAAAATGTTATTTTACAAAAAATGTGAATAACCTGAAATGTTTTAAGATAAATAAATGCAATTGTACCAATATTCTGCCTGTTATTAAATGTTTTGTGTATTTGTCATTGTAATGTCAGCTGTAATTCACATGTGTAAATGATAAACTGATATTCTGAGGCAGAATATTGTTAAAATTGTACTTGTTTTTCTTAAGACTTTTCCAGGTGTTCATGTTATTCAGATTTTTGTAGATGTAAACATTATTATAATTCATTAATAATTTTGCCTTTAGTCCACAGGTGTTAAACATGCATCCCGGGGGCCAAATCCAGCCCACCAAAGGGTCCAGTCTGGGCCACGGGATGAATTTGTGAAATACAAAAATTACACTGAAGATACGAACAATCAGTGGCGTCAGAATCATTTGAATTCAGGTTCCACATACAGACACATACAGACCAGTTAGATTTCAAGTGGGACAGAACCAGTCACATGTTACCATTATGACTTATAAATAATGACAAAAACAAATTCTCTCTTTTTTTTTTGGTGTAAAAAAGTAAAATTACATGAAAATGTTTACATTACAAAACTATACTTTTATTAAAAAAAAAAAAAAAAAAAAAAAGGGAATAACCTGAGCAAATATGAACAAACGAAATGTCTTAATAAAAGTAAATGTAATTTGACCGATATTCAGCCTGTTACTAAATGTTTTGTGTGATTGTGACGCACATGTGTAAATGATAAACTGATAAACTGATAAACTGAGGCAGAATATGGTTCAAATTACGTTTGTTTTTCTTAAGACAATTCCAGTTGTTCATGTTATTCAGATTTTTAAACTTTGTAGATGTAAACATGATCATAATTGAATTTTACTTTTTTCACTGGTGTTCTTTTACTGGTTGGGCCCACTGCAGATCAAACTGGACTGAATGTGGAACTGAACTAACATGAGTCTGACAGCCCGAGTTTAGGACGTTTTTGTATCACAGTTTATAAAGTACCTTAAACACCTGCACAACACCCAGGAACCCCTGTTAGATGTTCCACACATGGAGCAGGAGGACAGGCCTTCAGTCCTGCTCCTGTCCTTTCCTTGTCTCCTTCCTCACTGCGTCCTGTGTTCCTTTCCTCGTCTCCTTCCTCTCTGCGTCCTTTCCTCGTCTCCTTCCTTCCTCACTGCGTCCTTTCCTCGTCTCCTTCCTTCCTCACTGCGTCCTTTCCTTGTCTCCTTCCTTCCTCACTGCGTCCTTTCCTTGTCTCCTTCCTTCCTCACTGCGTCCTTTCCTTGTCACCTTCCTTGCTCACTGCGTCCTTTCCTTGTCACCTTCCTTCCTCACTGCGTCCTTTCCTTGTCTCCTTCCTTCCTCACTGTGTCCTTTCCTTGTCTCCTTCCTTCCTCACTGCGTCTTTTCCTTTTCACCTTCCTTCCTTACTGCGTCCTTTCCTTGTCTCCTTCCTCAATGCGTCCTTTCCTTGTCTCCTTCCTTCCTCACTGCGTCCTTTCCTTGTCTCCTTCCTTCCTCTTTGCGTCCTGTGTTCCTTTCCTCGTCTCCTTCCTCACTGCGTCCTTTCCTCGTCTCCTTCCTTCCTCACTGCGTCCTTTCCTTGTCTCCTTCCTTCCTCACTGCGTCCTTTCCTTGTCTCCTTCCTTCCTCACTGCGTCCTTTCCTCTTCTCCTTCCTTCCTCACTGCGTCCTTTCCTTGTCTCCTTCCTTCCTCACTGCGTTCTTTCCTCGTCTCCTTCCTTCCTCACTGCATCCTTTCCTTGTCTCCTTCCTTCCTCACTGCGTCCTTTCCTTGTCTCCTTCCTTCCTCACTGCGTCCTGTGTTCCTTTCCTCGTCTCCTTCCTCACTGCGTCCTTTCCTCGTCTCCTTCCTTCCTCACTGCGTCCTTTCCTCATCTCCTTCCCTCCTCACTGCGTCCTTTCCTTGTCTCCTTCCTTCCTCACTGCGTCCTTTCCTTGTCTCCTTCCTTCCTCACTGCGTCCTTTCCTCGTCTCCTTCCTTCCTCACTGCGTCCTTTCCTTGTCTCCTTCCTTCCTCACTGCGTCCTTTCCTCGTCTCCTTCCTTCCTCACTGCGTCCTTTCCTTGTCTCCTTCCTTCCTCACTGCGTCCTTTCCTTGTCTCCTTCCTTCCTCACTGTGTCCTTTCCTCGTCTCCTTCCTTCCTCACTGCGTCCTTTCCTTGTCTCCTTCCTTCCTCACTGCGTCCTTTCCTTGTCTCCTTCCTTCCTCACTGTGTCCTTTCCTTGTCTCCTTCCTTCCTCACTGCGTCCTGTGTTCCTTTCCTCGTCTCCTTCCTCACTGCGTCCTTTCCTCGTCTCCTTCCTTCCTCACTGCGTCCTTTCCTCGTCTCCTTCCTTCCTCACTGCGTCCTTTCCTTGTCTCCTTCCTTCCTCACTGCGTCCTTTCCTCGTCTCCTTCCTTCCTCACTGCGTCCTTTCCTCATCTCCTTCCTTCTTCACTGCGTTCTTTCCTCGTCTCCTTCCTTCCTCACTGCGTCCTTTCCTCGTCTCCTTCCTTCCTCACTGCGTCCTTTCCTCGTCTCCTTCCTTCCTCACTGCGTCCTTTCCTCGTCTCCTTCCTTCCTCACTGCGTCCTTTCCTCGTCTCCTTCCTTCCTCACTGCGTCCTTTCCTTGTCTCCTTCCTTCCTCACTGTGTCCTTTCCTCGTCTCCTTCCTTCCTCACTGCGTCCTTTCCTTGTCTCCTTCCAGTGCCTGTGTGAGGATGCTGGACTGGTTCGACCACGACGGTCACATGTGCATCGTGTTCGAGCGTCTCGGTCTCAGCACCTTCGAGTTCCTTCAGCAGAACCACTTCCTGCCGTTCAGCGTGGACCAGATCCGACACATGGCCTTCCAGATCTTCAGAGCCGTGTGCTGTGAGTCCAGCTGACTGTGAATGAGGCCCTTCACACCCACACCAACACTCTGATCATTATCTGATATCTGGAGTTATCCGATTATTACTGACCATGTGAACAGGATAAACTGAACTGTCTGATCAGAGAGCAGCAGTAATCTGATTATAATACATCAGATTAACACACCTGGACACAGGTTCATGTGATTTATTTAGTCTTTTACATCTGAATATGTGCAAAAACAGTTCAAACTAGAAAAGCACTCGGAGAGCGCAGACCTCCACCAAGGCTGATCAGTGCCCCCCCCCGTGGGCCCCCCCACGCCAAGGAGGTTATGTTTTTGCCAGGGTTTGTTTGTTTGTCTGTCCGTTAGTGTGCAACATAACTCAAAAAGTTATGGACAGATTTGGATGAAATGTTCTGGTCTGCACCCCCCCCCCCCCCGTGGGCCCCCCCACCCCCGATCACCACCAAAATTGAATCATTTCTTCCTTATCCCATTTCCAACAAACCCTGAAAATTTCATCCAAATCTGTCCATAACTTTTTGAGTTATGTTGCACATTAACGGACAGACAAACCCTGGCAAAAACAGAACCTCCTTGGCGGAGGTAATCATAGAAAACAGAAGTGACAGAGTCAAACTCTAGTGGAAGACAATAACAGGAAGTTTGATTCTACCATCACTACGTACGTACAAACTCTGGAAGAAATCCAATAATGGACTAGAGTGTCTGAACCAGCGTGTGTGGATTATCCCTTTTCTGAAGTGCATGTAAATGCATCAGATCTGATTATTACAGTTATCCAATCACTCCTAGTTACACTGGTCGACCATTTTTTTAAAAAAATTATCTGCCTCAGAGATTAAATGTGCTAAATCTTCTGTATTTTAATCAGATTAATTGTTAAACTAATGACTAAAGTGCTGGTTTGCTGCTGTTTTCCAGGTATATGATAAAGTGTTATGCATATTGTAGTGCTGGGCAGCGACTCAAATTTTTAATCACAATTAATCGCGTGGATTCTTCAATTAATCATGATTAATCACATAGTTATATGGGGGGGGGGGGTTGCCGGCATCAACAGTGTGTATTTCCTTTCAGTGATATTTCAGACTGAAGTACTCCAGTGATAAAAATAATTGCACATGTCAGTACTTCCAAACACCTGTGTCCCCCCCCCCACCATCTGAAGACATTTCAAATGAAAATGTCCATGGAACAGACCGCTACTGTTACACATGTTTATGTCCACACATGTTTATTTCAGGTTGTGAGTGATTGACAGGAGTCTTAGTCCCACTA
Organism: Sphaeramia orbicularis; assembly: GCF_902148855.1. Classification (NCBI taxonomy): domain Eukaryota; kingdom Metazoa; phylum Chordata; class Actinopteri; order Kurtiformes; family Apogonidae; genus Sphaeramia; species Sphaeramia orbicularis. Next base: position 189,915 of record NC_043970.1, on the reverse strand, counting down.
ATCAGTACTAATACTAATAAGAACAATAATATGTGACGTTCAGTTGTTCAAAGTAAACAAAGGGGGCCCTCTAGTGGTGGGAATAAGTGTCACTAACGTATGTTTTGTCCTTGCGGTGTTCCCATAGTCAGTTCAGACATAAGAAGGAACTAACAGACACGTTTCATTCACTCTGTTTGTATGGCCCCAAAAACGTTTGTCTGTGAGTATTTTCTGTTCAGTTGTTGTCAGAATGAACAGTATTAAATATCTCTGATGTGAACCTTTGTTTCTGGATAAAAAACACGTTGTAAATCTTAAATTAATCTGTAAATGCTAATCGTTAGCATGTCAATGGATTTTCCCATTCAAGTTAGCATCGAACCTAGTGATCTTTTTCCCATTCATTTAAATGTCTAATGCCATGTAAATGTACTAAGGCAGTGAACAGAACTCAGACAGATTTAGTTTGTATGTGTCAGTTTTACAGTGAGTCTGCAGTAACAGATTTGGACACAAGTTTTGGGCTTTTCTTGTTAAACCTGTTGTCTATCTGCCGAGCTAATCGCTACACGCACACAAGCAGAAGAATAGGAGTTAGAATAAAACGGCATTAACAGGAGATTTAAAAAAAATTTGGTATTATTTAATGAATGTGTTAATGCAGTAATAACGTGTTTACTTGCCCAGCCTCAGTACATTGTTATATTACTGAGTCAGTTTAAACCAGCACACTTTAATATCTTACCCTATAAAACCTGACCCATCAAAAACTAGCCACAAAATTCTTTTTTTTGTTTTTGGAAGTGAGAAGTTTATTAGACCTTTTAACTAAATCCAAATGAAACATATCCCTGTATGATTTTATTTATGATATATTTTTGTATCACATTTGATACATTGGGCATTTTTATAAAGTACCTTATATACCTGCAGTATCAAATTTGATACACACAATTTGAACATAATCGAACTGTACTATAAAGAATCAATTATCAAGTAACTATGAACTGCTTCAGTCTATAAAGAACTAATTTTAAAAAATAATAATAATAACAATATAAATGTTTCTTAACATAACTTTTTGAAAATTGCTAAAGACTTTCTTGCACAAAGTGTGTGGATGATTACACGATAACGTCCTTTTTGTAAAAGACAAAAAAAGTCCTTCCACCGGCTGCAGTGGGATCATAAGGTCTCAGAACCTGGCACAGCAAATACAATACAAATGGTTTTATAGGGTTAAAAGAAGACATAACTTATTAAATTTGATACAGAAACAGTTCTCAGAGACAGAAGGGGAACAGAATTTAAGAGGGAATGTGAATTTACAAATGCCTTATTTTAGACCAGCTGTAAAAGTGATGTGTGTTTCAGTCACAGGGTTAAATAATGAAAAGTCGAACAGATACATTCAAGCAGAGTGAAAATATAAATCAGTTTTAAGAAGTATATAAAATAAATGTTTTTAAAAATAAATATGAGGAAGTTCGACAGTCACCTTGGTGTAATTATACTTGACACAAAATACAAACTGGATTCTCCCGGTTTTTGCAGTCCTGCATCGTAACAAGTTGACCCACACAGACCTGAAGCCAGAAAACATCCTGTTGGTCTGCTCCGACTACGACCTGGAGTTCAACGATTCCACGGTAACAACCCCACGTGTGCCCCTGTGTGGGGCAACGGGCTTTAATGTTTACTCCAGTGTGTAATGTTTGTCTTCATACTGTTGATAATCCAGTTCTGTCACCACTGCTTATTATTATTATTATTATTATTATTATTATTATTATTATTATTATTATTATAGTTTCTATAATCTAATTATCACAGAATAATGGTTATAATAAAGTGATGACAGTACTAGTAGTCATAACAATGACATACAAGTAATGTAAGTATATAAGTAATAATAATAATAATAATAATGATAATAATAATAAGCAGCAGTGACATTATATATATATATATATATATATATATATATATATATATATATAAAAAACCCTAACCCTAGGACAGATAGGATTTTAGTTTGTCCTAGGACAAACTAAAATTTCAGTCTGTCCTAGTAGGATTACGAATCCTACTGGATTTCAATCTCTACTGTGATACATATATATATATATATATATATATATATATATATATATATATATATATATATTGCATACTATAATATTATATTATATTAATATTAAGATACTTATTATTGTCATTATTATTATTATTATTCTTACTTTGCCACTTGTTTCTACTTTGTCTTTCCAATCTGCTTTTGCCATTTTTTCCCTCCTGTTTTTTTTTTTTTTACAGTTATTGTTTTGCTTTTTTCTTGTGTGTTTACTCGGTATTTGTGCTGCTATAGGAAACTCAGTTTCCTGAGCGTTCTCCCCAAAGGATCAATAAAGTTCCAGTTGATCTAATCTAATCTGATCTGATCTACATCTGACTGACATCTGCTCATGAACCAAACTGTTATACTGTCACTGAATGACCGTGTGTCTGTGTGTGTGTGTGTGTGTGTGTGTGTGTGTGTGTGTGTGTGTGTGCGTGCGTGCGTGCGTGCGTGCGTGTGTGTGTGTGTGTGTCAGAACCGTAAACAGAGGAAGTTGAGGAGTCTGGATGTGAAGGTGGTAGATTTTGGTACCGCCACATTTGACCATGAACACCATGAGTCACTGGTGTCGACACGTCACTATCGAGCTCCAGAGGTCATACTAGGTATTCACACACACACACACACACACATACACATATATACACACACACACACACACACACAGATACACATATATATACACACACACACACGTATACACACACATACACATATATACACACACTCACACACATATACACACACACACACACACACCCATATACACACACACATATATATACACACACACTCATATACACACACATATATATATACACACATATACACACACACACACATACTCTGCAGTTCACTTGGCTTTGTTTTTGTAGGAAAATGTATTCAGATTTCATATTATTTAGAATAGTATATTTTCCACGTGGCGACTCAGTAGACCGTAATTCTTTCAAAGGATTTGTGTTGGGCGCATGCGCACGTAGTGACCGGCGGTGAGCGAGAGCTTACTGCAAAACAAATCTACCCATGGGTACAAATAAAGTCACCTTGAACCTTGAACCTTGAATAGAAACAGAACTTCTGACCCATGTTTGGTCCTAGGTTTGGGAAATTCAGATGTAAACTAATCCCAAACAGTCGACTGTACAGCAGTGAAACAGTGAACAGCTGTTTTAATGCCACTGTGATTAAAGCCTCGGCCTCCATACACTTTATGTTCATTTGTTGCATAATTATTCCTGCCGTCAGTGGATTGTTTTAAAGTTGTGTGTGTTTTTTATTCAGATCTGGGCTGGAATCAGTCCTGTGACGTCTGGAGTCTGGGCTGTGTCCTCATGGAGTTTTACCTGGGACGGACCCTGTTCCCGGTAAACACAATACACAACAAACTACACATGATGATGATGATGATTATTACTATTATTATTATTATTGTTGTTGTTGTTCTTCTTCTTCTACTTCTTCTTCTTCTTCTACTTCTTCTTCATCTTCTTCTTCTTCTTCTTCTTCTTCTTATTATTATTATTATTATTATTATTATTATTAGTAGTAGTAGTAGTAGTAGTAGTATTAGTATTAGTATTATTAGTATTATTATTTCAACTTTCATCTTTTTTATAGGGTTGGCCACTTTTCCTATTGATAGAATATTGAACTCAAGTTAAAACAATAATTCATCTGATTTACTTGAAGTCATTCATAGGTTAAATTGAATAAATTTAACACCGTAAATGACCTGAACTATTATTATTATTATTATTATTATTATTATTATTATTATTTGTTTATAATTGTTACGACTACTATTACTGTTATCATTTCACTATAACTTTCATTCTGAGATTATGAAACTATATCTATAATTTACTACTTTGCTACTTATTTCTACTAGTACTTTTATTGTTTTATACTTTTATTTTATTTATATACTTATTATTATTACAATTTTCTGAGGGCTCTGACCACAGGATCAAAAAAGTTCTATGTAATCTAATCTAATCTAATCTAGTCTGATCTAATCTAATCTAATCTACTCTAATCTAATATAATATAACATAACATAATCTAGTCTAATCTAAACTAATATAATATAATATAATATAATATAATATAATATAATATAATCTAGTCTGATCTAATCTAATCTAATCTAATCTAAACTAATCTAATCTAATCTAATCTAATCTAACCTAATATAATATATTATAAAGGGTGGGGAAGCAAAATGTACCCTGAACATTTAGTTGTTTTTTCTCAGCAGACACTACGTCAGTTGTTTTGAACCCAAACATATACTGATGTCATAATCATACCTAACACTATTATCCATACCTTTTCACAAACTTTTGCCCATATGAGTAATCAGGAAAGCAAACGTCAAAGAGTGTGTGATTTGCTGAATGCACTCGTCACACCAAAGGAGATTTCAAAAATAGTTGGAGTGTCCATAAAGACTGTTTATAATGGAAAGAAGAGAATGACTATGAGCAAAACTATTACCAGAAAGTCTGGAAGATACTATTAAAGAAGAATGGGAGAAGTTGTCACCCCAATATTTGAGGAACACTTGCGCAAGTTTCAGGAAGCGTGTGAAGGCAGTTATTGAGAAAGAAGGAGGACACATAGAATAAAAACATTTTCTATTATGGACATTTTCTTGTGGCAAATAAATTCTCATGACTTTCAATAAACTAATTGGTCATACACTGTCTTTCAATCCCTGCCTCAAAATATTGTACATTTTGCTTCCCCACCCTGTACTCTAATCTAATCTAAACTAGTCTAATCTAATCTAAACTAGTCTAATCTAATCTAAAGTAGTCTAATCTAAACTAGTCTAATCTAATCTAATCTAGTCTAGTCTAGTCTAATCTAATACAATCTAATCTAAACTAGTCTAATCTAATCTAATCTAATTCCTACTTTGGAGGAGGACTAATGTGTTATCGTGGTAGGTTCAGGTTTAACTACAGGTTTCAGTGTCAGTGGAAGCTGTTTTTTTTTTTTTCATCTTCCTCTCTCTCTGTATTGGATCACAATGTAAAGCTCGGGTGTGGAACTCATTTTAGTTCAGGTTCCACATTCAGCCCATTATGATCTCCTCTGGGCCGGACCAGCAAAATAATGACATAAAAAAAAAGTTAAATTACATGATGAAAATGTTTCCATCTTAGTAATATGCTTTAAAAAATGTGAGTAACTTAAAACAAAAAACAAGAAAAGCACTTGGAGAGCGCAGACCTCCACCAAGACAGACCCCCACCCCATGATCTCCACCAAAATTTCCTCCGTGTTCCAGTATCAACATTTCCTGAAAATTTCATGAAAATCCGTCCATAACTTTTTGAGTTATCTTGCTAACAAACAAACAAACAAACAAACAAACAAACAAACAAACACGCAAACACACAAAGCAAAGTGATCCCAACACCTCCTGCTGGAGGGAACAATCTGAAGTGTTGTAAGACTAATAAGTGTAATTTCAACACCATTATGATGCCTCAGTTCATCACAGACACATGTTCAACTTACAGATGAGTGGATCTGAACAGACACAGAACATTTAATAACAGGCAGAATATCGGTCAAATGACACTCACTTCCCATAAGACACTTCATGTAGTTCATATTTGTTATTTTTTGTTCAAGGATAGTTTGTAAATGTAAACATTTCCATGTAGTTTTTTACACTAAAACACAGAAAATATATTTGTCATTATTTATAGGTTATATAGGTTATATGTATATTCATTATATTTATAGGTTATAGGTTATTATGATAGTATTTGACTGGTCTGACCCACTTTAGATCATATTGGTCTGAATGTGGAACCTGAACTAAAATGACTTCATTAATAATTGTTAACCCTGTCATGCATGAATTATACAAGCCTTCATCAAGATTTTTTTTTTCCTGAGTGTTTTTATCCCTCGAGGCATTAAAAAAACAATGTGATTGAAATAGTTTTTATAAACCCATTTTTCATGGAGTTACAAAAATGTCCACTCAGCTGGACACCATGCATTTAATTTTTGAAGAAAAGGAACATATTTACTGATAAACTGTGCGAAAATTATGAAATGAAAACATTTTAATGCAGATAATCTGATGTTTTCTCATATTTTAACATACACTAATACTAGCCATTACTCCATGGAGATAAGATGCAAAAAAAACCAAACAAATAAACTGTTAATTACAGTTTAATAACAATAACAAGCAACTGATTTCCACTCAAACATGTCAGTGCAGCTCAAGTTTATCTACAACAGTACAGTTACAGTAATGGTCTGAATGTTAGTGTATGGGATGGTGCATGCACTGCAAAAATCTAAATCTGACCAAGTGTATTTTTCGCATTTCTTGTCAAAATATCTCATCACACTTAAAATAAGACATAATCACCTAAAGAGGAACATATTTTCTTTAATTCAAGCAAAAAAAAAAAAATCTGCCATTGGAACAAGTGAAAATGATCTTGGTAAGATTTCTTGAAATGAGGTTTTGCAGACCTATCGTCTAAAAATCAGTTCTTCTGTCTCACTGAAAAATTCCTCTTTAGATAATTCTGTTTTATTTTAAGTGTGATGAGACGTTTGGACTAGAAATGAGACAAATACACTTGGTCAGATTCAGATTTTGCAGTGTGAGTGTCCACTGTGTCGGCTGATATGGAACTAAAACAACAAAACTGTTAGAACCAGAGACACAAGACTTGGACCCAAATGCACAACCCACAGACAGGAATACAGTTAATGAGTGTTTATTAAACACGGACAGGAAAAACAGTTCACAAAAAGGCTTTTTGAATGAATCCTCGCTGGTTAGTCTGTGTGGATTCGTCACGACGTCCGAATCCAGTAAAGGGAGCTCTCTGCCCGGGTCGGGAGCACACGAGGGGAACCCGACTAGAAACAAGCAGAGAAGTGTCAGGGGGCAGACCAGGTCATACACGGGAAGTCCAAAAAACAGGCAACGGTACATGGGGAAAAGCAAAAGCACTAACCGTGAGTCCAGGCAAAAGGTCGAATACCAGTGTGGCAGAAACAGGCAGAAGTACCGATGAGGGGATCAGGCAGGCTCAGAACAACGAGGAACAATCCGGGTCAGGAACGAACAGACAGGCAGACGAACAGGTTCAGAGAAACGCTGGTAAGTAGACACAACACAAGGAAGGAATATGAACTGGCACAGGATAGGGGAAAACACAGGGCTTATATACACAGAAGGGAGGGAAGACAATGAGACACAGGTGGAACAAATCAGGGCGGAGACAGGTAATCAACACAGGTGAAACAATCAGGGAGAGGAAGCAAAGACACCAGACATGACACAAGAGGAGGATTAACAAAATAAAACAGGAAATGACACACAAGACAGACAAAACATACAAGAGTCCAAGTACTGATATGACAGTACCCCCCCCCCTTAGGGGACGGCTCCAGACGGCCCAGGAACCTCCGGATGGCGCTGACGGAAGTCCCTGATGAGGTCCGGGTCCAAGATGAAGGACGCTGGGACCCAGGACCGTTCCTCTGGACCGTAGCCCTCCCAGTCCACCAGGTACTGGAAGCCGCGACCACGGCGACGGGCCGCCAGGAGACGACGAACGGTGTATGCTGGTCCTCCATCGACGATCCGGGGTGGTGGTGGGGGCTGGGTGGGGGGGTACCAGTCGGCTCTCCTTTACAGGTTTGACCTGGCTGACGTGGAACGTGGGGTGGATTTTCATGGTCCTAGGTAGCCTTAGGCGGACAGACACAGGGTTAATGACCTTAGAGACAGGAAACGGTCCCACAAACCTGGGGGCCAGCTTACGGCTTTCCACCCTCAGAGGCAGATGGCGTGTGGAAAGCCACACCCGCTGGTCTCGCTGGTAGGCCGGTGCTGGGGTTCTGTGGCGGTCAGCCATGGTCTTGTAGTAACCGGTCGATCTTAACAGGGCCTGTCTGGCCCGCAACCAGGTCCTCCTACAGCGGCGGATGAGGGCTTGGGCCGAAGGAACGCTGACCTCCCTCTCAGAAGAGGAGAACAGGGGTGGCTGATATCCGTAAACCACATGGAACGGAGAGAGTCCTGAGGAGGCGCATGGAAGGGTGTTGTGAGCGACCTCCACCCACATGAGCTGGCGACTCCAGGACGCCAGATTGTGAGAGGCCAGAATCCGCAAGCCGGCCTCCAGCACCTGGTTGACCCGCTCCGTCTGGCCGTTGGTCTGGGGATGATAACCAGAAGACAAACTAACAGAAGCCCCAATGACGGCGCAAAAGGCTCGCCAGAAGCGGGCAACAAACTGAGGTCCTCTATCAGAAACCACATCTCTGGGAAATCCATGGAGTCTACAGACGTTGTACATGACCGCCTCCGCTGTCTCCTTGGCGGAGGGGAGTTTGGGCATAGCCACAAAATGAGCCATCTTAGAGAATCTATCTACTATAGTGAGTACAGTAGTGTTACCGTCAGAGGATGGGAGACCAGTTACAAAGTCCAGAGAAATGTCTGACCAGGGTCTCTTGGGGACCGGCAGTGGGCGTAACAGGCCCGCAGGTGCCGCATGCAAAGCCTTGCAAGAAGCACAGGTAGGACATGCCGCCACATATTCAGCTACCTCCTTATCCATATTGGGCCACCAGAACCGTTGCTTGATGACAAACATGGTGCACTGAACTCCTGGGTGGCACGACATCCTGGAGGTATGGGCCCAGTGAATAACCTGAGAACGGACAGACACAGGAACAAACAACCGACCAGGCGGTACCCCCACCGGCACATCACAGTCCTTAAGTGCGTCTATAACAGACTTCTCTATAGACCACTGAAAAGCCCCCACCACACAGGAATCAGGAAGAATAGTGACTGGTTCAGAAACAGATTTAGCAGGGGAAAATCTCCTGGACAGAGCGTCCGGTTTGCCGTTCTTAGAGCCCGGCCGATAGGACAGAGAAAAGTTGAACCGGGTAAAAAAAAGAGCCCACCTGGCCTGTCTAGAATTCAGCCGTTTAGCTGACCGCAGATATTCTAAGTTCTTGTGATCGGTCCAAACCAAAAACGGAATCTCCGTTCCCTCCAGCCAGTGCCTCCACTCCTCCAGCGCCACCTTGATGGCCAGCAACTCCCGGTTACCGATGTCATAATTCCTCTCCGGTTTAGATAATTTCCGTGACAGGAAGGCACAGGGGTGAAGCCTGCCATCACTCGGGGACCTCTGGGAAATAACAGCCCCCACCCCCACATCAGAGGCATCAACCTCAACAACAAACTGTAATGATGGGTCAGGAACGGACAGGATGGGAGCCGTAGTGAAAGCCCTCTTAAGACGAATGAACGCCTCCTCCGCCTCCGGACTCCACCTGAAAGTAGTCTTGAGAGAGGTGAGGGCATGTAAAGGGGCAGCAACATTGCTGAAACCCCGAATAAATTTGCGGTAAAAATTGGCAAATCCTAAGAATCCTTGTACCTCCTTACGAGACGAAGGGGTTGGCCAATCCCTGACCGCACTGATTTTGTCCGGATCCATCTGGACGCTCCCCTCACTGATGATGAAGCCAAGGAAGGACACCGATGTCTGATGGAACTCGCACTTTTCAGCTTTGACATAAAGCTGGTTTTGCAAAAGCTTCTGTAGAACCTATCGAACGTGCTGGACATGTTTCTCTTCGTCTGGAGAAAATATCAAGACGTCGTCCAGATATACAAAAACAAACTGATTCAACATGTCTCGGAGGACATCATTAACCAAAGCCTGAAAAACGGCTGGAGCATTTGTCAGACCAAAAGGCATCACTAAATACTCATAGTGACCGCTAGGAGTGTTAAATGCGGTCTTCCACTCATCCCCTTCCCTAATTCTAACCAGGTGATAAGCGTTTCTGAGATCCAATTTAGTGAAAATTCGAGCTCCATGTAAGAGCTCGAAGGCCGATGACATCAGGGGAAGTGGATAACGGTTCCGAATAGTGATATCATTGAGACCCCTAGAGTCAATACAGGGTCTCAGGGTCTTGTCTTTCTTATCCACAAAAAAGAACCCCGCCCCCGCCGGGGACGAGGAAGGCCGAATAAGACCTGCTGCTAAAGATTCATCAATGTACTTTTGCATAGCAACTGTCTCAGGACCAGACAGGGAATATAACCTTCCCCTAGGGGGACAGGAACCAGGGCGAAGGTCTATTGCACAGTCATAGGGTCTGTGCGGAGGTAAAGAGGTGGCTCTGGACTTACTGAAAACCTGTTTCAGATCGTGATAGTGTACAGGTACTTTATTCAGAGCAGGAAAATCCGCCACCTCTTCAGAGACCATATGAACCGGGGCCACCGAAGCTGAATCAGCTGGGGACAAAAAATCAGAGTCACTGTGTCCAACACCACAAGAAAAACAGTCTTTACCCCAGGACCGAATCTCCCCCGTACTCCAGTCTAGCTGAGGATTGTGGCGTTGGAGCCAAGGGAAACCCAGGATGAGCGGGTGAGCCTCAGAGTGATAAATATGAAAAGGAAGAGCCTCTGTATGTCTGTCAGCAAACCGGACCGTCACAGGTTGGGTCTGATGGGTGATCCTGCAGATGATATGGTCATCCAAAGCTCGTGCCTCTAGTGGTCGCTCGAGAGAAGACAGGGAGAGTCCCAGCTTAAGGGCGAGTTGATCGTCCATCAGATTGGCGTCCGAGCCGGAGTCTATCAATACCGGATGCTGTAGGGACAGAGATTCAGAGCAGAGGCAGACCAGGGGAAGCTGACGGGACAGGCTAGACATACACACAGTCCGACTAAGCAGCTTTTCCTCACCTGGAGCGGATCTTTTCTTATTGGGACAGGTATTCACACGATGACCCTCCTGACCACAGTAGAGACAGAGACCCGCCGCCAGCCGGCGCCGATGTTCCTCCGCCAAAAGCCGGGTGCGACCTAACTGCATGGCCTCCCCTCTAGCGCCGTCACCCGCCTTGGCCGCCGGCAGAGGGAGTTGGGGATAGGATGAACTGGCAGCCGGTCGCTCCTCTGCTGGTTCCGCCTGCCAAACCGACATCTGGTCCGAGGTGTGGATGGCCGCAGCGATGACCTCATCCAGCGACCTCAGCTCCCGCCGGAGAGCCATCTCCCGGCCGATGGTGCGGTCAAGGCCCGACTGAAAAGCACTGATTAATGATTGTTCGTTCCACCCGGCCTCGACAGCCAGAGACCGGAACCGACACACATATTGTCTGATAGACATACTTCCTTGTTTAAATCTCATGAGTTGCTGACCCGCCTGCTGGCCCCGAACAGGGTGATCGTACACACGTTTTAATTCAGAGCATAAGCTATCAAAAGAGCGTGTAACCGGAGAATCACTCTCAAACAGAGCGTTGAAATAGCTTAAAGGGGGGCCTTCCAATAAGCTAGCAACATAAGCTATTTTTGCTGCGTCACAGGAGAAACGGCGAGGCTGAGCCTCAAAAATCACCTGGAGCTGGGTAAAAAAATTCCTACAGGTCTCTGGGTCACCAGCGTACTTATTAGGCGGGGGAATGTTAGGTTCATCGGCGGAACGACCCGATGAAGCCGAAGCCACTGGTTTGACAGGTTGAATAGGCTCAGGGGCCCGGGTGTTGGAAATTTGGGACATCTGGACTGATAATTGGTTCATTTTGTCCATAAGCGAGTGTAGTACTTGCTCATGCCCCCCTAACTGTTGCCCCTGAGAGCGAAGGGCCTCCCTGACCTGGTCTAGGTTGGCTGGGTCCATGCTTGGCCAGTTCGTACTGTTAGAACCAGAGACACAAGACTTGGACCCAAATGCACAACCCACAGACAGGAATACAGTTAATGAGTGTTTATTAAACACGGACAGGAAAAACAGTTCACAAAAAGGCTTTTTGAATGAATCCTCGCTGGTTAGTCTGTGTGGATTCGTCACGACGTCCGAATCCAGTAAAGGGAGCTCTCTGCCCGGGTCGGGAGCACACGAGGGGAACCCGACTAGGAACAAGCAGAGAAGTGTCAGGGGGCAGACCAGGTCATACACGGGAAGTCCAAAAAACAGGCAACGGTACATGGGGAAATGCAAAAGCACTAACCCTGAGTCCAGGCAAAAGGTCGAATACCAGTGTGGCAGAAACAGGCAGAAGTACCGATGAGGGGATCAGGCAGGCTCAGAACAACGAGGAACAATCCGGGTCAGGAACGAACAGACAGGCAGACGAACAGGTTCAGAGAAACGCTGGTAAGTAGACACAACACAAGGAAGGAATACGAACTGGCACAGGACAGGGGAAAACACAGGGCTTATATACACAGAAGGGAGGGAAGACAATGAGACACAGGTGGAACAAATCAGGGCGGAGACAGGTAATCAACACAGGTGAAACAATCAGGGAGAGGAAGCAAAGACACCAGACATGACACAAGAGGAGGATTAACAAAATAAAACAGGAAATGACACACAAGACAGACAAAACATACAAGAGTCCAAGTACTGATATGACAAAAACCCATGAACACACAAGAGAACAGCTGTCCACCGGAGTGAGCGCTGTGCATGAAAGGGTTAATAATTGTTCATATCTTCAGTATTTTTGTATTTCATCCAGTCATCCCATGGGCCAGACTGGACCCTTTGGTGGGTTGGCTTTGGTCCATGGGCCGTATGTTTGACACCCCTGACGTACAGTGATACTACTGACCATGTATGTGTTTGTGATCGGTCATCTGGTGGAACTGCCTCCACTTTTACCCCTGTCTAAACCTACTGTATATGTTTATTTATCGTTATTGTCATAGCATAATGACCTAACTCATACAAAAGTGGACAAAAGTATGTGGACATGTTGAATCCAGGTGTTTCTTTTCTAACAGGGGTCTGGGATCCAAAACAATAATGACTAATGTCAGAATAGAGTTTTATATTATGGGATAAATATCATATTGATTATTAATATTGATGTTTCTGTGTCTGATCCTCATGAACAGGACATCTGACAGCTGGAGACATGATGTGTCCACATATTTATGTCCATGTAGTTTACAAACATCAATATTTCCTTAACCCTTTCATGCACAGTGGTCACTCCAGTGGTCAGTTCTTCTCCAGCTGTTCTCTTATATATTCATGGGTTTTGTTATTTTAGTTCCATATCAGCCGACACAGTGGACACTTATGCATCATCTCATAAACTGACATTCATACCATTACAGTAACTTTGCTGTTCTTGATTGGTTCTTGAGTGGAAATCAATTGTTAATTGTTATTTTTTGCATATTATCTCCATGAAGTGAGTAATAACTAGTCTTAGAATATGTTCAAATGTGAGAAAATATCAGATTAGCTGCATTAAACATGTTTTTATTCAATTGTTTTCATGTCATTTTCTGATATTGGGTTTTAAATACTTGTTTCTTTACTTCAAGAATATAATGCATGGTGTAGCTGAGTGGACATTTTTGTAAATCCATGAAAAAAAAAAAACAACTCAATTGTATTGTTTTTTTTCATGCCTAAGGAGGAATAAAACCACTAAAAAAAAAATTTTTTTTTAAATTCATGCATGAAAGGGTTAAAGTTTAATGGTAGATTTTTCTTCCTCAATCAGATATGATGACAGTAGATGGTTAGATGAGAAAGAAAATTATTATTTACACTCAGAGCAGGAAAAATATTATAGAAATTTAGAGGAAGAACATTTAAAATCACAGTCAGGGATAAAACAAAACAAAAAAATCAATGTTGAGGGAAATGTATAGAGTATAGAGGGTTTTTTGTGTGTTTTTTGTTGTGTTTGTATTTATCTGTTTATTTTTTAACGTGGACCATCTATCTATCTATCTAAATGAAGTCAAAACCATATTTGACTCATTTTAGAAACAAAAATAACAATTTAACCCAAACTTTCCAATGCACTGATATTCATCCCATAATATAAAACTCTATTCTGACATTAGTCCTTATTGTTTTGTATCCCAGACCCCTGTTAGAAAAGAAATACCTGAATTCAACGTGTCCACATACTTTTGTCAATTTGTGTATGAGTTAGACAGTTTTGACAGGAGGATAATGACATGTATATAGATGGTTCAGAAAACCTAATGAAAAACTTAATGAGTGGAACCCTGTGGTGAAACTAGTGCACGGTTGGAGTTGTTTTGTTTTCGTTAAATCAGCTGTTGGTTCTTTTCATACAGCTAATCTAACCCTTAGTATAATTAATACGGTTCCTGTCTCTGCCTGTAATTTCAGACACATAACAGTCATGAACATCTTGCCATGATGGAGAAAGTTCTGGGACCGATACCGTCCCACCTGCTGAAGCAGACCAGGTGAGTCCCCACAGGAACCAGAACCATCACCTAAAGTGGACTGGTCCGTTTTGGGCTGGACTTCAGTTACATGTGTGGCTTTAATACAAATACAAAAAATACAGAACGAATGTCAAGATGAGTTAAATGCATAAAAATTCACATGGTTTGGGAAAGAATGACTCTGTTTTGAGGTGTTTTTGAGGTAATTTAAACATCTGTGGGAGAAAACTGAGTCCAACTAACGGTAAGGGTCATGAAAACAACTGAACAGAACAGAACAGAACAGAATAGAATAGAATAGAATAGAATAGAATAGAATAGAATAGAATAGAATAGAATAGAATGAGTGTCTTTGTAACAAGTCCAGTCAAACTCAGAATGCCATCCAATCTGTGCATCATACGATAACAGTAAAGTTAATTTTGAACTTCAGTAGAACTAAAATATAAAGGTGAATCAAAGGAGCATATGTGTGACAGCTGTATTTTTTTTTCTTCACTTTTCCTTTAAATATCACTGGTGCGTTGTCCCGTGTGGATCCACAGGTTGTAGATGTGGTCGTTTTTATGCTGGTGTGTATTCATACATCCTGTACCGCATTTGTCCAGCAGTCACCGCCAAAGTGTTCTGGGTACACCAACATGATTGTAAGGCGACTGTATTCAAAATGACTAATATCTCCCAAAATATTGGTTCTATCAACGTGCTGTTTTCACTAGTCTGTTCATTGACCAAAAATACATAAGTATGACAAACTGCGGCAGTCAGCTGTGGGCGGAGTTAGTGGGAATCCCCTGTTTTGTGGTGAAGTGCATTATGGGAATTGGAGGTCCACGCAGCCGCAGTACGGCAGCAGCAGCAACAAACACGAAAACAGCTTCATTGCTTCTTGCTGCTGCAGCTGAGTGGAATTCTGAAAAGGCCAAAGTGATGGTTTGGTATGTAAACAAACGGACTGTTTATGGTGCAGTGCACTTTGAAGTCGTCCGTGAGGGAAGACATCCCAACCAGCATGTCCATGTGGGCCCCAGAGGGGTTACGACTGGGCTGTATATGAGGGTCCCATGTGGGTTTGTCTGCAGTTTCCATGGTGACCATACATGTGTTTGACCAGATCAGAATCAGAATCAGAATCAGAATCTCTTTATTGTCACTGTACCAAGTACAACGAAATTGAGGCAAAGCTCTCAGGTTCAGAGCAAGAATTTACAGACAGACAACAAATACCAGTGAAAGGCTCAGTTATTTACACTAAAAAGTAAAAAGTATTGCAAACTAAGATGTTTGTAAAACATAGAATTTCAGTAGTGCAAATAACATGAAAGATAAATATCGTGGGATAAATAGTGTGAAAAATAAATAATATGAGATATTCAGATCTCTGAATATCACCTGTATCTTTCTCCAGATTGTATCTATTAAATTTTTTTCACATACAGTTTACATTCAGTACATTCATATGTCATTTGTCAAATTACACCAATGAAAATATAAATGACGTACATTTCTTCCAATATGCATCATCAAAACCACCTATTATAGCTAACCACACTTTCAGCTGACTCTGGATAATAGCGGTACAGACGACATACAGGACCTCTTTAATATTGCATTGGCTTCTATTGAAGCAAAACTCAGGATTACTCATCCAGGCTTCTATACATATAAGTGAATAAGACTTATTCAAAAATGGACACAGCACCTTAGAATGTATATTAAGTTACTGTAGGTTACTGCATTAAACAATATTACAATATAAGAAACATATATATTCGCATTAAGGCATCTAACATGACATATTCAACATTAAATAAAGAAATAGTGCATTCTGGGTTCTCAAAACATTATACAGTCATATCAGGAGCCTTCAGAAATGAACTGGAGCAAGATACACTCAGTATATAATTCCTATTATACACGGATCACAGTGAAATAAATGTATGAAGCACCAACTGGCCAACTGTTGTGATAACTACACGAACTCCTGCGAGACTACGGCGCCATGTGACTCAGCTTTCCCACAGTTCAATAAACTTCCAGAAAACTGACCTTACACTCACATAAATCATCACAACATTACTTCCAGCAAATATAAAGGTAATACAAAGCTTAAGGCTTTCATCCATGGTAATTTTAACTGAGTACTGACCTAAAGGTGGAGTCTGAGTGGAAGAAAAACAGAAACACCTGGATCTTTCTCCAGATTGCGTCTGAAGCGGAACAGGAAATGGGTCCGCAGTAGGCAGCTGGGGTGGACGACTACAGCGCCAAAGGTTCCACTCACCATTCCTCTCCTTCACTCACAAATATTAACACAGGGCTACATTTTGTAAATGTAAAATAATAATGCTTTTAATTATGAGAGTAGATTTACACAAACAGTGAAAATAAAAAGGTTTTACCTCCAATATAATAAATATTATACCAAATGTGGTTGCACATATTTGGGTGCACCACAGATGCCCATTCACTTTTTACATGTCAGCGTTTTTCAACCTTTCACCTGAAATTCAAATGGGATCGCCTGACATTTCTAGTAATTGATAAAACAAAACAAAACAAAACAAAAAAACTTACTAATAAACATATATGGTGAGTAGACAGAGACAATCTCAATCCATATCAGACAAACTGTGAAGCTGAAACTGCAGTACTGTGGTTCTGTTTATGTGTGGTTCTGTTTATGTGTGGTTCTGTTTATGTGTGGTTCTGTTTATCTGTGGTTCTGTTTATCTGTGGTTCTGTTCATGTGTGGTTCTGTTTATGTGTGGTTCTGTTTATCTGTGGTTCTGTTTATCTGTGGTTCTGTTCATCTGTGGTTCTGTTTATCTGTGGTTCTGTTTATGTGTGGTTCTGTTTCTCTGTGGTTCTGTTTGCCTGTGGTTCTGTTTATCTGTGGTTCTGTTTATCTGTGGTTCTGTTTATGTGTGGTTCTGTTTCTCTGTGGTTCTGTTTGCCTGTGGTTCTGTTTATCTGTGGTTCTGTTTGTCTGTGGTTCTGTTCATCTGTGGTTCTGTTTCTCTGTGGTTCTGTTTATGTGTGGTTCTGTTTACCTGTGGTTCTGTTTCTGTGTCAGATGTTCATTGTGGTCAGTTTCAGATGCTGCAGCTCTTTCATAATTCATAGTTTCAGTTCTAGTTTGTTCAGTATTCATTGTCCTCCTTGTAAATCCCAGCTGGACTGACTGGACAGATCCTGAGCCTTTGTGCAGTAATCTACACCTGGATTTACTGCCTCTGTCCACAATAATAGACATTATAAACAGACTAAATGTCCTCTAACATTAACCTGTATTTGAAACATAGTAGAGCAAAAACAAATTAATTTTAGCAAAAAAAAAAAAGTCTCTGTTTTGAATGTCTGGGGTCGCCAGAGTTTTGTGATGTTAAAATGGGGTCAGGAGTAAAAAAAGGCTGGAACCGCTGGTCTATGTGTAGTTGACAGTTTGTGAACACTGTATATTACAAAAACCTTGAAGGCAGAGATGTCCTAAACTTTTTGGTGAGTCAGATTTTGCACATTGTCAGATAATTCCTCTCTACATAAAAGGTGTTTTACTAGTACACAGGTGTCAAACATGCGGCCCAGGGGCCAAATCTGGCCCACCAAAGGGTCCAATCCGGCCTGTAGGATGAATTTATGAAATGCAGAAATTACTCTAAAGATATTAACAATCAATTGTTTTACTTCAGGACCCACATAAAGCCCTACTTTAGTCTCAAGTGGGTCAGGTCAGTAAAATACTATCATAAAAACCTACAAAAAATGACAATTGCAAATGTTTCCTCTGTTTAGTGTAAAAAAGTAAAATTACATGGAAATGTGTAAATTTACAAACTAGCCTTTCACAAAAAATATGAAAAACTAGAAATGTCCGAAGAGAAGTAAGTGCAATTTTACTAATATTCTGCCAGTTACTCAAATATTTGGTGTATTTGCAGATCCACTGTGATCTGTAAGTTGTAATGCACATTTACAAATGATAAGCAGAGGCAGAATAGAGTTAAAACTGCACTTATTTTTCTTAATAAAGTTTAGCTTTTTCATGGTTGTTCATGTTATTCACATTTTTAAAAGGACAGTTTAGAGAGATATAAACGTTTCCATAATATAATTTTACTTTTTTCTCTATAAAACACATTGAAATGTTTGGAGTTGTCATTATTTCTATATTATTATGTTATTATTTTACTGGTCCGGCCCACTGCAGATCAGACTGGGAGGATATGACCCCTGAACTAAAATGAGTTTGACAGCCCTGTACTACTATAGCCCGTGTGTGTGTGTGTGTGTGTGTGTATGTGTATTACACAATGTGTGACTGTGTAGAAAGCAGCAGTACGTGCACAACGGCCGTCTGAACTGGGAAGACCAGAGCCCCTCCAACGAACACGTCAGGAAACACTGTAAACCCCTGAAGGTAAACTGCACTCAGATCAGCCAATCAGCTGCAGCCGAGCGGGTCAGGTGGTGCAGCAGGTGAAAGTGACAGTACCCACATGTCTCTCAGCAGTTAATGGAGACGAGGAGCGAGGAGGAGAGCCAGCTGTTCCACCTGCTCAGCTGCATGTTGGAGTACGACGTGTGCAAACGCATCACCATGGAGGAGGCGCTGTGGCACCCGTTCTTCAGCCCCATGAGGAACCAGAAACAGCAGCGGAGCTAGGACACATGTGCGGACGCATGTGCGGACTGGCGACCGACGAGGACGGCACATCCAAAGTACATCCAAAAGGGGGACTAGTTAGTGATGGTAGCTGATTTAAAGGCCGTTAAAGTCATTTCACCTCCACATTCAGCCCAATATGATCTGAAGTGGGCCGGACCAGTCAAATAATAACACATAAATAATGTCAACTCCAAACTTTTCTCTACGTTTAGTAGGCCTGTAACGGTACACAAAATTTTCCGGTTTGGTTTGTTTTCGGTTGCGAAAGCCACGGTTCGTTTTTTTTCAGTTCGATACGGGAAGAACGAACACCCCTCAAAATGTCTTTAACCCTTTCATGCACAGCAGTCAGTCCAGTGGACAGTTCTTCTCCAGCTGTTCTCTTGTATATTCATGGATTTGTTGTTTTAGTTCCAGATCAGCCAACACAGTGGACACTTCTACCCCATCCTATACACTGACGTTCAGACCAGTACTGTAACTTTGCTGTTCTAGATAAACCTGATCTGCACTGACATGTTTGAGTCTACATTAATAGCTTGTTATTGTTATTAAACTGCAATTTAAAGTTTTATCATTATTATTATTATTATTATTATTATTATTATTATTATTATTATTATTTTGCATATTATTTCCATGAGTATAGTATTAGAGTAGGTTAAAATGTGAGAAAACAGCAGATTGGCAGCATTCAAATGTTTTTATTTCATAGTTTTCACACAATATATGAGTGAATACGTATTTCTTTGCTTCAAAAATTAAACACATGGTGTCTGTCCAGCTGAGTGGACATTTTTGGAACTCCATGAAAAATAGGTTCATAAAAAAAATTTCAATTGCATTTTTTTTTTCATGTCTAAAGAGGAATAAAAACATTCAGGAACAAAAAAACATCTTGATTAAGGTTCTCATAATTCATGCATGAAAGCGTTACTGCATTTCTTATGAATTTTTGAACATTTTTCCCCCAGTTTTTGGAGACAATAGAATATAGAAAAACAGGAGTAATGTAATTCTGTGGCTATAAATCAAATAGAAAATAAAATAAATTATTAATATTACTAAATGTATTTTAAACATTAGTATTGCACCCTTTCCTGAGAGGTAGTTTTAAACAAACAACACAA
Source organism: Sphaeramia orbicularis (assembly GCF_902148855.1). Taxonomy (NCBI): domain Eukaryota; kingdom Metazoa; phylum Chordata; class Actinopteri; order Kurtiformes; family Apogonidae; genus Sphaeramia; species Sphaeramia orbicularis. The sequence goes on along the minus strand of NC_043970.1, from coordinate 169,741 downwards.
ATCTAATCCCAGTTCTGTCAGTTCACATTTTACAGAAAAATAACAACAAAAAAATTCCACATGAAGTGCAACATTGACAAGAGGGTAAACTGGTATTCTGTTGAAACAAACTGAAGAGAAACACTGACAACAAAATGAACCAAATTATTTATTTTAGGACAGAGAACAAACTGTTTAGGACACTGTGTGTATATGTATTTGTATGTGTGTGTGTGTGTGTGTGTGTGTGTGTGTGTGTGTGTGTGTGTGTGTGTGTGTGTGTGTGTGTGTGTGTGTGTGTGTGTGTGTGTGTGTGTGCGTGCGTGTGTGTGTGTGTGTATTAGGCTGGTCCAACAATCCTGGTAAAAAATACAGTTTCAGATCACCTCAGTTCAAACCCTGCATTAGGTTTTGTCATTCAAAAGATGATTTGGGAAAAAATTTGGAAGAAACAGGAGATGTTTTAGAGGTTGCACAAGTTTCTGAAGTTTCCTGTAAATGGACTAATTGTTCATTTTCAGCAGAGCCAAGCTGACCTGTAAGAGAAGAGCAGCACTATCAAAACCAAGGTTTGAGGGATTCAGCTAGAACTATATGGATGAAGTAACTCCGCCCACATCTGTGGTACTGGAGTAAATATATGGATGAAGTAACTCCGCCCACATCTGTGGTACTGGAGTGTAGAACTGGTTGTGGTCCATTCTGTGACTCCAGTGTGACACCAGAGCAGAAGCAGCTGATGGTGGACACCATGATGTTAAATGCAGGTTCTTTGGTTCCTCTAAAGCGTTGGGATGTCCTTCATCCATCAGATTGTGAAGGGAAGCAGATCAGGGCTTTTGTCCCCACCAGCACCATGCGTCTGTTTGAACCTTTGGATCTGCCACAAACATTCTGAACAGTTCCTCCAGTAGACTGGGCTGATGATGCAGACTTTCAGAAGGAGGAGAACACTGGGCATTCCACTAAAGCTGTCAGTGATGTCACTGACAGAGGGGCGGAGCTTATTCCAGACTTCATCTGGAGCCGAACAACAAATGCAGATCACAAACAGTACTGGCAACAAGTTGTCAAAGAACACAGGAACATTTTTGGTCATTTCAGTAAACCAAACGTGGTTGAGGACTTTCTGAGGAACATTTTTATGTGAGTGTCAGTTTGATTTGGAGAATAAAATGACAGATTCTTCTAATCTGCCTTATTCATTTGGACAGTTGTTACAGTATATAGACATCTGCACCTGTCTGGGACACCTCTGAATATTAATTAATTTGCATCAAATTTGGACCGAAGTAATTTGGCCAGATATGGAACCAAAGGCAGGGTTCGAATCCAGAGAATCTGAAAAACATTTTTGGACCACCCTCGTGTGTGTGTGCAGGGTGTGTGTGTGCAGGGTGCAATTTGTCAAAAGCAATTTTTTTTTTTGGTCGGAGTGGGGGGCGGGGGGGGGCACATCAATATACGTGAGGGTGCGGTCCATAACTAACGCTGGTGTGAAACAAAAGGGAAACTTTACACACTTTCAACGTCCAACTCTGGGTTCTATTCCTGTATTATCCAGCGTGTGTGTGTGTGTGCGTGTGTGTGTGTGTGTGTGTGCGTGTGTGTGTGTGTGTGTGTGTGCGTGTGTGTGCGTGCGTGCATGCGTGCGTGCGTGCGTGTGTGTTTGTTTGTGAGACAGACAGAGTTAGTGTAAGTGTTTTAGAACTAGCGGACATGGGCGGTTGTCTTTCACCTGAACCTGCAGTGATCCAAACTGGACTGGACTGATGCTGGAGGGTCTGCAGTCTGTTCCATCCAGGTTCACATCAGATTTGTGTTTTCTTTTTTTGTCTTATATCAGCTGCTATTTCATATTTCAGGTCAATGTGTGCTCCTTCAAAATGTCTGTGTGGAACTTGCACGGATTTAAAGTTCCACATCGAACATCGTCTTTCGTTCCTTTTTCTTTTTCTCATCATGCTGTGGGTTCAGCTGTGGACCGAACTGAACAGGAACGGTTCGGTTCGGTATGTGGACCGTTACAGGCCTAATTTTTAGGGGTGAAAAAAGTAAAATTATATGAAGAAAAGATTTACATCTGCAAAGTATCTTTCAAAAAACGTGAATAACATGAACAACCACAAACAACCTGAAATCTATTAAGAAAAATGAATGCAGTTTCATCGTCTTCTCATTTACATTCATAACCTACAGATCACAGTGGATCTACAAACACACAAACATTTAATAACTGGTCAAATTGAACTTACTTCTCTTTAGACATTTCTCATATTTGTTCAAGCTGTTTGCATTTTTTTTGTGAAAGTATAGTTTGTAAATGTAAACATTTTCATGTAAATTTAAAATTTTTGCACTGACTTATTATTTCACTGGTCTGACTCTTTGAGGTTGATTTGGGTTCTATGTGACCCCTGGACTAAAAGGATTTTCACACCACTGACCCTTAATATCTTCAGTGTAATTCTTACTTTTCACATTCACCCCATGGGCTGGACTGGACCCTTTGGTGGGTCAGTTTTGAGCCGTGGGCCGCATGTTTGAGCTGGCTCATTGACACATAGAAGACAAGCTGTTAACTGGAAGAATACGAAAATATCCCCAGATAAAAGGAGTTCAGAGAAACCCATCTGAATGCTTCTGCAGTATTGCTTTGGATACATAAAGGTGATTGACAGACACGCTGGCCCCTCATATTACAGCCTCTGCAGGGGGAATACAAACCTACATTAACCCATAAACACCCAGTGCTACCTTTATAACACTTCCCAAATATTTTTTTTCTCTATAATTAGCCTTCCTTGAGTAATTTGTCACCATTTATTGTAATATTATCTTCTGTATATTGTGTTTTTCAGTGTAAACCTTGTATTTTCCTATGTTTAATTCACTGATCATGTAGATGTTCATAAAACCTCAGAGTAAATTCAAAGGTTATTAAATGAAACACAGATAAAACTGTAGAAAAAGAGGCTTTTTCAGCAAAGATATCCTGAACTGAACCTAAACCCAGTGTGTCCATCCACTGGCACTGATCCAACTGCATGGGTTTGACTGGAGAATCAATGTTGTAGAAGATGAAAGTGTTTCCACGGTAACTACGGAGCCTCTGAACGTCCAAATATGGTCATATCTGATGACCATGAAAAGATGAAGAACTGTATTTGACACCAGTTATTGACATGGAGTGATAGGATTAGTGAATCAACAGGAATTAAACAGTTTAGATCAGTAGCTGGTTTTTAGTCACCAGTGGACATTTGCCCCAGATGTTTTGAAGTCCTAACGACGACCATGTTCAACATAATGAAGACCCATAAAAGGCACACTGGACAGAGGAACAGAAAAAACATGTAAAGGTGAACTAGGATGAAAATGACTCTGTACTTTTGACTGTCCTACTTCGTACTTCTCCTCTTTGAGTCCATGTCAGAGCTTGTATTCTTTGGGTTCTCCTGCAGTATTTTAGTTGGAGTACTACTGTTTCCTGTTCCCTGTGTCAGTACTTGTGGCTGTACTGCTGCCTCCTCTGCTGATCCTTCACTCCTGTGTACGTTTGACATCTACCTCAGACTGGACATCATCGGACTGGAGGGTTTGTGTTTGCATTTGCAGAGAACATTCCTGATTATCTGCAGTTTTCATCCCATCATCCAACAGTCCATCTGTTTGTGTGAAAGCCACACTTAAATCTGTTCACTTGCAGTTTTGTTTGTATATATGAGCAGTTTGTCAATAAATGTTTTGCAGTTTGGTGTCTTACATGGTGTCTGAACTAGCATAAACTGCACTTGTTATAAAGTAGTGTTACACCTAACATACATTTTAGATTAGATTAGATAGAACAGGGCAGAGTCCTCAGGAAATGGAGGAGGTTCCAAAAGCAGCACAAACACTGAATATTCACAAGAAATACCACAAGAAAATAACAAAACAATAATGAAAAAAAAAAAAAAAAAAAAACAGGAGGGAAAAACTACAATAGCACATTAGAAAGAACTAGAAGAAACAAGAGGCAAAGTAATAACATGTATAATAATAATCTATCTATCTATCTATAATACTAGTTCTTACTCACTTCATGGAGATAAAATGCAAAAAACAAACCTTTTTGATTAAGAAAACTTTTAATTAAAGTCTAATAACACTGGTCAACAACAAATGTATTGTTGAAGTTTTTTGAGCTGATTTAGGATCATTTTGGTGCTGAATCCAAAAATCACATTAATTTTGTTCAATCAGGTCAACTTTCTGAACTATGCTACATATTGGCTTTTGAACATTTGTGCTTACATTTATGGGCATTTTCACATCATATGATACAAAATTCTTCCATATTTCTTGCAATAAACGAGTTCTGAAGATTTTACTTTTGCCAATTTATGATGAATGTTTTTTTTAATATTACAGGTGAATGAAATGGCTTCGACTAGAAGATCTGGCAAAAATAAGCCTGACGTATTCTGCTACATCTGCGGTGAATACACCATTGTACCTAACAGGAATCAAGTCACAAGTTTCATAAAGTGTGCTTACCAATCTTATTTTGGTATTAATTATTATATTTTGTGAGAAGATCAAATTTTTCAAAATCAAATTAGCAAAAAAAACCTGACCTGATTGAGAAAAACAGATGTCATTTTTGGATTTAGCGGTGCAAAATGGTCCTAATTCAGTTGAAAAACCTAGACAACTTGCAAAAAACATTTTTTTGTAACCCAGTGGAATAATAAGCAATTGATTTACACTGAAATACATTAGTGCAGATCAGGTTTATCAAGAACAGCAAAGTTACAATAATGGTATCAATTGCAGTGTTTGGGATGATGCATTAGTGTCCACTGTGTTGGCTGGTATGAAACTAAAACAACAAAACCCATGAATATACAAGAGAACAGCTGGAGAAGAACTGACCACTGGACTGACCACTGGACTGACCACTATGCATGAAAGGGTTAAAATGATTTTGACATTAATTCATCCTGCAGGCCGGATTGGATCCTTTGGCGGGCTGGATTTGGCCCCCGGGCCGCATGTTTGATACCTGTGGACTAAAGGAAGGTTCTTGTCCATCAGAAGGGTCTCAGGTCTGCACATGGATGAGGTTTACTGGGAGCGTAAACAACCCATGAACTAAAGCTGTCCTGTCCACTTCATCATGTGGACTTTAACCCTGTTCAGACAAACTGAACACTTCAGTGAGTTATGTCCTGGAAGTCTTTTCTAATCCCAGTCTACACTCGGAGCAGATCCCCGTCCACTCCTTCCACTTAGTAAAACCCAAATAAGGCCAAGTCCAAACATTAGTGGCTCGTGTTTATCGGTACATCTGTCCAAACTTTCCACTCAGCTCTCAGATGAACAAGAGGAACCAGGAAAAACCACGTTACAAACACTGACCCCATTACACACACATTTCATAACTTTCTTTCATTTGTAAAGTTCTGGATAAAGTTTCCTCTTAAGGGGGTTTTATGTGGATTTTTTTCGGATGATTCCAAATAAAAGCCAACAGCAGTGGTTCCAACCTTTTTTTACTCCTGACCCCGTTTTAACTTCACAAATTTCTGCCGACCCCAGACATTCAAAACGGAGACTTTTTTTTGGCTAAAATTAATTTGTTTTTGATCATGTAATAGTTTGCTATATGTTGCAAATAAATGTTAATTTTAGGCAACATGTAGGATATATATGTTTACATTTTATTAGTAATTTTTAATTTTTTATCAATTACTAGAAATTTCAGGCGACCCCCTTTGAATACCAGGCGACCCCACGTGGGGTCCAGACCCCAAGGTTGAAAAACACTGGCCTAAAGGTGTCATCAGTGTTTACAATAACAGGGTTTCTGCAGGTATCAGCAAATGGAATTTGATGCTTTTTAACGCTCTTTTTTTTTTTTTTTTTTTTTTTTTTATTTGTTTTTGAGAAAACCATAACACAAATACTTACACTAACAAAACAATGCAAAACAAACAGACACTAGGTGGGGGGGGTCCAACATCAGAGCAGCATCTAGTCCACATATACATACATCACACACATGCATCAATATACTCATATACCCTTATTAATTTGTCCTTTACAGTAACGTTTGAGGGTCCATTGAAATGATACAAAGTCCGGTCTCACAGTTATAATATAAGTATGCCACTCTGAGCAATTTTCAGTAAAAATATCAGTTTTACATCTTAAATTAAACATGATTCTCTCCATGACATATATATTTTACACTCCATCAGTCCAGTCATTTATTGTGGGGATGTGTCTTTTCAGCCATTTTCTGGTCAGAGTCGTCTTTTTTGCCACTAACAGTAATCTCAATAAACATTTATCACTCTTAGTACACTTAAGTTCTTCTAAATCATTGAGATACAAGGTCTTAAAGTCAAAACAAATTTTAAACTTAAGAACTGCCTCCGAGAGACCATGGACACATCTGTAAAAAATAATGATAATAATAATAATTTTAAAGCTCTTTTTAATGCCACTTAAAACACATTTAATGCCCATGTCCACCTGCAGATACAGTTTTGTATATAGTTTTCAGGAGTTTTTCTAGAAAAAATGAGTAAGAAGGAGCACAGGTAGGCGAGGGAGTGAAGCGACCAAGAGGGTGGGATGGTGTAGAAGGGGGTAGGGGTTCCCTTTTGAAAAACTGAGGTAAAAATGGAACATTCTGAGGCTATCTGAGAGGGATAGTGCAGCTCTACTGGACCTCCTGCAATTTTTTAAAGTAACCAATCAAAGAGTAACTTATTCTTCAGTTTGAAGTGTAATAATGTTGTAAATGAAGACAAAAGTCAGGTGACACATCCGCTGTACCGGCCAAGCTTCTGTTTACAAATGATCAACTCTAGTGTTCCTCCTCTGTTCTTCCACACTCTTTCTACTTCTGTATTTTTCTCTGATCTAAATCTAACAGAACAGTTCACACACTATCCACAGCTCACCCTCCTCACGCACTGTAAACCCGGAATTTGTATTTACTAAAATGCTTTAATTACAATGCACTTAAATGATTTAAGTTTTATGATGTTACTATAAAATGTTGAGTATATTCTACTAATTTGTAGACATAGTTGAAAGTACGAAAAAGTTTAAGTTGAATGGAATTAAATCACTAAGTTTTAGTCCTGACCACACCTTTTTATCTTTGCATTGCATTGTGGGTATTGGGCATGTTGTTGAAAATGTGTTCTTTTTCTGTGCAGGGGTTGACTGGAACATGCTTTCGTCTGCCCCAGACAGTCTTTGGCTTTTTTCCGTTTCATGCCACGGGATGACATATTTAAATACCCGAGTATCAACACAACAAGTCGCAAACTTCCTCTGTCAAAGCTCCCGTGCCGGTGGGTGAAAGGTCATTTAGTCTGGAGAACTCTGGTTTGGAAAGTCCGCTGACCTCATATGCAGCCTTCGCCTCATTTCAAATCTTGTGAGGGAAGCTACGTCACGAGAAAGGAAGGGAAACATGGTGGCACCGCGGTCTGAAAAGACGCCAGTTCGTGTCATTTTGAAACATCAGATGGTCTGCCTACTATGTTTACCATAGTTTTGGAATAATTCTATCATTTTTGATGACCAGGCACATTGTCATGTGTTGTTACTAGTTTCACCGGGAAAAGATCATTTTTGGAAAGATTACATGTTGTGTAAGTAGTGTGTTGCATGTAACTATAAGTGTACAAGCGAACTGTGAGCTTCGGGGTAAAAAAAAAAAAAAATCGGAATTTCAGTAAGGGGGCACTAGCTGAAAGTATGAGGGCACAGCGCCCCTGTTCCCCGGTTCAGAAAAACCCTTGGTGTTATATATACACAGGGTTTACCGTCGACAGGCTTTCACCAGGTTCTGAACAGTTCCTCCACTTCTGCTGAAACTTGCATTTTCCCATTTTTCCCACATTTGCTAATATTCCCTCTGCTCTTTCACCACAGCATGAGCACTCTCACAGCACGTTATATTCCAACCATCCGCTGTTGTGACTTCATGTATCAGTCATAAATAATAGCCAGTTAAAGGGTTTATTTATTTTTTATTTTATTTTATTAATTTGCACATTATAGACAGCAAGGGAAAAATTTAAAAAACAATTTACATGCAAGTAACACCATTGTGCAGGAGAGGACAGAAGCCAAAAAAGGCTCATGTAAATACTTCCCCAGAAGTAAATAATACACAGGAAATAAATAAATTAATAAATAAAAATATGATGTAACTGAAATAATAATCCAGTGTTTTTCAACCTTGGGGTCGGGACCCCACGTGGGGTCATCTGGAATTCCAATGGGGTCACCTGAAATTTATAGTAATTGATAAAAACAAAACAAACAAACAAACAAAAAAAACCTTATTAATAAAAAAATATTTGGTGAATTGAGAGAGACAATCCCAGTACATAACAGACATGATGAACTGTGGTTGTGAAACTGCAGCTCTGTGGTTCTGTTTGTGTCAAATGTTCACTGTGGTCAGTTTCAGATGCTGCAGCTCTTTCATAATTCCTAGTTTCAGTTCTTGTTTGTTCAGTATTAATTGTCCTCCTTGTAAATCCCAGCTGGACTGACTGGACAGATCCTGAGCCTTTGTGCAGTAATCTACACCTGGATTTACTGCCTCTGTCCACAATAATAGACATTATACAGACTAAATGTCCTCTAACATTAACCTTTATTTGCAACATAGTACAGCAAACTATTACATGATCAAAAACAAATTAGTTTTAGCAAAAAAAAAAAAAAAACTCTCTGTTTGAATGTTTGGGGTCGCCAGAAATTTGTGATGTTAAAATGGAGTCATGAGCCAAAAAAGGTTGAGAAACACTGTAATAGTCTAAAGTAAAAACATAGAAATACATACCAAATAATACACAGCCTTACATTTTTCTTTTTCAGATGCTTTTTAAATAAAATCCACCTGTCAATCATCACACTATACTTCTGATCAAAATTCTTAAATGTTTATATAATCAAAATAAATTGTGAATAACAGTGGTTTTTTTCCATTAAGTGTATTTAATTTTTAATGCCTCTGGACATCCAATCTTATCCTTTTTAATACCATTTAAGACCATAATTTCCACAAAATCTATTTAATGACTTTTAATGCTTTTTAACAACCTGCAGAAACCCTGAACAAATTGTACTGATGTTTAGTCAAATATAACAGTGTATTTCTTTGCAGACATACAGGGGTTGGACAAAATAATGGAAACACCTTAAAACATCAACAAAATATAATTTCATATGGTGTAGGTCCGCCTTTTGCGGCAATTACAGCCTCAATTCTCCGAGGTATTGATTCATACAACTTGTGAATTGTTTCCAAAGGAATTTTAAGCCATTCTTCAGTTAGAATACCCTCCAACTCTTTTAGAGACGATGGCGGTGGAAATCGACGTCTTACTTGAATCTCTAAAACTGACCATAAATGCTCAATAATGTTGAGGTCTGGGGACTGTGCCGGCCATACGAGATGCTCAACTTCATTAGAATGTTCCTCATGCCATTCTTTAACAATTCTAGCTGTATGGATTGGGGCATTATCATCTTGAGGTGAAGGTGTTTCCATTATTTTGTCCAACCCCTGTATGAACTGAACTGATCCACAGCCCAGTGTGTCACTGTGAACATCTGTGGCCACTAGAGGGAGCAGTGAGTCACAGTCACATGCAGAAGGTGAGGACGAGAACCAGCAGGAAAACATCATGCAGAATCAATGAAGTTGACAGCTGATAAAAACTAGAAGGGTTGGTTTTGTTTTCTGCAGTGGACACAGTTCTAAACTAAAAGAAGGACGTTTGTGTTTGTAGCAGCTATTTGTCATCACATTTAAACAACTGAAAAGTGACTGAACTGAAGACTTGAACCCTTTCACGCATACTGGTCAGTCCAGTGGTCAGTCCAGTGGTCAGTTCTTCTCCAGCTGTTCTCTTGTTTATTCATGGGTTTGTTGTTTTAGTTCTTATCAGCAGTGGACGCTTCTGCACCATCCCATACTCTGCAGTTCACACCATTAACTTTCCCCTTCTTGATAAACCTGATCTGCACTGACATGTTTGAATGAAAATTAATTGCCTCCGCCAAGGAGGTTCTGTTTTTGCCAGGGTTTGTTTGTCTGTTTGTCTGTCCGTTAGTGTGCAACATAACTCAAAAAGTTATGGACAGATTTGGATGAAATTTTCAGGGTTTGTTGGAAATGGGATAAGGAAGAAATGGTTAAATTTTGGTGGTGATCGGGGGTGGGGGGGCCCACGGGGGGGGGGCCACTGATCAGCCTTGGCGGAGGTCTGCGCTCTCCGAGTGCTTCTAGTTGCTAATTGTTATTAGACGGTAATTAAAAGTTTTTTTAAGTCGTTTTTTGTTGCATATTATCTGAGAAAGAAATAACGAGCATTACAATATGTTAAAATGTGAAAAAACATCAAATTAGCAGCATTGAAAATGTTTTTATTTCATAGTTTTCACACAGTACGTCAGTAAATGCATATTTCTTTGCTTCAAAAATACATTTTCATTTTGTACATGCAGCCATTCTTTCAGTAAATGAGAATCAGCTCTCAACTAACTTACCTGGTTAAATAAAGGTTAAATTGAAAAAAATAAATAAAATAAAATGCATGGGGTCCAGCTGAATGGACTTTTTTTTTTGACTCCATCAAAAAAGTCGGTTCATAAAAAATTTTCAATCACATTGGTTTTTTTTCATGCCTAAAGAGGAATAAAAACACTCAGGAAAAAAAATCTTGATTAAGGTTCTCATAATTCATGCATGAAAGGGTTAAAATAACCACAAGATGCACCATGGGTTTGTGGTTTACGCAGTCAAAAACACAATGTCTAGACCACAGGTGTCAAACATGTGGCCTGGGGGCCAAATCCGGCCCACCAAAGGGTCCAGTCCGGCCCTTTGGATGAATGTGTGAAATGCAAAAATTAAACTAAGATGTTAACAATCCTTTTAGTTCAGTTTGCACATTCAGACCAATATGATCTAAAGTGGGTCAGATCACTAAAATACTATAGTAATAATCTATAAATACTCACAACTCCAAATTTTTCTCTTTGTAAATGTAAACATTTTCATGTATTTACACTTAAAGTATAATTTTGCAAAAACTGCGAATAACCTGAACAAATATGAACAACTGAAATGTCTAAAGAGAAGAAAGTGCAATTTTAACAATATTATGTCCGTAAATGATAAAGTGAAGCATAATATTGTTAAAATTGCACTTATTTTTTTTTTCAGTTTGTTCATGTTACTCACATTGTTTTAAAGGATAGTTTGTAGATGTAAACATTTTCATCATGTAATTAGATTTTTTTTCACACTAAAACATAGAGGGAAGTTTGGAGTTGACATTATTTACGTACATATGACATCATTTATATACTATTATGTTATTATTTTACTGGTCCAGCCCACCTCAGATCAAATGTAGCTGAATGTGGAACTGAACTAAAATGAGTCTGACCCCCTGGTCCATACCATAGATGTACTCCAGGGGCTGATTTCTGCAGGCAAATAACAACCAAGGCCTTTTGTGCTGTGTCTCCTGCTCAACCGTTAGGGGTGTTAGAAAATATCGGTTCCACAATATATTGCAATATTTCACTTCGTGATATTGTATCGATATTAAAAAATACTGTATCGATATTATTAGATATTTATTCAAATGGAGATATGGCAGAGGTTCATTTTTTGTTTTTCTTTTTTCTTTATATATTTCTTGGGAATCCTGCGAACTCTTTTATTTCTATATTCACACAGGTATTTTTCTCTGTTGTTCGTAAACTAAAAAGGTAGTACTGTGATCCTGCAGGTCACACATGTAGTTTTTTGAAACTGATAAGCCTGTTCTGTTTGAAACCTTGGCCTGAAGGCATCAAACCAAGCTTCTTACACAACACATGGTGAGGATCCTTATGATGGTATCTGTGTATTTTACCTGTATCAAGGTTAATATCGTTAACAAAAACTAACGAAATGATGAAAACTAGAATTGTAAAAACATTTTCGTTAACTGAAATAAATAAAAGCTATAATTAAAAGAAAAAAAACATAACTAACTGAAACTGTATTGTGTGTTTACAAAACTAACTAAAACGGATAAAAATTATGGATAAAATTCCCTTCATTTTTGTCTTCGTCAATGTTGGATTGATACGAAATCGATTTGTTTCGCTTGAGCAATTTTAGCTGCTGGCACCATATGATATTTAAGCAGAGGTGTTTGTGTCAGACTGCAGTGGAAGCTCAGCTTCCCCTAAAATGACTCCCATTAAATGCTCAAATCTGTTCAGTTGTTTTCATTTCATTGACTCCAAATGTGTTGGAACACGTTCATCTCTCAGACCAGTTGGTTCAGAATCAGTTGGATCCCAGATCAGTGGACTGGATGTTGTTCACTTCTCCTCCATTCCCGTGTCTGTGTTTTCTCCTCCATCTCTGCTCAGTGCATTTGTCCGTAGACGCTCAGCGTCCATGCACTTCAATGGGACTGAGTGGAACTGCTGGAAACTGACTCTAAACTGGACGATCATTGGATAAATGACACCATGTTGTCCCGCCCCCGGACGCTCGGCATCTCTGGGGGTGAATGGAGCTGTGGGTGGAGCTCAGCTGGGCCGGATGCTGAGCTTCCACGTGCTGATTGGAGGATGGGTCCAAAGGCTGAATCCTGTTTGATTGACAGCTGTTTTCAGATCTGCTCCTTCACTGACACAGTTCAGTTTAATACCGTCACACATTCTGCTGTGGAATCACAGAAACCAAATGAACTGTTCATTTACTGACCTGGAAGAAAACACAACCACTGGACTTCCTTGTTTCAATTTAACATAATTTCAGCGTTTTCTTGTTTAGTTGATACGATAAGGTCACTGAGCATTTTCTTAAAAAGGAACGAAGGGACGAATTTATGTTTAAAGAACTGGACTCTTTTTTTTGCTGTAAGCGACAATGAGCTTCCCCCGTCTGAAAGACCAGCAGCCGCCACTGTATTTAAGGGTCTGTCACTTGTGGTTTCCAGTCGTCTTCTGGTCCCCACTCTACCTGGAAACATGGAGACTAAAGCAGCAGAGTCCTGTCTGGGATTGATTTGAATACGACCACAGAGAAGAAGAGAAAAGAGATAAAAAAAACTAAAACTAAGCATTTAGAAAATAATGCAAACTAATAAAAACTATCAAACCTGCTCTAAAAACAAATTCAAACAAACTGAATTAGAGGAAAAAAGTCAAAACTAAATAAAACTAAACTAGAATGAAAAATCCAAAACTATTAGAACCTTGACCTGTACACACATACACACACACACACACTACCTAGTATTAGCATTAACACATCAGGAACAGTGCGCTGATGTCAGACTCAGACTCTGTTGGTGAAGCTGACCCAGTTTTTGAGGCACCACATATGATGTAACAGTGGCTTTTGATCAGATTAACCTGTTTTTCTTCTTTTTTCTTTTTACCTCCATGTACTGCATTCCTGTTCCAGCCTCAGGTTTCGCTGATGTGTAGAATGTTATCTGTGCTCCTGAAGGAACAGTGGAGCTGTTGTGTGGCATTTGGCACCATAGGACACACAGCAGCAGGTCAAAGGTCACATTGTGTAACCGCTCACACACAGGACAGAGCACAAAGTGTTCTGGAGTGGAGTGGGGGTGGGGGTGGGGGGTGGGGTGAAGGTGTTTTCTTTTTGTACTAATCCACATACTTAAGACTACACTGTAAAAAAAAAAAAAAAAAAAAAAAACGTAAAAAAAACGGAATTATTCCAGCAGTAGGGATGCTGAAAAAATACTGTAAAATAACAGAAAATAACCATCTCATAAAAATACAGTAATTTTCCAGAATTAAAATACAGTTTTTTGCCCTAACTTTACATGAGAGTTTTTAATATTTAAGAAAGAATATTTACATGTATTAAAACAATCCAATTCCCTATAAATATATACATAAATAATTTTCAGTCAGACTCAGTTGTCCAATCCACTGATAAAAACTGTATTTGGACAGTTTATCAGTGCTTATACATGTTATACATTCACAAAAATACATTTATTCAACAGTTTTGTTGTGAAACCTCCTGTAATTACACAAGACATTTGTCAATTAACAAACAAGTCTGGTTCAACTGACAGAACAAATACTTCTGTTACAATTAATTGTCAATAATTTTATCTTGTTTTATTATTTTTTTTACAGTATTAAACTTTAAATTAACAGTTTAATCTCATAAATAGAAAAGAAATATTTGTGAAATTACAAGACATTTGCAAATGTATTTTAACTGTATTTTTCTGTGAAAAAAGAACCTTTAAAAAAATGAAAATTTCTTTTTTTTTTAAAAAAAGGAAATTTTATGGTTTTTCAGTTACAGTTTTTTCATGTTATTTTATATTTGACATGTAAAATCACAGTCTGTTTTTGCCATTTCACTGATATTTTCCTGTATCTTAAAAATACAGGAAAAATCTGTCAAATAAATATTAAAAATTCTGTTAAATTACAGATTTTTTTTACAGTGTAAACACAGACTACAGTGGTTTTTATGTTCGCATACTAAGAAAAAAAAAGGAATAGAAAACACAGGAAGGAAGAAATGACAACCACCTTTTTTTACAGGAATGTCTTTAATCTAAATAAATGTTATTATTGATCCATTACATGACACTGTATAATGAAAAAAAACATTTGACTGAGAGCAGAGGTCAAACTGGTTTTGTCACAGCCTTTACCATTTATATATTCTGCTGATTAAACAAGTTATTTTTATTTTAACCCATAAAGACCCAAACACCCACCAGTAACCAAAAGCATCTACTGATCTAAAATGTTCAGTTATTTCTGTACCACTAATCCTATCGATACAGGTAAATAATTGGTGTAAAATACAGATATTCATCTTTTCATGTTCAGAGGCTCCGTAGTTACCGTGGAAACACTGTCATCTTCTACAACATCGATTCAGCAGTAAAACCCATGGAGTTGGATCAATGACAGTGGATAGAAATGCTTGTTTTTATATTGAATAGTTGATATCTTTGCTGAAAAAGTCAGTTTTTCATCAGTTTTCTCTGTTTCTGATATAATATTCCTCAACTTTAATCTGAGCTTTTATGAACATCTACATGATCAGTGAATTAAATATAGGAAAATATATGATTTCCACTGAAAAAATGCAAAAATGCAGAAGATAATACAATAATAAATGGTGATAAACCACTTAGGAAATGTTAATATGGAGAAAAAATTATATCATAACACTGGGTCTTTATGGGTTAAATGAATATTTAAAACAAGGCCTCTTTATTTGATACTAAAATAAAATCAATGACAGAAGAACATGTAGCCTCATCTACTGATTCAATGGCTCAGAGAGGTGTAGGAGCTGGTGTAAGTTAAAATATGTACAATCTACAGTTCTAGATTTAAACCAGGGCTGTCAAACTCATTTTAGTTCAGTTCCACATTCAGTTCAATCTGATCTGCAGTGGGCTGGACCAGTGAAATAAGAACAGAACAATATAGAAATAATGTCAACTCCAAACTTTTCTCTGTTTTAGAGCAAAAAAAGTAAATTTACATTATGAGAAGGTTTACATCTACAAACTATCCTTTCAAAAAATGTGAATAACATGAACAAACTGAATAAATCAGTGTAATTTTAACACTATTCTGCCTCAGTTTATCATTTCCACATGTTCATTAGAACTGACAGATCACAGTGGATCTACAAACACACAAAACATTGAATAACAGACAGAATCTTGTTAAAATTGCACTTACTTCTCTTAAGACATTTGAGGTTGTTCATATTTGTTCAGATTATTCACATTTTTTGCAAAATTATACTTTGTTTTAGTGTAAATACATGAAAATATTTACATTTACAAACAGAAACATTTGCAGTTGTCATTATTTCTCTGTTCTTATGATAGTATTTGACTGGTCCTGCCCACTGCAGATTGAACTGGTCTGAATGTGGAACCTGAACTAAAAGGATTGGTCATATCTTAGTGCAACTTTTGCATTTGACAAATTCATCCCAGGGCCCAGATTGGACCCTTTGGTGGGCTGGATTTGGCCCCTGGGCCACATGTTTGACACCTGTGATTTAAAGTGTCATTCACGTTAGCTCAGCTCAGAGCCTGGATTTGTGTTCACAGTTCAGCCTCACAGTCAAACCCAGTTTGCATTAAAAACTCCAACAGACCCCCCCCCCCCCCCCCCCCCCCCCGGCCCCCCATGTGCAACCCTTCTAAAACTGTGCAAATGAAGCCACACTACTGAGGCTCCCACAGACAAAGCAGCCACAGTCTGCAGGGGGTCAGTTCAGTGGGGTCTGCACAGGGCCGGACCAGTAACATTACACTGGTCTATAAGTTTTTTTAAATTACCTGCTTCAGACATTAAATGTGCTAAATGTTCCACATTTGAATCAGATTAAAACTAATGACCACAGTGTTGGTTTGCTGCTGTTTTCCAGGTATATGATGGTGTGTTCTAACACAGATATGTTGGTTTGAGTCCATTTATCCAACACATGTGGAAATGTTCCACTGATAGAACCTGTAAAGTGAATGTTATTGTCATGTGCAGACAGTGTCTGAAGTCGATCTGACACTAATATTCTTTTGGAGTCACACCCATTCTCTCATTTATTCTCGAATTTCACATTTTGACCCAAGTCTGTATCAGGGAAACTTCAGCCAACCAGCATTTAGGACTGGATTAGTCTGTACCAGTGACTCACACTGGGTCAAATTTCACTCCTTTTATTCTGGAACCATTTAACTGGTAGACCAGTGGAATAGGCAAAATAACCTAGAAATAATACTCCAAACTTTTCTGTTTTAGTGTGAAAAAAGTACAATTACATTATGGAAATATCAATAACCTGAGCAACTAGAAGCACTCGGAGAGCGCAGACCTCCGCCAAGGCTGATCAGTGGCCCCCCCCGTGGGCCCCCCCACGCCAAGGAGGTTCTGTTTTTGCCAGGGTTTGTTTGTTTGTCTGTCCGTTAGTGTGCAACATAACTCAAAAAGTTATGGACAGATTTGGATGAAATTTTCAGGGTTTGTTGGAAATGGGATAAGGAAGAAATGATTAAATTTTGGTGGTGATCAGGGGTGGGGGGGCCCATGGGGGGGAGCGGCGCAGACCAGAAAATTTCATCCAAATCTGTCCATAACTTTTTGAGTTATGTTGCACACTAACGGACAGACAAACAGACAGACAGACAAACAAACCCTGGCAAAAACAGAACCTCCTTGGCGTGGGGCGGCCCACGGGGGGGGCCACTGATCAGCCTTGGCGGAGGTCTGCGCTCTCCGAGTGCTTCTAGTTATTAATAAAACTTACAGATCACAGTGGATCTTACGACGGCGTATTAGGGCCACATAAGAAAAAAAAAATTAAAAACGCTTGTCACTACAAGAATAAAGTCATTATTTAATGGGAATAGTCGTTAATGAACGAGAATACAGTCGTAGTTTTAAAAAAGTCATTTAACGAGAATATAGTCATTATTTAATGGGAATAAGGCGTTATTTAACAAGAATAAACTCATTATTTAACGAGAATAAAGTCGCTATATTCGAGAATGAAGTCATAATATAATGAGCAGTTGTACCTACTCATTGAATAATGTCGAACTGGGAACATTTCGTTCAGTTCTTCTTTCATTTGGGGTTTAGACACAAAGGTTAAATACTGAGTCTGTCCTCCATCAGCACATTAGTTTAAGGACTGTGAAGGGAGTTTACTCACATTGGGGTTTGTTGTAAGAACTGAACTGATTTGCAGTAAATTTCCTCTTTTGTTTCGGACAAACTGCTGCAGCGTTCGTCTGTAGGACTATCAGTGGAAACAGCAGAACTAAACACAGAGGGTTTGTGTTTCTGAACAAACTGTAGGGATGATACTCTGAGTTTTTGAACAGAAGGGAAAGCTGCTGCTTCACTTGTTGTCTTCGCTGTAAAACCAGAAACTGTAGAATTTTCAAAGTATTACGAGTTTAATCTCATAAAAGTAGGACTTTATTCTCATTAAATAATGAGTTTTTTAAAACTATGACTTTATTCTCGTTAATTAATGACTTTATTCTTGTAGTGACAACGTATTTATTTTCATATGTGGCCCTAATACGCCGTTGTAGGGTCTAGAAATGCACAAAACATGTAGTAACAGACAGAATATTGGTCAAATCACTTATTTTTCTTAACACATTTCAGGTTGCTCATATTTGTTCAGATTATTCACATTTTATTGTGGGAGAATAGTTGGTAAATATAAATATTTTCATAATGTAATTAAATTTTTTTCACATTAAACTAAGTCAAAAATTTGGAGTTGAATGTTAATATCATCAGAGTAATTTTAGCACTTTGCAAACTCACCCCACAGGTTGGACTGGATGGTTCGGTGGGTCGGTTTTGACCCATGGGTCAGATGTTTGACACCCCTGGTCTCCAGCTGTCTGATTCCAACCCAGTCCATAACACTACGTTACTGACACCAGTAACCCTGAGGATAGGGCATGTTTTGGGGAATGTTATTTGACCTTAAAGGAAGTCTTTTCTCTGTCGCTTTGTGCAGTTACTCGTCACCTCGAAGGTGAAAAACAGTATTTCAATATCTGACAAAGTGCTTTAAGTGTGAAAGACAAAACAATATTTACACTCTGTCCTTTCTTTGTTGCATTTCACTCATTTTTACGCCACATCGCACCTCACATGACCCAGCATTAAAACTATGGAAATATTCTTTAAAACAGTGAGTCTCAGCTGGTGGGTCATGGGCTTTTGTCTGGGTAAAAAATAATGTTAATAAACCAATCCTGTACTTTTTGTTTTTTATGGAGTTGAGCCCCGTCCATTCAGACTCCCCAGCAGTAGGGGGCAGTAATGAGCTGTAATTATAATTAACACCAGACATTTACAGCATAAAAGAAGGACCAAAAGTTTATATTCTTATCATGTTTAAACTCAGCTCTGACAGCGACTCCATCAGATCTGGTTTTATCTCCACTGGACAAAAACCTCAGTGTTTAATTCTTCTATAAGTGACTGAATGAACTGTAATTTTTACTGAATTTACTTTTTGGTTTTGGTTCAAATGGACCTAATTTAGTGTTAAAGGGAACATTTCCATATTTATCATCTCCACCTGCTGGTCAGTTTGGTTTGTTGTTAAACTTCTCTTCTGTGTTTTCATACTGTGATAGTCTGTGTTATCTCAGGTTCAAAACACACCCTATTCTATTAAATACATTTGAGAAGTTTAACTGTTATTAATTTGGGTCTTGTCTTGTCAGAGGGGTGATAGTCTCACTCCTTTTCAAATATGACACTTTTTCTCTTTTTCTTTTTTGTGTGTATTATTTTGTTGCTTCCTTGAATTTTCATTTCTATATTATGTTATGCAATGAAGTCAATTAGTAGCAATCAGGAAGCTTGTACTATTTCCATATTTGGAATAAATCAATTAAAAAAAAAAAAAAGAATAGTGGGTCCTGAACCCAGACCAGTTGAAAACCACTGCTTTAAAGTGTGACTTCACTGTTATTCTGAGTCAAAGTCCACCCACTGCGATGGAGGTCAGAGTCTGAACGTCCAGGCGTGGATGTGAGTAGTTCAGGGACATCTGTATAACAGAGTCACCAAGTACTTATACAGAAACATGAGGCTCTGAAAGGGTTCATCTGAGTTTTTGTGCTGGTTTTACCACCTGAGAAAAAGCTGCTGGAAAAAAAAGATCTATTTAACTTGAAGTTTGTTCTATATTTAGAATATTTGAATCCTCTTTAGGATCCGCATTATCTACAGCGTCTATGTTTGTTACGTTATTATAACCTCCTAAGACCCAGCAGTGGGTTTTCAAGAGTTTCACAGCTTTATAAAAAAAAAAACTAAAAAAAAACTGTCCACCCAAAAGGACATTCCATAAAAATGTTTTAAAATGCATTTGAAAAACTGTTGCATCATGATGTTCCCAATATAGTCAATTATTTAATTAAAGAAAGCCAAAACTTGTACTTTCTGGGGCTGACTGACTAACTGACTGACTAACTAACTAACTAAATAACTGACTGACTGACTGACTGACTGACTATCTGACTAACTAACTATCCACCTCTCATTTCCTTTTCTCTAACACTGTGCTTTCCTCTTATTTATCATACGTTTGTCTTTTGTAATCAGTTTGGTTTCAGCAGAACTTGTGCCTGTAACACACTGTGCAGTTATTGATTCTTTTATGCATTTATCAAACATCAATGCTAATATATCGAATTGAACGTATCTGTAGGTCAGACCCCCCCCCCCCCCCCCCATCCCTGGTCCCAGGGTCTGAACAAACACCCGTACACCCAGTCCATGTGCTGCTGGGCTGTAGGTGAGGTGTGTGATGTGCACAGTAGAGCCCCAGCCGATATGGGATACCGATAATGGGGGCTAAAAAAAAGCCAATATTCAATATATCGGCTGATATCTGATATTGTTGATAACCGCTATATTGGCCAATATATGAAATAAGAACATTGATTTACACAGGATATAATAATAATCTTATATTAGATAATTGTCAACAGGTGGATTAACAGTTGCATAAATCTTTGTTTATCTCACACAGATAATTAACCCAACTGTGAACCTGTGTATAATAGTCTGACATCAGACCGGTCTGAGCCGTGGAACCACAGGTTAACTGTGAACCTGTGTATAATAGTCTGACATCAGACCGGTCTGAGCCGTGGAACCACAGGTTAACTGTGAACCTGTGTATAATAGTCTGACATCAGACCGGTCTGAGCCGTGGAACCACAGGTTAACTGTGAACCTGTGTATAATAGTCTGACATCAGACCGGTCTGAGCCGTGGAACCACAGGTTAACTGTGAACCTGTGTATAATAGTCTGACATCAGACCGGTCTGAGCCGTGGAACCACAGGTTGTAGATGTGGGAGTTTTTCTGCTGGGCAGAGCAGACTGTTGAAAAAGATGTGAGTCTATATTTTATAAGCCATTATATAAAAATTGTTTGGTAAATCATTCTTTAAAATGTAAGCGACACCTACTGTACATTTAATGAGTCCAACTACAAAACAAACTATGCAATCACAAAAATAATTAGAGTAAAAAATATTACTACTACATAATTCTGTTTTCACTCACAAATGTGGATGTGTCTGCCTCACAGCACTGCAACTGCCCATGTGGACTAAGGACTAAACTGAGCATGTGCAGAGTGAATTAGGTGAGTCCTAAGTTGTTCCTGATTGGAGCAACAGACCCATGTAACAACTGTCCCCAGTCTCCCCTACACTATTAACACCCAGGCCTGCCTGCAGAATGAAACTGTGAGGTAGACAGGAAGTGCATGGACATGGGTGTGTGTGTGTGTGTGTGTGTGTGGGGGGGGGGGGCATAGTTCATAGGACTGGGGTCGGGGGGGGTGACAGCCTGATTGTCCGAGCAGAAGTGAAAGTGAAACTAACACGCTTTACTGTTCCTCTAACTCTCCGGCCAGCACACACACACACACACACACACACACACACACACACACACACACAGGAGCAGTGAGTGACAGAATCTCCGCAGCAAAAAAGTTAATAAATCGGTTACATATTGGCTGAAGTTGATTAATCGGTGATAAGCTATAATCAGCCCGATTAATCTGTCGGCCGATTAATCTGTCGGCCTGTAGTCCACAGGTGACAGAGGGACTGCAGACCCAGCTGTAGGACATGGAGACGACCTGCTGAAGACGCCACATGTCCAGGTTCAACTGCAGCTTTAACTCAGATGTCTCCATAAGAGCTCAGGACAAAAGGAACCAGAAAAAACATCAGACTGGTTTGGTCCACCTAAACTCATGGAAGGAAAACCGTTGAAATCACCAGTCCATTCTTCTAGTGTGTCTTCTGTTTGTGGACAGCGTGGACATCCGGACCGATGGTACTCTTTCCAGACAGGAAGGGAATGATCTTCTCAAACAGCAGAATGCAGCTGGCCATACCTGGGACAGACAGGAGAGGTTCATCTGGTGGACGTCCAAGAGCCATTCATACACTGAGGCTGTAGAGAGGACCATGTGTGCTAAAACTGACCGGTCTTCTGGTCTAAAGGTCTAACCGGTCTACAGGTCTAAAGGTCTAATGGGTCTACAGGTCTAACCGGTCTGACTGGTCTAACTGGTCTACAGGTCTAACTGGTCTAAAGGTCTAACGGGTCTACAGGTCCAACCGGTCTGACTGGTCTAACTGGTCTACAGGTCTAAAGGTCTAATGGATCTACAGGTCTAACTGGTCTGACTGGTCTCACCGGTCTACAGGTCTACCCGGTCTACAGGTCTACAAAGGTCAGCTCAGAGCAAGACCAGCACTAGGATGGACCACAGATATGGGTGCTTCTATGAAACTGGGTTATTCTAGTATCTGGTTGGTGGATAGGACTGTGTATTGGTGAGAATCTGACGACACGATACAAATCACAATACTAGGATCACGATACGGTATATCACGATATATCATAATACTGTAAAAAGGCGATTTTTTTGTTTGTTTGTTTTTTTAAAGATTATTGCCTGGAAGAACTGAATTACACCAGAAATCTGCATAAATACTAAACACATCTGTATTTGATCAGAACAGACTCTAATGCTACAGAACAGACTTTCAAATTCTCTTGCTAACATATAAAGCACTGAATGGTCTGGGCCCAAAATCCATCAGAGACCTTAACCAGTCTGACCCATCCAGACCCATCCAGTCTGGTGCAGGTCTGCTCTGGGTTCCAAAATCAGAACTAAACCTGGAGAATCAGCATTCAGTTTCTATGCTCCGTAGATCTGGAACAAACTACCAAAAAATATCAGGTCTGAGATCTGAGTCTGAGTTCTGTTCAGTCCAGGTTCCAGACTCACCTGTTCACTGAGTTCTGGTTCTGGTTCCAGACTCACCTGTTCACTGCTGCCGCTGACTAAGAGCCTTTTTACTTTTTAAATTTTATATTCTCTTTCCAAACTCTGCACTGCAACTCTCACTTTATGTGTGTGTTTGTATGTTTGTGGGTTTTATGTGTTTTCTTACTTGCTGTTTTTAATCCCCTTTACATGTTTCTTTTATAATGTTTTAAATGTGTTTCTTTTTCCCTTGTCGTTGTATTTCAATGTCCTGTGTGAAACACCTTGAATTGCCTTGTTGCTGACATGTGCTATATAAATAAACTTGCCTTGCCTGTAGCACAATATTTTTCTAATTCTCCTAGTTTCCACAGGAACTCCCATCTGCCTCTCAGACAAAGGTGCTTTTAGAATGATTCAAATAACCATTAATTAATAAAACAGTTTTAAATAATAATAAATAAGATATAAACAAGAAAGAAAAACAAAAGAAAAACAATAAACAAAAAGAAACCTCTACAATATCTGCATTTGAATAACTACCTAAAAATATCGATTCAGTACTTTTTAATATCGATACAATATTGTGAAATGAAATATCGCGATATATTGCAGAACCGATATTTTCCAACAGCCCTGTTGGTGGATGTTTGGGTCTTTATGGATTAAATCCCTAATTCAGGAAAATCAAATTTAAGACTTTTCAAGGATCTGCAGACACCATGGTCACATCACCAATAAAAAATATATTACAAATAAAAAGTCACAAACTTAACATTAATAAACATGATGCCAAATTGATCAAAGCTCATGTGATTTGATTCAGTCTTGAAGGTTAAATTCTAGTGACACAAAATGTTGGACTTTTTGGAAAAACAACATGGATGCAAGACACTTTTTTCATCTGGGTCTATCCATGAAACTGGGTTTATTTTAGTATCTGTCACTTTTCCATCTTTTTAGATCCAATATTTAAAGGTAAATGTGGACAGATTTACCCCAGGATGGACCTAATGATGACCTCAGAGAAATGCACAAAAAAACAACAACAAAAAAACCCAACATTATACTCTTGCTCTGATCCATCCCATAATTAATGAATTTTTAATCAAATATTGGGTCCAAAAACAGGACCCAAATACGGACATTAAATCTCCCTAGGTGTCAGTGCATTAGCTGTGTAAACCTGTGTGTAAATGCTCTTCTACAGACTCTAAATACAGACACTGTGTTCAATGTGTGAATCCTAGTGGGTTTTCTAATCCACACATGTGGGTTTGGCATCAGTCTCAATCTTATTCCAGGTTTGGTGTGGAACCCATCGTGTCCACTGGTGTTACATGCAGAACCTGAACATTAAACCCATAAAGACCCAAACAGCCACTGGTGACCAAAACCATCTACTGATCTAAACTGTTTAATTCCTGTTGATCCATTAATCCTATTAATCCATGTCAATAACTGGTGTAAAATACAGTTCTTCATTTTTTCATGGTCATCAGATATGACCATATTTGGACATTCAGACGCTCCATAGTTACTGTGGAAACACCATCATCTTCTACAACATTGATTCACCAGTAAAACCCATGGAGTTGGATCAATGACAGTGGATGGAGACAGTCGTTTTTAGATTCAGTTAGCGGTATCTTTGCTGAAAAAGTCACTTTTTCTTCCGTTTTCTCTGTTTTTGATATAATTACCCTCAACTTAAATCTGAGCTTTAATGAACATCTATGTAATCAGTGAATTAATTATAGGAATATGTATGATTTACACTGAAAAAAACCGCAAAATAAGGAGGATAATGTTACAATAAATGGTGATAAATCACTTAAGAAAAGTTAAATATAGAGAAAAGTTCATTTTCGCTATATTCATATAAGTAGCACTGGGTCTGCATGGGTTCAACGCAAACAAATCACAAGTGATTTTGCAACAGCAGTCATTTTTGTGAAACATTCTGCCTTGGATATTTACTTCAATTCCCAAAATGCACCTGTGAGAGAACAAAAAGATATTTAAAAAAATAGTAGTGTGTAATTTTCGTGTCCTTTTTTACTGCGTTACACGCAGATTTTTGTATGCAAGAATCAAATAAAGACGTGTTAAATCTGAAAAATAGTTTCTCTTTTATCTTAGTCAAGGTTATTATCGTTAACGAAAACTAACGAAATGACAAAAACTAGAATTGTAAAAACATTTTCGTTAACTGAAATAAATAAAAACTATAATTAAAAGAAAAAAAACATAACTAACTGAAACTGTATTGTGTGTTTACAAAACTAACTAAAACGGATAAAAATTATGCATAAAATTCCCTTCGTTTTCATCTTTGTCAATATCGGATTGATACGAAATCGATTCATTTCGCTCGAGCATTTTTCTCTGCTGGCACCATATGATATTTAAGGGTCCGTCACTTGTGGTTTCCAGTCGTCTTCTGGTCCCCACTCTACCTGGAAACATGGAGACTAAAGTTGGGAGAAAGCAGCAGAGTCCTGTCTGGGATTTATTTGAATACGACCACAGAGATAAAAAAAAAAACAAACTAAAACTAAACTAAAACTAAGCATTTAGAAAAAAATGAAAACTAATAAAAACTATCAAACCTGCTCTAAAAACAAATTAAAACAAACTGAATTAGAGAAAAAAAAGTAAAAACTAAATAAAACTAAACTAGAATGAAAAATCCAGAACTATTCGAACCTCGATTTCAGTAAATACTCATTTTTAAAACAGACCCAAAGTGCTACCAAACCTGCTTCCTAACATTCGTCTACATCTGGACTGAATTTTTAGCCCCTCCGTCCTGCTTTTAGGTCCAGTTTCATATCAACACCCACATGCTAACGACAAACCTGTCATTCAGCGCCCACTTCTACTCAGACATGTCTACCCAGCATTCATGTGGACACAGTCTCTGCAATAAATCTGCAGAGACCCGCAGAGACTGGGGGGTCTACTGAATGACCCATGGGCTCTGACAGAACATACAGCACCAGAAAAAATGATTAGACCATCAAAAGTCATCAAACACAATGGTTCTGTAATCCAGTCCTAACTCCTGTGTGTGTCATGTGACTAAAACAGACAGAACAGAAAACATGGAATGAATAAAAGTACTGTTTTTGGAAGAACAATGACACAGACACTGATGGAAGAACTGAAGGGATTTTGGTTTTTATCAAGAAAACATGTTAAATGGATAGATATCAGCTGTGAAATTAAACTACTATGAGCTATTTTTGTTGTTCTTGCTGTATTTGTCCAAACAAACGTACCTTCAGTTGGACCAGGCATTAAAATGAACAAGAAACTGCAGAAAACAAGGGGTGGTTTAATACGTTTTTCTGCGACTGTATGTGCCTCTGAACTACACTGCGATGCAGAACATGAATATCAACATCTGTCGTTAATTAGCTAAAAGCTGACAGATAAAAGAAGGTCCTCAGGTGGTCTTTACCCAGAAGGGGTCCCAGCCAGTAGACAAAGCAGTACTCCAGATAGGTGTGTCCGCTGCAGGGGAACTGGATGGAGAAGGCCAGGACGGGGTTAAAAACTGCACCTGAAACGGCCCCACCTGCACAGAAGAAGCAGAAGGTCCGGTCAACGGCACCGCTTAAACCCCAGAGTCCCCCCCCCGAACACTGAGGGGACAGAGGGGTCCCCACAGATGCACCCAGGACCATCCCCTGTTTGAACTGCAGCTGCACAGCCTCCTCCAACCACACAACCAGGTTAACCCTTTAACCCACTGGTTCCCAACCTGTTTTGTCTTGTGACCCCATTCTAAAATCACAAATTTCTGCTGACCCCAGACATTCAAAACGGAGACTTTTTTTTGATAAAACTAATTTGTTTTTGATCATGTAATAGTTTGCTATAATAATAATAACTAGAAGCACTCGGAGAGCGCAGACCTCCGCTAAGGCTGATCAGTGGCCCCCCCCGTGGGCCCCCCCACCCCCGATCACCACCAAAATTTAATCATTTCTTCCTTATCCCATTTCCAACAAACCCTGAAAATTTCATCTAAATCTGTCCATAACTTTTTGAGTTATGTTGCACACTAACGGACAGACAAACAAACAAACCCTGGCAAAAACAGAACCTCCTTGGCGGAGGTAATAATATAATAACAATGGTTTTAGAGGACATTTAGTCTGTTTAATGTCTATTATTGTGGACAGAGGCAGTAAATCCAGGTGTAGATTACTGCACAAAGGGAGAACTTTATTTTCCTTGGTCAGGATCTGTCCAGTCAGTCCAGCTGTGATTTACAAGGAGGACAATTAATACTGAACAAACAAGAACTGAAACTATGAATTATGAAAGAGCTGCAGCATCTGAAACTGACCACAGTGAACATGTGACACAGAAACAGAACCACAGAGCTGCAGTTTCACACCCACAGTTTGTCATGTCTGTTATGGATTGATTGTCTCTCTCAACTCACCATATATTTTTATTAGTGAGTTTTATTTTTATTGATTACTGGAAATTTCAGGTGACCCCATTTGAATTCCAGGTGACCCCACGTGGGGTCCCGACCCCAAGGTTGAAAAACACTGCTTTAACCCCTGACGTGTCTGAATTATTTTAAATATTCATTAAAACTAAACTGTTCGCTCAATAGAAAAACTTTCAAAACACGCTGATAGAATAGATGCTGTTCTTTCCATAGACATTGAGCATGCTCAGTACACCCCCCACCACCTGTGAAATGGGGGTTAAACCACAGAGCAGTGAGTGAGACCGACTCACTGTAAAAACAGACAATTTGGGCTCTTTTTTTTTTTTTTTTTACAGTTTTCCTTGTGTTTTTATGTTTTTGTTTGTTTGCTGTACTGTTATTTCCAGTGTTGTGGTTATTTTTCTTCTTTTTTTGTGTGTTTTTACTGAGTTTTGACTGTGGAACTACTTTATAGAGTTCAACCAGGTGTCAAAAAACAGCTGGACTGATTTAGAAAATTCCAATCCTTGTTGTTGTTCAGTGTGTTCCAGTTCACAGCTGATGTTCAACATCCTAAATCTGTTACTGATGTCCATTCTAGTGCCTTATTTAGTCCAAACCTGTCCAACTTCAGTTCCTCTCTTTGTCTTTTTCTGTTCTTCCACCTGTTTTGACCTAAAACACACAGTCAAACAAAAGCACTGAAGAAAAGGAACACAAGCACAAACTGACAGCAGCTTTAATGAACCTGAAACAGACGCAGATTCACAGCAGAACCTTTACCTGGAACCAGAGCTCAGGGGTTAAAGCACAGGTGTCAAACATGCAGCCTGGGGGCCAAATCCAAATCCGGCCCGCTAAAGGATCCAACCCGGCTCATGGGATGAATTTGTGAAAAGCAAAAATTACACTGAAGATATGAACAGTCAAGGATGTTAAAATCCTTTTAGGTCAATTCAATCTAAAGTGGGTAAGACCAGTAAAATACTATCAGAATAACCTATAAATAATGATTAATAATATTTTTTCTCTTTGTTTTAGTGTGAACAAAGTAAAATTACACAAAAATGTTTACATTTACAGACCAACCTTTTACAAAAATGTGAATAACCTGAACAAATAAGAACAGCCTGAAATGTCTTCAGAGAAGTCTGTGGAATTTCACCAAGATGTTGTGTGTATTTGTAGATCCACTGTGATCTGTACGTTGTGATGCACATGTATAAATGTTAGACTATGGTGCAATATTGTTAAAATTGCATTTATTTTTCTTGAGAATTTTCAGGTTGTTCATATATTTTTATGTTATGTTCATGTACGGTTCATAGATGTAAACATTTTCATTACCGAATTTTACTTTTTTCACTCAAAAACGTAGAGAAAAGTTTGGAGTTGATATTATTTAAAAGTTTTTATCCTATTATTTTACTGTTCCTGCCCACTTTATATCATATTAGGCCGAATATGGAACTGAACTAAAATGAGTTTGACAGCCCTGGGTTAAAGGGTTCATATGTGAACCTTTACCTGGAATCAGAGCTCAGGGGTTAAAGGGTTAAAGAACAGTTTCTGTCCCAGAGCTGTGGCTGCTCTGAACCAAACCACATAAACACAGACACTCCTGCTGCTGCTGCTGCTGGAAATAGTAACAGAAGCCATACTCAGGACAATGCACTACTCACTGCGAGTTAAAAGACCTGATAATACTTGACATTATTACTGACTCCTGTACATTCTGCAGATTTTTTTTTACTGATACTGGACTCACTTTTGTGTGTGTCTGTAAACTTGACTCATTTTATATTTATATTTTTATTCTTGACTATTCTTTTAATTGTGCATATTTTACTCTGAGCACTTTAGAGAACCTAAAAACTTATTTTGTTGCACTTTACAGTTGTGTTTTGTAATTACAGTGAAGCTTGTTCTGTTCTGTTCTGTTCTGTTCTCTTCTCTTCTCTTCTCTTCTGTTCTATTCTGTTCTATTCTCTGTGCAGTTTATGGCTGCAGATACTCATGGTGGAGTTGAGGTCATGGGTCATCCCTCACAACTATTTATACATTACCTTGACATTTGTTTCCCTCTTATTCTATAAATACACAGAAGGCCTGATGGCTGATGTTCATCTCAAGATGTGACGGTGTTGTTTACTTCAATAGCCTCCCAAGTGAAGGTGGGCAGGATACATAAAAGCATTTCTTTCCTGTTTAAAGGCTGGTTTTTCCTGACTGAAAGTTGGACGAAAACCAACAGGAATTTGTGTTTTAAATGAAATTAAAGATGATGAAAACAGTGTAAATGAGGTAAAAGAGGAAAGACAAAGGCAGCAGAACAGATGAAACACAACAGGAGTTATCAGCACAAAAATAGAATAGAATAGAATAGAATAGAATAGAATAGAATAGAATAGAATAGAATAGAATAGAATAGATCTGTATTGTCACTGTCACAGGAACAATGACAATCAGTTTAGCAGCAAATACATTATTTTATTTTGCACATTACAGTTTATTGTCAGACCTTACTGTTTTTCTACCATTTTTGTTTTTTATATTTATAATTTATTATGTATAGTGTGTTTGCTCTTGTATTCTATGTTGATGTCATGCTGTATTTTTGCTGTCTGTCATGCTGCTGCTGCACTACAATTTCCCAGTTTGGGATCAAAGTCCGTCAGTCCATCTACACAAGTAGTGCAAAAAAAAAAAAAAAAAAAAAGAATGTATAAAAATATCACACAAAATACTGAAAAATAAATATAGGCATGGGCAAAAGCTGTCTACATGTCGAAGTGTCCTTGAGCAAGACACTGAACCCCTAATTGTTCCCAGTAGGGCCTGGGATCCACCTACTAGTGTATGAGTGTGTGTGTGTGTGTGTGTGTGTGTGTGTGTGTGTGTGTGTGTGTGTGTGTGTGTGTATGTGTGTGTGTGTGTGTGTGTATGTGTGTGTGTGTGTGTGTGTATGTGTGTGTGTGTGTGTGTGTATGTGTGTGTGTGTGTGTGTGTGTGTGTGTGTGTGTGTATGTGTGTGTGTGTGTGTGTGTATGTGTGTGTGTGTGTGTGTGTGTATGTGTGTGTGTGTGTGAATGGGAGACTTTGTAAAGCACTTTGGGCACCATGAAGGTGTAGAAAATGTGCTATATAAGTGAGAGAGCTTTATATATACTTTTACACTGTTGTTTTTTCTATATGGATATTATATGTTCAGCTGATTCTGGGATAAAGGACAAGTTGTTTTCACTGTCATTTTCAGTCATGTCTTTTTCACATTTTTACAATTTTTTCATCTATTCAAATAATGGTTTAATCAAATCGAAGAAAATAATTGATTGATTAATCATTACAAAAATAATTGATAGGTGCAGCTCTAAACACTTTATCCTATCATTGAAAATGTCAGTTAACAAGTGTTCAGAGAACACAAACCTCCACCAAAGCACTCCAAACACTGTGCATGTGTGGATCCACTCTTTCTGTGTAAATCCAACAGTTTCCAGGTTGTTCCATACAGCAGAAACAGTTGAATCTGGTCCCAGTCATGTGTCTGTCCAATTAGATTCAATTCACATCAATATTAGTTGAGTTCTAGTTTTAAATGTGTGGGAAATGGGATTTTCAGTGTTCAGTGTAAATGTCCACAGAGTCCACATTCCACAGTGGATGTGGACAGTTTAGTTCCAGATACAAGAGATAGTTCTAAGCTACAGGTGGATCCAACTGGAGGAGAATCGGAGTCGTTTGGAATTTTGGATGAATTTTGGAAAATATCTCAATGGTGACAGATGGAAAAACTGTAGATGTTGTGACCTTGCTGTGACCTTGAACTTTGTCCTACTGGGACCAAAATGGACTGGATTGGTCCCAGGGCCTAGGCCTATCTGTGGGGAAGATCTGGGAAAGATGGGTGGAAGAGTTTTACACTAAAGATGCAAACAAACAAACAAACACAAACAAACAAAGCAAAGTGATCACAAAACCCCCTGGTGGAGGTAACCAGAGGTTTCATCCAATGCACAGGTGTCAAACATGCAGCCCTGGGATGAATTTGTGAAATGCAAAAACTACACTAAAATATGAACAATCCTTTTAGTTCAGGTTCCACATTCAGACCAATTCAATCTCAAGTGGACAGGACCAGTCAAATACTACCATAATAACATAGAAATAATGACAACTGCAAATGTTTCTCTTTGTAAATGTAAATATTTTCATGCATTTACACTAAAAATAAAGTATAATTTTGCAAAAAATGTGAATAACCTGAAATGTCTTAAGAGAAGTAAGTACAATTTTAACAATATTCTGCCTGTTACTAAATGTTTTGTGTGTTTGTAGATCCACTGTGATCTGTAATTTATATATAACGTACATGTGTAAATGATAAACTGAGGCAGAATATTGCTAAAATTACACAGATTTTTTCAGTTTGTTCATGTTATTCACATCTTTTGAAAAGATAGTTTGTAGATGTAAACCTTTTTATAATGTAAATGAACTTTTTTCGCTCTAAAGCACAGAGAAAAGTTTGGAGTTGACCTAATTTCTATAATATTCTGTTAGTATTTTACTGGTTCAGCCCATTTCAGATCTCATTTGGCTGAATGTGGAACTGAACTAACATGACTTGGACAGCCCTGCTCTCATGTTTTCCAATGAAATATTCTGCATATTTAACTGTGAGGCAGATCCTCTCTGTAAACTTTCCGCCTGTGCTGGAATATAAGCCTGTCCCACTGGCTGAGAACCAGGACCCGGAGGACCCGGATGGAGCAGTGCAGCTGTGGAGGCCTCCATCCGGGTCCCTGTTGGGACTCACCTGTGTACACCAGTCCGGTGATCACCGCCGCTATGACGTGCACCCGCAGCCTTTGGTCCAGTTTGTGCACGTGCATGACCGCAGCCTGCACCGTGAACGCGCACGCCAGCTCCACGGCGGCGGCCTCCGGCACCGTCCCGCCGAGGGGGTCGAAGCACCTGTACCCGAACCTCCGGTGGCGGAGGTGGACGTCGGACAGACCCAGCGACCACACGAACCGCGCGAAGTACTGCGCCGCGACCGCAGCCGCGAACTGGCACGCGCACAGGAGGAGGGCCGGGCCGGCGCCGCCGCTCCGCCGGCACATCCTCTCCAGAACCCCGCACGGGTTACACGACGCCCCGCGGAACGTGGAGATGTGGACCACGGTCATGGTGTAGGTGAGGGCCAGGCCCGCGCACGGCCCCAGCCGGGCCGTGTCCCCCAGCAGCTTCAGCTCCTGCGTGCACCCGCACAGCTGGAAGGTGGACGCCGCCTCCAGCAGGTAGAGCCAGGAGGAGGCTCCGGGGCCGGGGCCGGGGCCGGGGCCGGGCGGCAGGAGGGCGGCCGTCCGCCGGGTCAGCTCACTGAGGGCGACCACGGCCCCCAGCACCGTCACGGACACCCACAGGTCGGACATGTGGACGGCGGGAACACACACCGACACCGGGATCGAACTAGTCCAAAGTACCGGAGCAGGACTGAACTTTGATTTTCCACGACTACAAAGTCCATCAGCCACCGCGTCAAGACGGCGCCCCAACCCGGAAACACGGACAAACCCTTCACAATAAAAGCTCCGTTCAGTCCCTTCATCATCAGTAAACTCAAACCATAAAGCACAGGGGTCAAACATGCGGCCCGGGGACCAAAACTGGACCCCCTAAGGGTCCAGTCTGGGCCCTGGGATGAATGTGTGAAATGCAAAAGTTATACTGAAGATATTAGCCGTTGTAGTTCAGGTTCCACACACAGACCAACTTAATCTGCAGTGGGTCGGATCAGTAAAATACCACCATAATGACCTATGAATATGCACCACTCCGAATTTTCTGTTTGTAAATGTAAACATTTTCTTATCCATCCATCCATTATCCTCCGCTTTATCTGGGGCCGTGTTGTGGGGGTAACAGTCTAATCATGGCCACCCAGACTTCCCTCTCCCCAGACTCCTCCCTCTCCCCAGACTCCTCCTCCAGCTCTTCCGGGGGGACCCTGAGGCGTTCCCAGGCCAGCCCACAGACATAGTCTCTCCAGCGTGTCCTGGGTCTTCCCTTAGGTCTCCTCCCAGTGGGACATGCCCAGAACACCTCCCCAGGGAGGAGTCCAGGAGGATCTGAACCAGATGTGTGATCCACCTCAGCTGGTTCCTCTGGATGTGGAGGAGCAGCGGCTCTACTCCGAGCTCCTCCCTGGTGACTGACCTCCTCCCCCTATCCCTAAGGGTGGACCCAGCCACCCTGCGGAGGAAACTCATTTCGACCGCTTGTATCTGGTCCTTTGGGTCCTGACCCAAGGCTCATGACCATAGGTGAGGGTAGGAACGTAGACTGACAGTAAATCCAGAGCTTCTCCTCTCGGCTCAGCTCCTTCTGAACCATGACAGACCGGTACAGCGACTGCATCACTGCAGACGCTGCACCGATCCACCTGTCAATCTGACACTCCATCCTTCCTTCACTGTGAACCAGACCCAGATACTGGAACTCCTCCACTTGGGGCAAAGAGTCTCCACTGACCCAGAGAGGGCAGACCACCTTTTTCCTTTTTCATGTCATTTTACTGTATTTACACTAAAACAAAGTATCATTTCACAAAAATGTAAATAACTTGAACAAATATGAACAATTTTAAAATGTCTGAAGTGCAAGTTTAACAATATTCTGTCTGTTATTAAATGTTTTGTGTATTTGTAGATCCACTGTGATCTGTAATTCATAATTTACATGTGTAAATGATAAACTGAGACATAATATTGTTAAAATTGCACTTAGTTTTCTTAAGAAATTTAAGTTTGCTCGTTATTTACATTGTTTTAAAGGATAGTTGGTAAATGTAAACATTTTCATCGCATAATTTTACTTTTGTCATTCTGAAACAGAGGAAAGTTTGGAGTTCACATTATTTATATTAATATATAAATAATGTAATGTGATTATTTAACTGGTCCGCCCCACTTCAGAAATTCAAACTTGGCCTAATGTGGCCCCTGAACTAAAATGGAAACATCAAGATTTATGACACTGACTCACCATTCAAACCCATGCAGATTAACAAATCACTGTGGTTCTAGAAGCTTGGTGTTGCCTTCAGTTAATGATTAATTTTCTCTGTTTTGATACAATAACCATTTACTCTGAACTTGTATGAACAAATATATAGTAAAACAAATGTAGATAAATGAATGTTTTCCACTGAAAAATGCTAAATGCAAAGGATATGTTACATATTACAATGTAAAACCCACTGTAAATAATATATTCATATACATATATACTTTTAATAGACTGGATCCACACATCCACTCACTATAAAAACTCCAATTTGCACTCTGTTCATATTACATTATAAAATCCACTGTAAACCTCCACTCATTGTTTTCTTTCTCTCCAGTGGACTGTTTGTCTATATTATGTCCTGGTCCACATATTGTCTGGGTTCATATGGGAACTGTATGTCATGAGTAGGGATGTAACGATTACCGGTAGAACAATAAACCGCAGTAAAATTCCTGACGATTAGTATTACCATTTAAATTCTAATTATCATGAGAACTGTGTTTGATTAGCACACTTTGAAAACTAATGGTCCTGCACATTTCCTGGAGAAGCAGCATCTATCTATCTATCTATCTATCTATCTATCTATCTATCTATCTATCTATCTATCTATCTATCTATCTATCTATCTATCTATCTATCTATCTATCTATCTAGTAAAGTTTATGTGTAGAGAAAAAACATGTGTAAGGCTCCATAAAAAATAGTTCTGGGTATTTAACCCTTTCATGCATGAATCATTAGAACCACAATCAAGATTTTTTTCCTGAGTGTTTTTATTCTCTTTTCGGATGAAAAAAACCCAATGCAACTGATTTTTTTTTCTTTTTCTTTTTTTTTGTATGAACCTTACCCTTTTGAACCTTAGTTACAAAACTGTCCACTCATCTGGACACCATACGTTTGATTTTTGAAGAAAAAAACCCCCATGTATTTACTGATATGCTGTGTGAAAACTATGGAATAGAAACATTTTTAATGCTGCTAATCTGATGTTTTCTCACATTTTAACATACTATAATGCTAGTTATTACGCACTTCGTGGAGACAATATGCAAAAACAGAGAACTTATTGTTTAAAAAAAAAAACCTCTTATTTACAGTCTATTTACAACTAGCAATTTTTTACACTCAAACATGTTTCTACAGATCAGGTTTATCAAGAACAGCAAAGTTACAGTAATGGTCTGAATGTCAGTGTATTATTATGGGATGGTGCATAAGTGTCCGCTGTGTTGGCTGATATGGAACTAAAATGAGAAAAGCCTTGAATATACAAAAGAACACCTTTGAACAGCTGTCCACTGGAGTGAGCCCTGGGCATGAAAGGGTTAAGGTTCATAATCAGAGTGAAATATTCCAGCTACTGTTATTACTAGTCTTCCAGAGGATTTGCGTTTGTGTAGTTTTATTTTGGAGGGTCACCAGGATGTGTGTGTTTCCTGTGTGGTACTTGCCGTGGGGGGTGGGCTCAGGAGGCGGTCCACGGTCTGGGAAGGGCTGTAGGGGCGGGGCCTCAGCTTCTCTGCCGTGACGTCTTTGTGTGGTTTGGCAACTTTTTCAAAGAGTAAAGGGGGGGGGGGGGGGGGGGGGGGGGGGGTCAGTTCTGCACATACACAAACTGAACTGAACTATTAAACCTGTGGTTTTGAACCCTCAAAGACACAAACAGACACTGGAAACCAAAAGCATCTAATCTGATGTAACTCATCTGATATAACATGGTTCAAACCTGCTGATCCACTAATCCTATCAATCCATGTTGATAATTAGTGTAAGTAATCGATAAAATGAAAAAAAAAAAAGAAAGACAGAAAAAATAATCAGAAACAAAAACAAAATAAACCACAAACTGAACAACACTGAAGAAAAATGTTGAAATAATTGGTGTAAAATACAGTTCTTCATCTTTTCATGGTCATCAGATATGACCATATTTGAACGTTCAGAGCCTCAGTAGTTACCGTGGAAACACCGTCATCTTCTACAACATTGATTCACCAGTAAAACCCATGGAGTTGGATCAATGACTGTGAATAAAATTAAGACAAATGGAGAAAAAAAACATACCAAATTATATATAATGTGAAAAAATAAGCAAAAAACTGAGTAAAACAAAGTAAAAAAGAATAAAATAAGCAACAAAATGAACAAGAACAGCCAAAGTAATGAATAAAATGTATAAAAACAAATAATAAATCAAAAAAATAATAAGTAATATTAACAAAATAAGCCACAAACTGAACAACATTGAAAGAAAAAGAAATAGTCAAGAAAATGTTGAAAAATGAAAAAAAAAAAAAAAAAAAAAAATTATATCGGCAACAGAATGAACCAGTACACCCAAAGTAATCAACAAAATGAACAAAAAATAAATGAAAAAATAATCAGAAACAAGAACAAAATAAACCACAAACTGAACAAAATTGAAGAAATATGTTGAAATAATTGGTGTAAATTACAGTTCTTCATCTTCATCCTCCTGGTGGAGGTAATTATGGAAAATTACTGTATTTTTATGAGATGGTTATTTTATTTATTTATTTATTTATTTATAACATTTTTTATGGGTTTTTTGTTTACAGCGCTAAGTAATACTGAAAAGAACCCCCAATTAAGAAGTGCTAACCTGCCTTTTGAAAAAATACATGTATTTCAAAGACCCCAAACTCACTGAATGCCACCAGAATTTATGTCATCCTGACCCTGTCATGCATGAATTAGAACAACCTTAATCAAGATTTTTTTTTTTTTTTTTTCTTGAGTGATTTTATTCTTCTTTAGGCATTAAAAAAACAATGCGATATTTTTTTTTTATTATTAAGCTATTTTTCATGGTGCTGCAAAAATGTCCACTTAGCTGGACACCATGTGTTTAATTTTTGAAGCAAAAAAAAAACATGTATTTACTGTGAAAACTATGAAATAAAAACATTTTAATGCTGCTAATGTGATGTTTTCTCACATTTTAACTTACTCTAATACCAGTCATTACTCACTTCATTGAGAGAACATGCAAAAACAACAACTTTTGTTGTTAATTACAGTCTAATAACAATAACAAGGAATTGATTTACACTCAAACATGTTAGATCAAGTTTATCTAGAACAGCAAAGTTACAGTCATGTTATCAGCTGTAATGTTTGGGATGGTGCATTAGTGTCCACTGTGTTGGCTGATCTGGAACTAAAACAACAAAACCCATGAATATACAAGAGAACAGCTGGAGAAGAACTGTCCACTGGACTGACCACTGGACTGACCACTATGCATGAAAGGGTTAATAACAGCATTTCTACTATGGGGACATGGCACAATACCAGTTACCAAAATGACTGCATCATCCAGTTAGTGGGAGGTCACCTGACTTTTTTAGTGTTCTCTATCCATGTGTCCTTTTTTTGTTCAAATTTTCTTTTTAATCTAAGATTTTTTGGCTGTGGGGCCTAACAGTTAGGACACATTTTAAATCCATTAAAAATCTTGTCCTTACAAGCAGGGCAAGTTTTCTTCAGCTCCCCTCCCCTCTTCAACATGGTATGGTGATGCTGTAAACCAGAAACAAGAAGAAGGTATTACTTCTGTTAATGCAAAAAAAATTAAAAAAAATTTAAAAAAAATCCCTTCACCCATATGGACCCAGTGTGACTTTTGTGGCTGTTCCCTAATGAATTGTTCTTTCTATTTAACATTTCCTAAGTGATTTAACACCATTTATTCTAATATTATCCTCTGAATTTTGCATTTTTTCCAGTGAAAATCATCTATTTTCCAACGTTTAACTGACTGATCATGAAGACGTTCATTAAAGCTCAAAGTAAAGTCAAAGGTTATTATATCAAAACAGAAAAAAAAAACTGCAGAAAAAGTAAATTTTTCAGCAAATCTGTCATGAACTGAACTTAAACCCAGTGTGTCCATCTACTGTCACTGATCCAACTACATGGGCTTGACTGGCTTTGTTGATTTATTATTTGTTTTTATTCCTTTTATTCATTACTTTGGCTGTTTTTGTTCATTTTGTTGCTTATTTTATTCTTTTTTCTTTGTTTTACTCAGTTTTTTGCTTATTTTTTCACATTATACATAATTTTGTAAGTTTTTTTCTTCATTTTTGTTCATTTTATCCACTGTCATTGATCCAACTCCATGGGTTTTACTGGTGAATCAATGTTGTAGAAGATGACGGTGTTTCCATGGTAACTACGGAGCCTCTGAACACCCAAATATGGTCATATCTGATGACCATGAAAAGATGAGGAACTGTATTTTACACCGATTATTTCAACATATTTCTTCAATTTTGTTCAGTTTGTGGTTTGTTTTGTTTTTGTTTCTGATTATTTTTTCTTTTTTTTTTTTTTGTTCATTTTATTGATTACTTTGGCTGTACTGGACCATTCTGTTGACTACTTATAATTATTATCATTATTTTTTTTAAAAAACATTTTTCAACATTTTCTTGCCTATTTCGTTTTTTTTTCTAATTTTGTTCAGTTTGTGGCTTATTTTGTTAATATTACTTATTATTTTGATGATTTATTATTTGTTTTTATTCCTTTTATTCATTATCTTGACTGTTTTTGTTCATTTTGTTGCTTACTTTATTATTTTTTACTTTGTTTTACTCATTTTTTTTTTTTTTTTTTGGCTTATTTCACATTATATATCATTTTGTATGTTTTTTTCTGGATTTTTGTTCATTTTATCCACTGTCATTGATCCATCTCTATGGGTTTTACTGGTGAGTCAATGTTGTAGAAGATGGCGGTGTTTCCACGGTAACTACGGAGCCTCTGAACGTTCAAATATGGTCATATCTGATGACCATGAAAAGATGAAGAACTGTATTTGACACCAATTATTGACATGGATTGATAGGATTAGTGGATCAATAGTTTAGATCAGTCGATGCCTTTGATCAGTGGTAGATGTTTGGGTCTTTATGGGTTAATTGCTGAGATATTTTACCTCTATAATAATGGTGTCAATCTTTTAACTGTGTTGTGATATACACTACTCCGATAACTGACAAACTTGCAGTTTTGTCGAAACACGTACGTGACTAATCCGCAGAATTGTTTTGAAACTTGCCGTGCTAACATCAAACTTGAATTGGTCAGTACGGGCTGTTCAATAAGTTCATGGCCTCACCCAGAACAGAACAACACAGACTGATAATTTATATTTTATTTTTCAACATAATCTCCATTTACAGCAATGCACTTGGTCCATCGATGTTCAAGCATCACTATCCCATCACGAAAGAATGTAACATCCTGTATTATAACAACCAGTATTTCTGGGTGAGGCCATGAACTTATTGAACAGCCCTCGTAGTTCCTCCTCTAATGCTGATTGGACCTCTGCCTGGGTTTAGCCACAGACATGGACGACCGAAATGTACTGGTCCAGTTTATAACAAGGCTGTCAAACTCATGTTAGTTCAGTTCCACATTCAGCTAA
Organism: Sphaeramia orbicularis; assembly: GCF_902148855.1. NCBI lineage: Eukaryota > Metazoa > Chordata > Actinopteri > Kurtiformes > Apogonidae > Sphaeramia > Sphaeramia orbicularis. The sequence goes on along the minus strand of NC_043970.1, from coordinate 129,841 downwards.
ATTAGATCTGCAGTGGGCCCAACCAGTAAAATAAGAACACAATAATATATAAAGAATGTCAACTCCAAAATTTTCTCTGTGTTTTAGAGCAAAAAAAGTTAATTTACATTATGAAAAGGTTTACATCTACAAACTACCCTTTCAAAAGAAGTGAATAACATGAACAAACTGAAAAAAAAAGTGTAATTTTAACAATACACTGTAAAAAAAAAAAAATCTGTAATTTAACAGAATTTTCACAGTTTACTTGACAGATTTTTCCTGTATTTTAAAGATACAGGAAAATATCAATGAAATGACAAAAACAGACTGTGATTTTACATGTCAAATATAAAATAACACGAAAAAACTGTAACTGAATAACCATAAAATTTCAATTTTTTAAAAGGAATTTTTTTCTTTCTTCAAAGAAAAATACAGTTAAAATACATTTGCAAATGTATTGTAATTTCACAAATATTTGTTTTCTATTCATGAGATTAAACTGTTAATTGAAAGTTTAACACTGTAAAATAAATAAATAAATAAATAAAATGAGATGAAATTACTGACAATTAACCATAAAAGAAGTATTTGTTCTGTCAGTTGAACCAGACTTTTTATTAATTGACAAATATCTTGTGTAATTACAGGAGGTTTCACAACAAAAATGTTGAATAAATGTATTTTTGTGAATGTATAACATGTATAAGCACTGATAAACTGTCCAAATACGGTTTTTATCAGTGGATTGGACAACTGAGTCTCACTGAAAATTATATACATATATATATATATATATATATATATATATATATATATAAAAGTAGTTTGATTGTTTTAATACATGTAAATATTCTTTATTAAACATTAAAAAGTCAAAAAAAAAAAAAAAAAAAAAAAGAAAAATCTCAAGTAAAGTTAGGGCAAAAACTGTATTTTTATTAAGGAAAATTACCGTATTTTTATGAGATGGTTATTTTACGTTATTTTTCAGTATTTTTTGGCGCCCCTGCTGCCGGAATTATACCTTTTTTTTTTTTTTTACACTGTATTATACTTCAGTTTATCATTTACACATGTACATTAGAACTTAGAGATCACAGTGGATCTACAAACACAAAACATTTAATAACAGGTGGAATATTATTAAAATTGTACTTACTTCTCTTAAAACATTTCAGGTTGTTCATATTTGTTCAGATTATTCACATTTTTTGTGAAATTATACTTTGTTTTAGTGTAAACACATGAAAAGATTTACATTTACAAACAGAAACATTTGCAGTTGTCATTATTTCTATGTTCTTATGATAATATTTGACTGGTCCTGCCCACTGGATATTGAATTGGTCTGAATGTGGAACCTGAACTAAAAGGATGGTTCAGATCTTCAGTGTCATTTTTGCACTCCATAAAATCATGCCAGGGCCGGATCGGAACCTTTGAAGGGCCGGATTTGGCCCCCGGGCCGCATGTTTGACACCTGTGGCCTAGGGTCATGGCAGATGCAGTTTACTAGGTGACCCACAGGGGGCAGCACTAATGAACTCCAATGACCACCTCAGTTTGAGACAAGATTCAGAAAGTCAGGAGGAAACAGAAAGATTGAACCCTTTCATGCATAGTGGTCAGTCCAGTGGTCAGTCCAGTGGTCAGTTCTTCTCCAGCTGTTCTCTTGTATATTGGTGGCTGTTGTTGTTTTAGTTCCAGATCAGCCAACACAGTGGACACTTCTACCCCATCCTATACACTGACATTCACACCATTACTGTAACTTTGCTGTTTTTAATAAACCTGATCTGCAATAACATGTTTGACTGTCAATCAATTGCTAACTGTTATAAGACTGTAATTAACTTTTCTTTTTCTTTTTTTTTTTTTTTGCATATTATCTCCATGAAGTGAGGAATAACTAGTATTAGAGTCTGTTCAAATATGAGAAAACATCCGATTAACAGCACTAAAAATGCTTTGATTTCATAGTGTTCACATAGTAAATCACCTTCTGATGATTAGTTTTAAATACATGTTGCTCTGCTTTCAAATTAAATGCATGGTGTCCAGCTGAGTGGACATTTTTGGAACCCCATGAAAAATAGGTTCATTCAATAAAATTCAATGGGATTGTTTTTTTCACACCTAAAGAGGAATAAAAACACTTAGGATAAAAATCTCAGCTAAGGTTCTGATAATTCTTGCATGAAAGGGTTAAAGGTCAGGGGTGGAGAGCACAGTGTGTCCTTCATGGCCGTTGACAGTGACCTGAGGCAGTATCACATGGAAAATCCTCCTGTTAGTGGGATGGACATAGAGCCACTGGCACTGAGTCCAGAGCACTGAAACCAAGCCTCAAAGTGGATTTACAGAGAAAAATGCACTCCAACTGGACTGGGTTCATCTCACATCAACCCAAAACAGACCAAACATGTGCTGTGGTCACAGAAGTCCACGTTTCAGCTTGGTTTCAGAAAAGTTGGCCTGTAATGCTCTGTCCACTACAAAACTGAACACATGTCCATGACCACTTCAGGTTCCTTCATAGTGCTGTAAAGGCTGCTGTCCCATTCTAGAAAAAACAAAAGCTGTTTTCACTGAACATGATAGAACAGGATTTTACTGAGTGGATGGAACCCAGCTCATTGTGGAACCTTCAGTTCCAGACAGTAGTTTCCCTAAATGCCCCTTAGTCCGCCTAGCCCAGTGTTTTCCTACGCACCCTGAACGCCTCACAGGTCCAGGATCAGAATCGTCTGATTTCTGCCGCATTTCTTTTGGAATTCAGACACTGACAAAGAAGAAACCCACGAAGAGAGAAATCACAAAACTGGGTGAGCAGTTGGAGCAGAAAACTACAGATTTATACTGGACAAAAGTTTGACAATTGTTCAGTAAGTTCATAAATCCACTCTGTTTATCCTGGTAAGTTAGCTGCACCGATTAGCTTAGCTTAGCTTAGTTTAGTTTAGTTTAGCTTAGTTTAGTTTAGTTTAGCTTAGCTTAGTTTAGTTTAGTTTAGCTTAGCTTAGTTTAGTTTAGCTTAGCTTAGTTTAGTTTAGCTTAGCTTAGCTTAGTTTAGCTTAGCTTAGTTTAGCTTAGCTTAGCTTAGTTTAGTTTAGCTTAGTTTAGTTTAGTTTAGCTTAGCTTAGCTTAGCTTATTTTAGTTTAGTTTAGCTTAGCTTAGTTTAGCTTAGTTTAGTTTAGTTTAGCTTAGTTTATCTTAGTTTAGTTTAGTTTAGATTATTTCTGTCAGTTCATCCATTTCTTAGCTGAATGTAGAATGTCAGATGTCATATGGAAGTGGATCTGTCTAAACCCAGTCAGGATATGAAAGTTGTTCTGATATTAAACTGTAAAACCGTTTCATATGAGTTGAGTTGTGCTGGAGCTAAGCTAAGCTAAGCTAACATTGAGGCTTTCCAAGCTAACACGGCGCCGTGTGTTCTACTGCTGTGGATGTGTTGACATATGACTGACATGGATTCAAGCAGTGGGACTGAAATTCAACACTATTAAATGGGTGCAGGTATTTGGATCCTGAAAACACAGCCCTTCTTAAATGTCCTCTTTTCTTAGTTCTGCTGAATGTTGTCCAGTGTTAAAGGTAAATGTTTGTTCTGTGGACTGTCTTAGTAATCGTCTGTCCATTTGTGTTCAGGCTGGTTTTTGCTGGATTTTCTTCTGTGGACAGAACTGCTGCCTTCCCCTGGGACGCCGTCCTCAGGACAGACCAGGATGTTCATCTTTTCCATGGATGGAGGGAGGATCTGGATCAGTGGAACTGAAGGTTTGGATCAGAGATTTGAATTTTCTACTGTTTTTCTTCTGAGATTTCAGAGGTTTGAATTGGGTCGAAAATATAAAAGTGAAACACTGGAAATGTTAGATGAGTAAGTGTACAGCTGAATGTCAGACACTGGGACACACTGAACTCATGAACATTGAAGGTGAACCTTAAACTGAAGAGGACAGTGTTCGCTCCATCAGCAGTGAGTTGTCCAACTGAGACATGTGGACATGCACTGAGGACACATTCACACAGGAAACAGCTGTCAGCTCCACTTTACTGCAAATGCTCATTTTCCTGCATATGTTTAGTGTTCAACCAGTGTTGGAGCGTCTGTAGGACGAGCAGAGGGACAGTTTTGGGATTCATCCAGTATTGTTCCAGTCCATTTCCACACTGTTTACTTCAGCTGAACCTCCTCAGACCCAGGACATGTCAGCAAAGTACAAGCTTTGGCTTTTTATTCAATCAGTGCCGATACTGGAAACATCAGGATGCAACAGTTTTTTTTTTCAGTTTTCACTTTTTTTTTGTTTAAAGTTGTGAAACTCTTGTCTACAAATGTGGACAGAGGGTCTTTGGAGGTTAAGCTTTAAGGTGATTATAAACTCAGTATCTGAACTGAATCTAGACACGGACACATATATCGGAAACATATATTACCTGAGCTGAGTTGATTGGTATCATCATACTTCCTGTTTTTCTGTCCATGCAGTCATCATGAGGCTCAACGACAGCATCAGCCAATCAGCTATCAGCAACTAGGGCCCACAGGAACCCAGTGTGGTTTGGTTCTTTCCATCTGTGATATGGATCAGAAAAGTGAAGAGTAAGAAAACTGAACCCTCTGATATTGATCAGCAACAAAAAAAGAACAGTCAGCCTCAACACTGACACATACTACTGCACTGACACTATATATAAATATATAGGGATATATATTATATGTTAGGGATGTAATGATTACCGGTATAATGATAAACTGCAGTAAAATTTCAGACGGTTAGTATTACCATTTAAATTCTAATTCTCATGATAACTGTGTTTGATTACTGCACTTTTCAAGAGGAAACGCCGATGTAAAGATCTGCTTTTATGTCAAATATTTCAGTATAGTTTTAATTTATTACAATTTTAATTTTGTGTACCTAATATTTGGAACCAACATTCACTTTTAAAGTCTCTGAAAAGGTTCGTTAAGCATCTGTGTGTTATTTATGCATTAAATTATATACGTTTTTGAAATCGGATTTTATATATTTTTATGTTTTTATGGATTGGTTAAAGTGAAAAAATAATAGGCAGATGATCTAGATCAGGGGTCTCAAACTCCGGTCCTCGAGGGCCACTATCCTGCATGTTTTAGATGTATCCCTCTTCCAACACACCTGATTCAAATGATAAGCCTATTATCAAGCTCTGCAGAAGCCTGATAACGACCGTCAGGTGTGCTGGAAGAGGGAAACAACTAAAACATGCAGGATACCGGCCCTCGAGGATCTGAGTTTGAGACCCCTGATGTAGATGAAGTTGTGCTGAAAAAACAGATCCCAAACATGGGTATAGTAAACATTTGTTTCTGTAGTATATAAAGGCCAAATCAGAAGGACTGAAAAACAGACAAAATAGACTCAGACCACTAAGGGTTAATATTTGAATGTTTCTGACACAGAAGGGACATTGTACCAATTATTTACTTATGTAAAATACAACTTGGTTAAATTATTTCAGTGTGTGTATTAGTACTTTTTGAACATTTTGAGCACAATTTTAATAATACTGTGATAATAATGATAACTGTGAAAATTTTGGCCACAATAACCATGATGTGAAATTTATATATATATATATATATATATATATATATATATATATATATATATATATATATATATATATATATATATATGTGTGTGTGTGTGTGTGTGTATATATATATATATATATATATATATATATGTATATATATATATTGCCAAAAGTATTCACTCATCTGCCTTGACTCTCATATGAATGTCAGGTCCATCCCATTCCTAGTCTATGGGTTCAATCTGACGTGGCTCCACCCTTTGCAGCTATAACAGCTTCAGCTCTTCTGGGAAGGCTGTCCACAAGGTTTAGGAGTGTGTTCATGGGAATTTTGGACCGTTCTTCCAGAAGCGCATTTGTGAGGTCCCACACTGATGTTGGACAGAAGGCCTGGCTCTCAGTCTGCGCTCTAATTCATCCAAAGGTGTTCTATGGGGTTGAGGTCAGGACTGTGTGCAGGCCAGTCCAGTTCATCCACACCAGACTCTGTCCTCCATGTCCAAATGGACCTTGCTTTGTGCACTGGTGCACAGTCATGTTGGAAGAGGAAGGGGCCGGCTCCAAACTGTTCCCACAAAGTTGGGAGCATGGAATTGTCCCACATGTCTTGTTCTGCTGAAGCATTCCCAGTTCCTTTCACTGGAACTAAGGGGCCCAGCCCAGCTCCTGAAAAACAACCCCACACCATAATCCCCCCTCCACCAAACTTTACACTTGGCACAATGCGCTCCCACAAGTATCGTTCTCATGGTGACCACCAAACCCAGACCTGTCCGTCAGATCGTCAGATGGAGAAGTGCGATTGGTCAGTCCAGAGAAGGCTCCTCCCCTGCTCTACAGTCCAGTGGCGGCGTGCTTTACACCACTGCATCCACCGCTGTGCATTGCACTTGCTGATGTATGGCTTGGATGCGGCCGCTCGGCCACGGAAACCCATTCCATGAAGCTCTGTGTGTCATGTCTGCTCCCAGACTGTGTCTGTCTTTTCTGTTTTCTCTGTCATTTCCTGTTTTATTTTGTTAAGTTTCCCTCATGTGTCATGTCTGGTGTCTTTACTTCCCCTCCTTGATTGTTTCACCTGCTCCTGATTACCTGACTCCTCCCTGATTGTCTCCACCTGTGTCCTATTGTCTTCCCTCCCTCTTGTGTATTTAAACCCTGTGTTTTCCCCTGTTCCTTTGCTAGTTTGTGTTCTACCTTTGTGTGCTCACTTACCAGCGGTTTTGGATACCTGTCAGTCTGTCTGCCCGTTCTTGACCCGTTTTGCCTTCCGACCACCGATTCTGCCTGTTCCTCGTCTGCCTGCTCGTCTGGTTCTGACCTGGTTCGTACTTCGACTTCTGATTCTGCCTATTCCCTGACTACCTCAGCCTCCAACGTGTTACCTTGTGTTTCGACCCTCGCCTGGACCCTGACTGTGAGTAGCCTTTCCCTCATGTCCCGTTGCCTCCTGAATTGCCCTCCTGTGTATGACCTGGCTTGTTTTTTGACTATCCTCTGTTTTGCCCTAGTCGGGGTGTTGACGGGAATCCTCCGGCTCGGCCGTGCTGACCATCCATATTCCCCGCTCACAGCCCGGACGAAGAGTCCAGTATCACACGCCTTCACAGATGTGTTAACTATTTTGTGCTGTGTTTTTACTACTGTGATTGTGTTTAATAAACACTCTCAATTGGTCATCTGCGTTCTGGTCTTGCATTTGGGTTCAGCCTTTGTACTAGTCCCATTACACTGTGCGCACTGTTCTGGAGCTAATCTGAAGGACACATGAAGTTTGGAGGTCTGTACCATTGACTCTGCAGACAGTCGTCCACCTCTTCGCACTCTGCGCCTCAGCATCCGCTGACCCCGCTCTGTCCGTTTCCGTGGCCTACCACTGCGTGGCTGAGTTGCTGTCGTTCCCAAACACTTCCACTTTCTTATAATCCAGTTGACAGCTGACTGTGGAATATTTAGGAGCCAGGAAATGTCACCACTGGATTTGTTGCACAGGTGGCATCCTATCACAGTTCCACGCTGGAATTCACTGAGCTCCTGAGAGAGACCCATTCTGTCCCAAATGTTTGTAAAAGCAGTCTGCATGCCTAGGGCTGGATTTAATACACCTGTGGACATGGAAGGGACTGGAACAGCTGAGTCTGATTATTTGGATGGGGGAGACAAGACTTTTGGCAATATAATGCATATTCCTCCATCCACACACACCTGTCCGTCTCCATCCACATTCTTGTCCATCCTTCTATCTCCCAGTCATCTCCAACCCCTCCCTCATCCCTGTTCCTCTGAGACATTGTGTCTTTGTTGGTTCTTTTAAATTCTTTGGTGCTTGGTCGTTGCTTTAACTCCATGTTGAATCTGTTCCACAGTCTCACCCCGCTGACTCAAACACTAAAACCTTTCCTAGTCGTATGTATGAAGTGAATGTTAAAGTGAATTTTCCCCCTTAAATTATACCCGCCCCCCATGAATACTGAATAATTTCTGTATATTTGTTGGTAATAGATTATTTTTATCTTTGTCCATTATTTGAGCTGTTTGATCGTCCACAATGTCTGTAAATTTGAGTCATTTTGACTAAGAATGATAACACACACGCACACACACACACACACACCTCAAATGCACTCGAACCTTTAAGGGTGAACTGAGTTTGACCATTTTGAAACTTTTGAAATCAACTGTTCAATGTTTCAGTACTTTTTATATCACATGCCTTTTTTATTTCATTTTATTTAAATTTTCTGTATTTGATTGAATTTTTATTGAGGTTTTTTGTTTTATAGTATATGTACAATTAATTAAATTTAGTAGAAAACTTATTTTTTTAAGTGTATTTGATTTTACATTATGATACTTTATGTTCTACACTGATTTTACTTTTATTTAAGATTTATGTCATTGTATATTTGGAATTTTTAAAATTTGGTTTTATTTAATCTCATTTTAGATAGTTTTCTGTATCTTGTTTTATTTTTACTTAATTTAAAAAAAATATTTTACTTGATAGCATTTCATGTTGTTTTTACTTTATTTATTTATTATTATTATTTTCTTGTACGGCTGCACCTGTAACAAGTACAACGGAGGACCCAAGTGCAGTTTAAGGTGCTCAGTGAGCACAGTCTTTATGATGAAGCAGACAAGCAACCGACAAAGGACAGACAACAGGTGAACCAGAGACAGGCGACGGGTCAGAAAACCAGGAGATCCAAACGAGACCAGAGGGGAGCAGGCAGGAGAGGTGGTCGGAGGACAGATGGCAGGTCAGTTATCCGGGGATCGGGCGGAGAGACGTGGTCAGACAGGGGCTGGTCGGATACCGGGGGCTCAGACAGGTAGACGTGGTCGAACAGGCAGGCAGGTGAATCTCCAGGCGACAGGCAGGGCAGGTCAGGAACAAACAGGGTCAGGATCAGAAGAGCAGAAAGGAGAAAACGCTGGAGAGTAACACACAGGGGTAGATTCAATCTGGCAGAGAACAGAGAGGAGAGAGGTGAATATATACCCTCCACAGGTGAGGGTAATAAACTGATGAGGAGGTGTGGCGGAGAAGAAAGAGAGAAAAAGAGAGAGAGCAGAGTAGACAGGGATGTGACAGCACGATTATTCAATTTTAAATCGAAATCAGATTTTTTAATTAGGACAATTTTTAAAAAAGGGAAATCGTCAAATCGATTTCATCTCTCTCGTGCCTCCCGGTCCCTGCGGGCTACTGTAGGCTCCTCCTATCTGTGACAGCGGCCTTTCACAGAAGTCCATGTAATGACCGGACTTTAAATCTGTTCATGAACCCACAGTAGTGATACCAGTGTAAGCCATGGTTTCACACATGGATCCTGCAATAGAAATACAACTGCATGGGGATCACTCATATTTAAATAGAACCACATGTGGATCACTCATATTTAACTAGAACCACATGGGGATCACTCATATTTAACTAGAACCACATGGGGATCACTCATATTTAAACAGAACCACATGGGGATCACTCATATTTAAATAGAACCACATGTGGATCACTCATATTTAAATAGAACCACATGTGGATCACTCATATTTAAATAGAACCACATGTGGATCACTCATATTTAAATAGAACCACATGTGGATCACTCATATTTAAACAGAACCACATGTGGATCACTCATATTTAAATAGAACCACATGTGGATCACTCATATTTAAACAGAACCACATGGGGATCACTCATATTATGTGGTCCACGCACGCACGACTGATGTCTGTCTTACAGCAGTATCACTTCTGTGGACACCCCAAAAAGGGGAAAAAAAAAAAAAAAAAAATATATATATATATATATATATATATATATATATGTAAATTTATTTGTCTTTCTTGCTGAATTTTTTTATTCACAAATGTAAGTTCTGTAACAAAAGTTGTTTTTTTTTTGAAAGATGTTGAACTTTCTTTAACGCTGTTAGATAAATCTGGAAACAAAGGCCCTAAAAACCATCAGTATTTGCTCTGTTTTGGACATTGTATTGTAGTGTATTTCCCTCCTGGCAAACTTGTGATGTTATTTTCTTATTGTATACTTTGTTTGTATACTCTACTTCATTCAATAAAGATTTAATGAAAAAAATTAAATAAATAAAACTTCTGTGGGCCCGTCATGTGATACCATCACAGATTTGAGGTTGTCTGTTGTCTTTTGTAGTTATACCCAAAAATTGAAATCGAAAATCAAGTTTTTAAGAGGAAAAAATCTGGATTTTATTTTTTGCCAAAATCGTGCAGCCCTATTTTCTTGTATGACTGTACTTAATTTAGTTTGATTGTCTTTTATTGTATAAGGTTCAGGTTAGAGGAGGAGGGACAGGTTGGGTTTAGGCTGGGGGTTAAGGGTTAGGGTTAGGTGGAGAAGGAGACACAACCCTCCTGGGGGAGGACTGTGAGGGACTGGGGCTCTGAGGGGCTCTGTGAGGGGGGGTTAGGGTTAGGGTTGGAGATGGGTTAACTACATCTGCATGAAGAGATCATATTTAAACAAACTGTGATAGGAACAGGGTCAGGGTTAATAATACATTTCTTTTTTATTTATAGGTGCCTTTCTTGCCACTCAAAGACACCGTACGGTAAAACAGGAGAGGATAAAACAAACACTAAAACAGAGGAAATAAATAAATGAACGGTAGAATCAGTGTGTGTTCAGATGGTTCTTGGTCCAGTCCTAATGGTTCCTCTTCTGGTTCTGGTTCTGTGCTGCTCTGTTCCAGCCTTTCTCACCTGGACCTGGTCTGTGAGGCCTGAACATCTTCTCCTTCTGGACCCTCCAGGTCAGTTCTGCTTCTGGAACATAGTGGTTCTGCAGGTCCATGTGTTCCTGCTCCTTTCCCTCTGGATTCTGTTCAGATCTTTTTCTGTTCATTTGTGTGTTTTCTTCTCTTTACATATTTTATGACCCTGTCGACTGTTTGCTCTAAAACAGGATCATCTTGTGGTCGTGCTTCAGTGGTTGAGCTGTTTCCACATCCTTTCATCTGAACGTTTTTGGGTTTTTTTGACTCTTCACTGTTACTTAATCTGTGTTTTGGATCGATTTCAGCTGAAGTACAGAAGCTTCCTTCTAATTCTGTACACCTTCATATAGGCTGGGAACATCTGAGGCCGTACTCTCTGCTCTTATACAAATATAGATCACCTGGGAATGACTCATTCCAAACACAAATGTCATTTATATAGTTTGGAGGATCAAACCTGCATAAATATGATGATATGGTCCAAATACTCATGTGCCTAACAAGGTTCTAATAGTTTTGGATTTTTCATTCTAGTTTAGTTTTATTTAGTTTGGACTTTGTTTTCTCTAATTCAGTTCATTTTAATTAATTTTTTAGAGCAGGTTTGCTATTTTTTATTAGTTTTCATTATTTTCTAAATGCTTAGTTGTAGTTTAGTTTTAGTTTGGTTGTAGTTTAGTCATCACTTTTCTCTTCTTCTCTGTGGTCGTATTCAAATAAATCCCACACAGGACTCTGCTGCTTTCTCCCAACTTCAGTCTCCATGTTTCCAGGTAGAGTGGGGACCAGAAAACAACTGGAAACCACAAGTGAACACAAGTGACGGACCCTTAAATATCATATGGTGACAGCAGAGAAAACTGCTAGAGCCAAATAAATCACTTTCATATCAATCCAACATTGACAAAGATGAAAACGAAGGGAATTTTATCCATAATTTTTATCCGTTTTTGTTAGTTTTGTAAACACACAATACAGTTTCACTTAGTTATGGTTTTTTTCTTTTAATTCTAGTTTTTATTTACTTCAGTTAACGAAAATGTTTTTTCAATTCTAGTTTTGGTCATTTCATTAGTTTTCGTTAACAATAATAGGCTCAGTGTCTAATAATTGTGCACACAGTGTACAAACCAATATAGAAATAACAAATAACAGTAAATCAACTGTGATGGACAGATCCTCCAAAAGAAACCAACGGTAATAGTGTGATTCAGGTGGTCTGTCGTGGTGCAGTGGTGCATTGTGGGTGTTGAGTCTGCAGCTGGACTGACCACAGTTGGACTGAGTAGCCAAGGTTATAAACACACACACACACACACACACATATATATATATGTACATATATATATATATATATATATATATATATATATATATATATATATGTATGTATATATATATATATATATATATATATATATATATATATGTATGTATGTATGTATGTATGTATGTATGTATGTATAGATTTTCATTAACTGAAATAAATAAAAACTAATTAAAAAAAAAAAACATAACTGACTGAAACTGTTTTGTGTGTTTACAAAACTAACTAGAACGGATAAGAATTGTGGATAAAATTCCCTTAGTTTTCGTCTTTGTCCATGTCAGATTGATATGAAATCAATTTATTTTGCTCTTTCAGTTTTCTGTGCGGTCACCATATGATATTTAAGGGTCCGTCACTTGTGTTCACTTGTGGTTTCCAGTCGTCTTCTGGTCCCCACTCTACCTGGAAACATGGAGACTAAAGTTGGGAGAAAGCAGCAGAGTCCTGTCTGGGATTTATTTGAATACGACCACAGAGAAAAAGAGAAAAGAGATAAAAAGAAGTAAAACTAAACTAAAACTAAGCAGTTAGAAAAAAATGAAAACTAATAAAAACTAACAAACCTGCTCAAAAAATTTATTAAAATGAACTGAATTAGAGAAAAAAAGTCAAAACTAAATAAAACTAAACTAGAATGAACCACTCCGTTTCCATCCACACTCATATGTGACTAGAACTCCACATTAGACTGTTCCATTTTCTACATTCAACCTTTTTGTAAATGATTGAATGGTTGCGTCCAGAAAACAGCGGTTTGGACTCAGTGGAATATTTCTGCTCAAATGTGTGAAGGCGTGTGACGTAGAAGCCCAACCACAGCAGAGGAGATGAGGAGATAAGAATGAGTAGGAACTGACAGATGTCCTGATGAAACACAGAGACAGAGCAGAGACAGAGAAGAGATGAGAGTGGACATGGAGCACACACTGATGGTCATCTGGATGTCCTTCTGGATTCAAGGTATGAGGGAGGGTGGACACACACACAGCTGAAAGGCTTCACCGCTGTCTGACAGGTTTATCTCCGTGGTTACACATCTGGCACACAATGATTCTGGAACACAAAGGGTTAACAGTCAGTCTCTGCTAGAAGTCCCGCCTCTAACGTAAATGTCGCTGCCCGATTGGCTCTGTGGTTTTGCTAACGTACATGTGATTGGCCGTCCCCGCTGTCACTCCATCTACTTGTCAAAGGAACCTGCTAGTTGGAGCGCTAACGTCAGTTTTCAGTCTGTTTGTATTTGTTCTGTCTGGGTCACATCAGCTAGACGGATTTGAATATGAGTGGAGTCATTTACATGGACATTTGGACGTGTGTGTGTGTGTGTGTGTGTGTGTGCTCAGTAATTAGGATGTAAAGGATGTCAAAGAAAAGAAAACTGGTCATAAGACACTTCTATAGGAGTCCCAGTGTGAGTTAGTTCAAGGGTCTAGAACTGTAGAGGCTCAACACAGATACTGAAGAAAAGACACTATTTAATGACAAACACATACACTTTGAAAAGTTATTTTACTGATTATTTTAATGCATTTATGTAGAAGAGAGCAACTGTTTAAAAACTCCAAGAAGATTTGTGGGGAAAATACAATAAAACCTCAGATTCTAGATGTGATTTTATTCATATTTTTGGGAATAAATTCCATGTAATAATTGAAAGTAAAAGCCTTTTTTGTTCAGACAGGAACTGTATGAACAGAGTATAAACAATCTGATCATATGAAGTGAATGAACATATTTATGTCAGGAGACAGAGAGGAGGAGGAGTTCTAGGAGTAGAGTCTGTAAATTCTCAGGTTCAGTTCAGTCATCATTCATCTGTTTGTCGTTAGAATAACTTTGCAGAATGCATTAAATTCTTGTTTTGTCTTTAAATTTTCACATATTCTTCATAAACCTGTCAGTTACTGAATGTTTTTTCTATATTTGTTTGTTTGATCAGTTCGACATGATGTGAAATTATGATCACAAATGTAAACAAAAATCCCCTTTCAGGAGTGCTGCCTTGGTGCACTGTAGTGTCCACACCAGTGTCAGAATCAGACCTACTGCCTTGGTGTGTGTGTGTGTGTGTGTGTCTGTCTGTGTTTGTGTGTGTATATGTGTGTAAATGTGTGTGTGTGTGTGTGTGTGTGTGTGTGTGTGTGTATGTGTGTGTGTGTGTTGTGTCCTCAAATGCACTGCACTTATGTGAGTTGATGTAAACAGGTCTTTCTGATCATATGTCTGTTGTGTTTTTCTGTGTTTGGATGGTTTGTATATTGAACTACTCAGTCTGCTTTGAACTGACCCCAAGGACATGAATACAATTATTACCCCCACACACACACACACAAAGGGAGGCAAGGACTACTGTTTTTGGTTCAGTTTGTTTGTTTGTTTGTTTACACTTCAGCAGTAAAACTATTGGTTGAATTCAGATCTAATTGGGTTTATAGATAACCAGTGACCCAGAATAGATGTGGTTACATTTTGGGAAAAGTCGGTCAAAATTCAAATTTTTTAAATTAATTTTCAAAGGTTTTTTTTCTCATTTACTTATAATAGGCGAAATTTCAAATCTCTGTAAAAACGTCAATTTTGACTCAATTTACTTAAAACTTTGCAGCGATATAGATATTACTTTTAGACTTCACTCTGTAAATATCTCAGTGATAGTTTGTATTTGAAATTTTTTTGTTCCATTTTTAAATCTTTTTCTTTTCCCATTTACTTATAATGGGTGAAATTTTAAATGTCTATAAAAACATCAGTTTTGTTTCAATATACTTTTAACTTGGCACATATATAATTTTTATATTCAACAAATATTGAATATGGATGAAAGAGTTGACTGATGCCAAAATAAGATACAATATGTGTGAGGAGCGGGGTTTGTTGTACCTGGAACCACTTGTTTGAATTGAATTGAACTGAATTGTTGGATTTGTGGATCAGGATCAAACACATCCATGTTGTGTTTCCTCTCAATACACACCAGTACATGAAGAGTCTGAAGCACCTTTACTGATCCACTTCCTGTTTGTCACAGCAGCTGCTGATTCCAGCTCTGTGATTGGTTCTACAGTCTGTCCATCAACTGCTGTTCCACAATCCAGTGACAGAACCTGTTCAACTCAACATGTGGGTTCAAATGATCCAAATGATCCATATATGAGTTGAATCAGTCCAGATCAGTTGTGCTTCAGTGTTTTTAGAATTCAACCATCAAACACAAACTGAACAATAATCAGTTTAATCAAGTCTGGGTCCATTTCAGCTGATTAATGAATGATTCCTCCAGTTTGACTGATACTGATCCAACTCAATGTGTCAGTTTCATCTTGTGGTGGTTCATCTGCTGCTGTTCAATCATGTCATAGATTTGGATTTGAACCTTCATCTGTGTCTCATGTGCTGCTTTGGTATTTAGACGCCATTTGTCAAAGTCAAAGCACAAACACAGTTCAGACAGATTTGGATCCAACCTGATCAGCCTCAGTTTCCTGTTTGGTTCCTAATGTGGACATGTTGGAGTTCTAATCCCAGTCTTGTCCTGTTTTCATGGCTGTCCTTTGTGTTTTTCCTGCAGGGCTCCTGTCTGAAAACAACAGCACTTCAACAGGTAAGAAATGCACAAAGGAGGGATGTGAACTGGGCTGAAGCTGAACATCCTGGTTCAGGTGGTTTTCATCTGAACAAACTGGAGCCAATGCAGAGGATTCAGGAAGGATGGGTTTACAGAAGCTCCACTGAGCACGCTCAGCTCCTGTTCCTGACATTTGGACAAGTGTGGCTTTAAAGATCCACAAGTGAAGGAAACACTGACAAACAGGAGCAGACTGAGCCATTCAATTCACTGACTGAATGAATGAGGGATGAACTGAGTCCGTTTGGACACAAAATCTGTCAGTGGGACTGAAAACACTGTTCACACATGGAAACCACATGTGCTCAAGAATCCAGTCCATGTGGTCCACATGGGCTGGGGTGGTTCTGGACTGGACTCTGACTGGTCTGTCTTATTTCTACAGAGTCTGGCCACTTCAGGTTGGTGGGAGGAGCCAGTCGTTGTCATGGTGACCTGGAGATGAAACGACAGGATGGAAACTGGAGACCAGTGGATGGGAGATTCTGGAACAGGAAGTTAGGAAACAGAGTCTGTGCAGAACTGGACTGTGGATCTGCAGTTTCACTGAGAGACAGACGCAATCATTCACGTATAGATAATTGGTGGATCAGACCAGACTGTGATAAATCTGAACTGAGGGACTGTTTTGAATCTGAAACACGTCTCTCTTCATTCCTGGAGCTGAGTTGTTCAGGTAAGAGCATGAACACTGAACCCGAACCCTTCCACTGTCACTGTGGGCTCCAGACTCTGTGGACTCTCAGATCCGGGTCGGTCCAAGACTTCAACTCACATTTAATGTCAACTCACACAAACTGAGCAAAACAATCAATCAATCAATAATATCCATGTCCACAAACAAACAGCCGATGAACATCATGTCACACAGAAGAAACAAACACAAACACAAATGAATGTGAGTCCACTACAGTCCACTAGAGTCCAGTAAAATCCACTATATAGTCCAACCCCCAGACCCTGGTCTCCTCCAGTCCACTACAGTCCTGTAAAATCCACTATATAGTCCAACCCCCAGACCCTGGTCTCCTCCAGTCCACTACAGTCCCTTAGAGTCCACTTCAGACTCTAGTCTTATTCCAGTCTTCTTCCATCTGTGTCCACAGACTCTGTCAGACTGGTCAATGGGTCCAGTGTGTGTTCAGGCAGACTGGAGGTCCGGTCTAACCAGTCCAGGTCCTGGTCCTCAGTGTGTGAGGGACACTTGGACCTCCGTGGTGCCCAGGTGGTCTGTAGGGAGCTGGGCTGTGGGGCTCCTGGGCTCCTCCAGGGGGCGCTCTCTGGAGCAGCGGAGGCTCCTGTGGTGCAGACGTTCACCTGTGAAGGCCATGAGTCTGCTCTGGTGGACTGTGGAAGCTCAGGGGCACAGACCTGCTCATCTGGAACAGCTGTGGACCTTACCTGCACAGGTGGGCGGAGCTTTGACTGACACCAGCTGACATCAGTTCACTGACTTTGAGCTTGTAATGGAAATATTACTTATATCCATATATATCCATATATATTTCATATCTCATATAGGCTTCTAACTCTATTTCAGATATATTCATGTCACTGTGTATTCTAGAGCAGTTTGGACCTCTGTGTGTTGTGTCCACAGTAGAAGGCCAAACCAACATTTCTCACAGGGGTCTTATCTTTAAGTTCCTGACACTAACCAAAACACTTTCCACACATCATCATTTTCTCATGGGAGACAGAAGACTACAGGGTGATTTGTATTTTTGGGTTCAGACCGTCTCAGTCTTCGTCTGAGGGGGATCTGTTTCTATGGAGCTCCAAATAAAGGGATTTCTTTGACACTGAACGTTTGATCTTATCCTTCATTATTATAGACGAATTAGTAGAGTAATATTTTTTCCATAACAATTTGGTGTCAGAAGTGGGATAGCTGAAGATCCGCCATGTGACACTGGAAGGCGTCGGACAGGTTAGCCACCAAGAATCCACCATCTAGGGGTTCTCCTCTACCTCACTGAAAACCTTCAGAGACCAGAGGGTCTGACGCCTGGAGTCAAACTGGTCCACTTCACGTCTATTCAACGAACTCAATACTCTACTTCCTCGTCTGAAGGGTGAGATATATTTTGAAGCATTTGCTTATTAATTGAATTGGGAAAAAAAAAGGAAAAAAAATAAATAAATAAATAAATAAATAAATAAATAAAAATAAAACAAAAATTAAAAAAAAAAAAAAAAAAAAAATTTTATTAAATTAAATGTCATGTCTATCTACTGGGGCTGACTGTCATTAGGGGCCTGTAGTAAAGAAGTCTGGTATTAAAGTCAGACTTAACGTGGTTAGGTCCACGGGGTTTTTAATCCACTTGTACCTGAGAAACGAAGTGTGATAGGCACAGGGACGCCTGTGTTCAATATGGTTAAATCAGGAAACGTGGCAGTGCGGCGTCACGGAGTTTCATGGTTAGGCTGATTTCATCGATAAAAGGGTAAAGCGTTTGGAACGCAGTCAACCGGTTGACATAACAACTAACCCTTAACCTATTTAGCAACTCAGCACTCACTAGGGCCCTGGTGGGAGGTTAACTGGTTACTTGTTCGGTGTCCTTTGCTTTGTGCCCAACCTTGTGGCCGTGCCGGACAGCATCTGTGGGATCTTCCTACGGAGGGTCACCTGGATTAGTCAAACCAGGATTTGGCTCTGGGCAATGAGCAAAGCAAAGGGGTACAGGTTCTGACAGGGCCTTTAGTGGAGGACATGAGGAAAATATGGTTCTGAAAGTGTTCAGTGTCTGACGGTCTGGACAAGCCCATTTGGCTTTCTGAAGGGGGGTTCTTTGAATCAAAATCAGCTGAAACAATTGGACCAGCAAAAAAAAAGAGCTCGATTTTCTACTTGTTTTTTCAAATTTTCTTACTTATTATTCTATGGTTGATAATTTTGTGGGGGTAAAGCTCATGACATTGTGAATCTTGTTGTCGGTCAAAGTCGATGCTGACTGATTAATTTCTTTATCGTGGGGAATTAATTATTTTGTTGTAGTTACGCAGCGACGTAATGTAAGTTGGGGATGCCCAACGCCTGGTAAAGCACCGGATTTGACAATTTCGTCATTTTAAAGTTTTTGCGTCCCAGATCTTCGTGTCTGGAAGATTAATGTTCCAATGGGGACATTAATAAATAGTTTAAGAAATTTGCGTTTTTGTGTTATTGTTGGATGGGAAATGCAAATTTTAAGTCCCGCCACCGGATTGTGACGGGCCAAGATTCAAATGCATGAGTAAAACTAAATATGGACTAGATGTTTTCACATGGGTCTGTGAATGGATTGAACATGATGGCTTTCCTTCTGAAGGTACCTTGTCTTTACAAAACGTTGCTGAAATTTAAAGAAAGTGTAAACAGAAAAGGCCTAAAAACGATGAATGATCTAAGAGAAAAAAAAAAAGGCAGAACTGAGAGATTTGGAGGACCAGTTGAAGGTTTTGTGGAAGTGGATAGAAGGAGCAGAGATTAGGGACAGAAACAATGTTTGTAAACTACATTTGAAAACTTTGTCTAACGCAAACAGATTGTTCTTTGTCACACACAGGGAATCGCACCTAGTACGTCACTCTTCTGCTCCACCCCCGTTCTCCTCCTCCTTCCTCTGCTCCTCTCTATACCCCAACCTCACAGCTCTGAAGCTCCTCCCAGAAGATGACCACACCTACTGTGTCCACCACAGCCAATGGCACACCCACAGACCACCGGCAGCAGGAAGCCACTGTCCGTCCCCCTGAGCATGCAGCTCCTCCTCCTCCTCCTCCTCCTTCCCCCTGTTCATCAACCTCAACAGCGTCACACCAGAGCAACTGTCAACATCAGCAACAAACTCAGAGCCGAAGGAAAAAGCAGCTGGGGTGAGACTGTGACTGGTTCTAATCTGAGACAGACTGTTTGATCTGAATCCATCAGACTGTGAAGATGAAGACACCAGTGGTGTCTCATGTCTGATGGTGGAAGTCTGTGGTGCAGATGGTCCAGTTTGGTTCATCGTCCATGGTCACCAAAGAACATCAGGGCAAAGGAGGACGAGGCCAAGATGAGGAGATGTGGACGAGACAGATACAACAGACAACAGCGTTTGGTCGCCGGTAGCAACGACCTGGAGGATACAGGCAACAAGGGTTCCAAAGCAACTAAGAGGATACAGGCAACGACGGTTCCAAAGCAACTAGGCTGTGAGACACCTACACCTGCACTTCTCTCTCTCTCTCTCTCCCTCTCTCCTCTCCTCCCCCTCCCCTGCAGCAGAAGTCATACACATGCTCACTAACCCACATTCTGCATCTGCACATCAGCTGTCTATACTGACGTCACACACCTACGCCACGCACACACACTCACATGTTTTAAACAGTTGTCAATGATATCTTTGGGGGGTTTTTTTGGTAAACAACTTCTTGGTAGATTTAGAAACTACAAGTTTAGTTATATTGGGAAAAGGGGATTTTACTTTGACGAACATTATCTGACAAACCCATCCTTTCTACAATAGCCAGTGGTGAACCAGTCCAAATGTATTTCACCAAACCAATGTTGTGCTCACTGTGTGTTATGTGTTATGGAAAAAATATTACTGTACTAATTCGTCTATAATAATGAAGGATAAGATCAAACGTTCAGTGTCAAAGAAATCCCTTTATTTGGAGCTCCATAGAAAGAGATCCCCCTCAGACAAAGGCTGAGACGGTCTGAACCCAAAAATACAAATCACCCTGTAGTCTTCTGTCTGCCATGAGAAAATGATGATGTGTGGAAAGTGTTTTGGTTAGTGTCAGGAACTGAGAGATCAGACCCCTGTGAGAAATGTTGGTTTGGCCTTCTACTGTGGACACAACACAAAAGAGGTCCAAACTGCTCTGAATACACAGTGACATGAATATATCTGAAATAGAGTTAGAAGCCTATATGATATATGAGATATATATGAATATATATGGATATAAGTAATATTTCCATTACATACTCCCCCCTTTTGATCATTCATTGATCACTAAGAATAAACCATAACAAAAAGACCAATCACACACATCCATCCCTACACCCCCGTCAAGGTTTAAGTAGAGATTTCCTAAACCATCTCAGAGGAATGCTTTGTTTTCCCAGAGGACAGACTCTGAAGTAATCATCAAGCAAATGTATAGAAAACAGAGAGATATTCATATGTACATGTGAACAGGTTTACCAAGTACCAAGAGAAACAGGCTCATCATCTGGAAAAAAAAAAAAGAAGTTGTTTCAGGAATATCTGAAACAGACAGTATCTGCAAACACTTCTGTGCACTTTCTGTGTTTGTGTGGGGTGCCCAATTCAACAGAGGTCATTGTACATATGGACAGGAAGAGGGACCTCAAGGTAAACTAAATCTCCAACGGGACCGAAGTGCAACATGAGTTTGGAGTCAGTGAGGTTCACCGGAAAGGATCTGAAATATGTGTGTTCAGTTTGTTTGGACTTTGTCTCATTAGGTAAAATTATAAAAATGGGTGCTTTTATGTTAAAAGACGCTTTCATTTTGAAGGCGGTAGGAAGTAAAAAGACGTTTATACTGGTTGCTTCTGGACGAAGAAATATAGCCACATCTTAAACTAATCTCTTGTGTTTTGAACCGAGTTGGAAACCAAATTATTATAATCGGTGAGCTCAACTAGACCTTTGTGACCGCCATTAAAAAACAAACAGATCTTGACAAGTGTAGTCTGATCTAGTTCAAAGGAATGACTTGAAGTTCTGTATATCAAAAAAATAATTAGGGCTGGAAGGATTAACAGACAAATAACATAAATAATCAAAATTAATATGTCTATCGACAGGTCTAGCGACATTATACATTCTAGTATAAAGTAAAGTTACATAACTCTTGAGTATTTATTTATTGTGTGTTTAAACTTTGTCAGACTCTGTAACTGTTAATCTGAAAATGCACTTTTGTTTAACCCATACAGACCCAGTAGGATTATTGCCCCAGTTCCCAAATAAATGTTTCTCTCCATTCAACTTTTCTCAAGTGATGTAGCAGCTTTAACTGTAATAGTATCCTCTATATTGTGCATCTTCACCATAAATCATGTATTTTCCTATTTTTAATTTAAATCTTCATGAATATCCATAGTAAATTCAAAGGTTATTGTATCTAAACAGAGAAAACTGAAGAGAAAAAAACCATAAACAACTGAACATAAACCCGGTGTTCCCATCTACTGTCATTGACCCAACTCAATGGGCACCGCTGGTGACCCAATGCTGCTGAAGATGAAAATGTTTCCACGGTAACCACGGAGTATCCGAACACCCAAATATGGTCTGATATCTGATGATCATGTACAGATGAAGAACTGTATTTTATTATTGATAGGATCAGTGGATCAGCAGGTGTCAAATAGTTTAGAGTAGTAGATGCTTTTGATCACTGGTTGTTGTCTGGGGCTGTATGAGGAAAGGGGGAAAACTAATTACATTGTTGCTGCAATATGTTTTGAAGTTTGAATAATGAATTGAATATTTGTTCAACAAACTGTAAGAATTCAAATTGTTGTGCAATAAGTGTTCCCATTAAAGGAAAGAAAATGTATTTAATCACTGTAATAAATATAAGTAAGAGCCAGTTCTGCTTTTACCCACTGCACCTAGAGTTGAAAAAGCACAAGGACTGTCAGTGTTTGTTATTTGTGTGCAACACTGAGTCACTTTAGAATTTACTTTGAGAAGTCTGCAGAGTTTGTCTTTAGTAGGCCTGTATGTGCAGGTTAGCAACATTGTCAAAAGCTGTAAGATTTCTTTTGCAATAACTGCAGTAAATTTGAATGTCAGCGAAAACTTTCAAACCTGTAGTTTATGAACAATTTGCACATTTTTGTGGGAGTTATGTTCTAGGCCTCATATTCTAGCACTGTACTGGAGATTGTCACTGTTAAAAATGGTTAAAAAGGCTCATTTCATAACTTTATTTGAATAGTAAAGTTAACTCATTTTCAGACTTCAGATCAAATGTTATTGGAATATGTTAAGTGTCAAAGGGATAGAATGTTAAAGTAATACCTTTGTTTTTTATTTCCTTTGTAGATCTCATTGTGTGTTCAGAGCAAAGGTTTCAGAGTTACAGTGTTGTAATAGAAAGATTTTCACAGATTTTCATTTTTCAGTTCAGTTCTGTTATTAATTAGTGATTAGAACGTTCATAATTGAATTGCATTTAAAAAGGTGTTAAATGATTGTAATATAATATGTGCTGTATAATTTGCATGCTCATGGCATTTTAGTTACTTCATGTCAATGTACAGACCAGTTTCTAAGGCTAAATATCAGACCTTGTAGCTTTAAGATGCTCAGGTGAGCTGGGGGGTGCTACGAGCCTGGGGGGTCTGTGACATTAGAGCCCAGAGGAGCTCACAGTTTTTCTGGCTGTTTGGACTGTTTGCTTAAGTTCAGATGGATTTGATTCTCTATTTTTTGTTGTTTGTTAAATAAATGTGAGAAGGTGAACTTTAGTAGAGGAAAGCCTTTTTCCAACAGGAGTTAGTGACAGATGACCTGTGTTGAGGAAGACTGAGCCAGTTCTGTGACTGTGGCTTCCTATGTGTTGTCTTCACTACTGTAGTGGCATTTTCAGAAGGAGGAGTAAGGGCACAAGAAAGATGGAAGGACTCTGAAAACAGACAGGAGAACAAGGCACCACAGGATGCTCTGAGGTCACTGAATCCAGGCCCCCTGAACGGGGGCCGTGGTCTAGGTCTAGATCATAATTAACTCTTAATATTTAGGTTGAACCTGACAGAATACAAGGATAACTTTTACAACAACAACAAGGAGAGACAAGAAAATGATGAGTACTGTCAGGGACGCTGCTTGAGATGGTTGGTTGGTGTCAGCTGAGTCCAGGCCCTTTCTTCAGGTGAGGACGTAGAAGGAGTGATGTCTGTGAACTGTCTGTCAGAGTTCATGAACACAGGCCTAAACATGGACTGTGCACTGGTTGTGTGATGTGAACCATGTGACCCATGAGCAGCGCTGGGCTTGCACTCAGGGTTGTTTTAGCTGTATGTATGAAAGCAGAAAGTAAGAGGACGTTCTTGATCTGGTTCAGGGGTAGGAATGTCATCAGCTTCAGAGGTGGAACAGACCGTTTGAATTCCCCATCTGTTTGTTGGTGGTTTTGGTTTTACCACTGATGTCAGCCACTTCTGGTCCTGGTCTACCTGGTTGGGTGTGGACGTGGGTCATGAACCTTTTAGGCGGCTGATGCACAGATGAGCTTTTGCAGTGACTGAGGTGAACCCTGGTGGCTTGTTGGACCTTCTGAAGTCTGTGACCAGCATGAAGTCACCTGGTTGAAGGCTGTGAAGTGGACCTGAGGCTGGAATGGACAGGACCACAGCTACCTGTAGACAAATGTGTTTGAGGATGGGAGAGAAAGCAGCACAACAAGAGAGCAGATCATGTTCCAGATGAGAAGGAGGAAAGGGTTTGGAGATTCAGAGCAGAATCTCACATGAGGAGATGAGTCAAACAGAATGTGAAAGGGGCTGAGACTGTCTGTCACAGGTTCACATGCACAGACCCTACAGAGCACCAGTGTGGGTTTAGTGCTTTAGGTCCCCACTTTGACACTGGGACACACCCAAGGGTCAATGTCACCAACAGCTGTTCAGGCTGAGCTGTTAGGAGGAAAAAGAACATGTGGAGAAACGAGAGAGAGTTAAGAGAGGAGGAGCTGTGAGCAGTGTGTGAGTGGAGTGTGTATGAGAGGGAGACTGAGAAGAAGGGAGAGGAGGAGAGAGAGGAGGAGAGAGAGGCGTTCTTCGTGGCCTTTGCCTCTTCTGAAAGACACAGGATCTGTGGAGGAAGTTCATCATGTCATTGTAGCGTTCTACCCAAAACACCATTAGTCACATCTAAGCAGGTGTCACAGTCATACAACACAAACGTTAAGTAAGAAAATGTGAAGAAAATACACTCCTATAAACAATTAGGCCCATCAGCACCTGTACACTGCCACAACAAAATTCAGATTCACATGCTTTCCTCTACTGTGTCCTTTAGTTTATAGGTGCTCTATTAAATATAAATTACACCCAAAGCACTATTCCTACAGTCAGATCAAAACCATAAGCATCAATCTGGCAACTCTGAATATCACCTCAAGTCTGAGCCAGCACCAAAATCCACACAAAGTTATGTGTCACTATTATCACATTACCACACATTTATCTGTCACTTGTATTTGATCAGATCCTGATGATGTCAGACTGGTGGGAGGAGCCAGTCGCTGTAACGGTGACGTACAGATCAAACATCATGGAGAATGGAGAGGTGTGAGATATTATTATTCCTCTGACCTCTGGACCCTGAAGACAGCAGATGTCATATGTCGTCGACTGGACTGTGGATCTGCTGTTTCTGGGAGAAGATCTGTTTCATCTGGTCCTCAGTGGTCCATCATTCCCACCTGTCTTCTCTCTACATCTGCACTGATGGACTGTGTGAGAATAGAGCCTTACTCCGGAGGCTCCCCCCTGTCCCTCACCTGTTCAGGTAAGTCTACTGATGGTGGTCCTGATTCTGTCCCAGTTCTTCCATGAGTCCATTCAGGTGTGTTTTATCTGAGCAGGGTCAAACCAGACCCAGTCAGACCAGGTCCACACGTTGGACAGTTGGACTGAACCATCAAACACATGCAGCTGAATTCAGTTCCAGTCCATGAACGTGGTCACATGACTCTGCTTTCCAACAGGCTGTTGAACAGCTCAGAAGGACTGAGTCCATTAGTTTGAACTGGACTTTGTGTTGGTCCATGTGCTCTTTTTCCAGCTCTATGTGGGTCTGCTGGACTCTGAGGACACCATGGAAACATCACTGACACTAAAGCATGTCCTTAAATGCAGATGTTTGACATGAGCCACATGTTTCCAGTGGTCTGAGATGAACCAGTGCACAGGTCACTGATCAAACCCACTACATTATGGTGCATTCACTGACCACTGGGATTGTGTGTGTGCCTTTGAACAGACCCCACTCACACATATTGAATGTTCAGTCTGACTTCAGAATGACTGTGTGTCCACCAATGCTGACGTTCAACTAACTCTAACCTGTGACTGAGGATCCACAGAGTGGACCTGAGGCCTGTTTGAGTCCA
Organism: Sphaeramia orbicularis; assembly: GCF_902148855.1. Lineage (NCBI taxonomy): Eukaryota > Metazoa > Chordata > Actinopteri > Kurtiformes > Apogonidae > Sphaeramia > Sphaeramia orbicularis. The sequence goes on along the minus strand of NC_043970.1, from coordinate 103,901 downwards.
GTCTGAATGTAGACAGCGCCCTCTGTTGGAATCCAGGTCAACAACAGCACACACTCACTGTGTCCTTCAGCTCCACATTCAACACTAAAGGGCCTTTTATTGGTGTGTTCTGTGTTCTGCTGTTTTCTTTGAGAACGTTGTGTCTCTGCTTGAACTGGTCCATGAGTCCAGTTTAGTTCCTGTGTCACTAACGACTGACAGGAGGCTTTGACAGAGTCCACCCTCACACTGCCGTCTGTCCAGGGGCTTTTGTGTCTTTAAACATGTGTGTGTGTTGTTGTGTGTCCACAGACTCTGTCAGACTGGTCCATGGTTCCAGTCTGTGTTCAGGCAGACTGGAGGTCCGCTCCAACCAGTCCTGGTCCTTGGTGTGCGAAGAGGATTTGGACTTTAACGATACCCAGGTGGTCTGTAGGGAGCTGGGCTGTGGGGCTCCTGGGCTCCTCCAGGGGGGGCTCTATGGAGAGGGGGAGGCTCCAGTCTGGACCAGTGAGCTCCAGTGTGAAGGAAATGAGTCTGCGGTCCTGGACTGTAGAAGGTCCAGCTCAGCTGGGAAGACCTGCTCACCTGGAACAGCTGCAGGACTCACCTGTTCAGGTACCAAGGGGGCGTGGCTTTCATATGACAGACTTTTACAGGTACCAAGGGGGCGTGGCTTTCATGTGACAGACTTTCACACGTCCAATGAGAGAATGAGGGATAGAGCAGGTCATTCCTTCCCACAGCCATCAGAACACAGAACAGTTCACAGGAACACCCCCCCATCCATATCACACCATGTGCAAATATAATATAAATATGAATCTAATATTTACATTTAAATCTAAATTTATGTAAATACTTATAAAAATAGCAGATTTTTCATGTTTCATAAGTGTATATTTTCAGATCGTCTTCCCTGCACTTTATTGTTGTATTTGCTGTTGTCAGCTGTGGAAGTTCACCATGGAGGGATCAATAAAGTCTGATCTGATCTTATCTTATCTTATCTTACCTTTCCTTTCTTGGACTCCTTTCTTAGTCTGTGTAGGTTCTCATTTGTCCAGGTCATGGTTCTTCTGGGTTCTACTGGACTGCTTCAGCTCTTTTGTAAACGTTTCGTCTCTCTTCGTCTCTTGGATGACGGTCCAAACATTTTCTAAACAGCTGAACCAGTCCTCCTGTCTTTGTGTCTCTGCTCAGATCCAGGTGGGGTCAGGTTGGTGGGACAGCCGAGCCGCTGTGCTGGTACTTTGGAGATCCAACACCAGGGACACTGGAGACCAGTAGAAAACTACTATAAACTCTGGGACCTGAAGTCTGGATCTGCTGTGTGTCAGTATCTGGACTGTGGATCAGCTGTTTCAGTCAACAGAACAGATGATATATTCACACCTGTGTGGTCGGTCTCAGTTCCTTGTGTAAAGCTGACATCTGGACCCAGGGACTGTGTTGAACTAGGTGATCCCGATCCTCGCTCACCTGGTGTGGTCATGGTGTGTTCAGGTACAAACGGACACAAACTGTGTCTGAACTGAATTCTCAGTGACCAGATGGTTCTGACTCTGACGTTTAAAGTTCCATCTAATGAATCTGTTCATTTCATCAGTTGATTATTTTGTCTCAGTTCATTGTTTTTTCGGTCAAATGTGTCAAATATTGACCTTTGACCTTTGGAACGTCCAGATCCCAAATGAACGTCGTCATTTGGACCAGATGAGGCTGAAAACACAAACAGATTTCCCATTAGTCTCATTTAGGACAAAAGGACCAAATGTTGACATGTGAGACTGTAAAAGCTCCACATGTGTGTCCTTTTTTACCCATAATGCCTTTGAAGGTCAGCTGTGCTCTAAATGAGCCATTCCTCATGTTTTCATTGGTCAGTGTTCATCCCATCCCAAACTCCTGTGGATCAGATCCATCTGTGTCTCTGAGGAGGATGGATTCTCTGACTGCTTGTTTGTGCTCATGTGTGCTGCTTGGTCCAATCATGTCTCTGTGTGTGGACAGATCTGCTGCCTCAGCCCAACATCTCCCTGTCTGACGGGGTCTTTGGGGTCTACCAGCAGGGGTTCCGGGTGCTGGTGTTCTCCGACTTCACCGTCACCTGCTCCGTCCGACCGCAGTACCCGGGAGGCTCCTTCCGGCTGATCTCCGACACCGAGAAGCCCCTGAACCTCACCCTGCCGGCCGTCAATCACTCCGCCCACTTCCTGTTGTCCTCCATGGGCTACGCCCACCGAGGGAACTACACATGTGTTTATCACGTGGACGTTTATAACCGCAGCTTCACGTCGTCTCAGAGCCCCGCCCTCTATCTGACTGTGGGAGGTAACGTCAGGACAAACGCACACAAAACACCCACAATGCATCAGTAACAGTCACATGACCATGTTCCACAGCGTTCCCAGTGAGCAGAGTGAACAGGTGTGAGCAGAACCACGTTGGTAGAACTGAGATCAGGTAAAGCCGGTCCAGTTGAACCTGTCAGAGACTGGGCTGAACCAACAAACACTCCTTTAATCTGAGCTCACTTCTGTTGTGCCCAATTCCACTTCCTGCCGAAAACTGCCCCCCCTTCCTAAGTCAGCCATGAAGAGGACAATGTGCACCGAATTCACCGTCACAACTTTTTCTCCTTTCTGACTGTAGGGTCTGAAATGAACTGTGAATTTTTCAACCTCTGAACACCATCATACCTGTGGAGCAGTGAAGGCATTCATAATATTGTAAGATATTGCAGTTCTGTTTTTTATCTGTTTAATATTAAAGAATGTGCAAACTGTCAGGGATAGAAAACGTTCTACAGTTCAGTCTTAGATACACAACACACAAAATATAGAACACTATAAACAGATACTGCTGAAAACTACATCCTCCATCAGAATTAGGTTTTGAAGCTAAAGGAGTGAACTGACTTTAGCAGCTCACATTTGGAGCTCTTCTGCTGTGACAGGGTGAATTTGGTGACCTTTGTCCTCTTTATGGCTGACTTAGGAAGGGGAGCTGTTTTGGGCAGCTGCTGCGCCATCGCAGTTTTCAACAGGAAGTAGAATTCAGCACAAGTTCAAAGCACAGTTGAGTTTAAAGCCAGGTTTAAAGCCAGTCCATCCAGTTGAATGTGAAGCCCAGTTAGAGTCCACAGTTGAAGGTGCATCTGTACATGTGTGTGTGTGGTCCACATGTCCAGGGTCTAGAGGGGGTCCACTGGTATCAGTCAGTCTATGAGCTGCAGCAGATGGAGGTCTGGACCAACACAGTTGGACACATGCACTGGAGTCCAATCTGTCCAATAGGACCAGTCCACTTCAACAACATCAACCAACACTTTGAAGTCAACTTCAGCTCAGAACTCAACTCATGGTATCTACAAACCAGTCCGACTAAAACCTGTGTGTCTGAGGGTCCACAATGTCCACAGATTCAAGTCCAACCCAAACTGGTCTGGATCGGACCAGTTGGAGACATTGGTCCTGTTTTTTCCTTCTGTCTCGTGTGTCCACAGACACATTCTGTCTGAAAAACACAAACGTCTGAACCAGGATTTTATTCGTACTAGTTCAGATCTGTCCATTGGATAATTACTGCACTGACCCATGGGTTTGAGCTGCAACAAGCAATTTAAGCCCAACTGAGGCAACGGGCAACTTCTCATGTCTGAAACAACTGTGAGATAAAACATGTTCTGTGGTCGAGGAACAGATGGAACTGAAACAAATAAAACTGGGAGAAACTGTCCATCATGACTAGGGCCTGCAGTCCAGGTCTGTGGGGGCAGTGTTCTGATGTGGGCTTGGTTCAGTGGGTCAGGTCTTGGTTCCATTTACTGGTTCCATTAGATGAAGTCATCACCATTGCCTTCCAACCCTGGCAGGATACAGGGTATAGGGTACAGGGTATACGGTACAGGGTATAGGGTATAGGGTACAGGCCACAGGGTACTCCACCTTTCTCTTGGTCAGTCCTTGTGAGCTCCTTCCTCTAGAACTTCCTTGTGTGTATGTGGTTTTCTACACAGCGGTTCCAGGTTGGTCCTGGTCTTCCTCTGCCTCCTGTTCCCTGTAGGTTCCACTCTAGTGCTGGTCTTGTGATGTCATTTCCTGGGTTTCTGAGGGTCTGTCCAGTCCATGTCTATTTCCGTAGTTGGATTTCTTCTTCTGTTGGATTGGGTCCACTTGTGTCCCACACTTCTTCATTTGTCTCTTTGTTTCCATGTGATCTTCAGGATTGTTCTCATGCATGGGTTGGTGACAGTCTGGACTTTGTCTGGACTGTCTTTGTGTCTTCCATGTTTCACAGCCACAGAACAGAACTGCTTTCACATTGGAGTTTACAGCTGTATGTGTGTGCGTTGTCAGGTCTTTGTGTCTGTCCAAACTTGTGTCCAGTGGCTGAATGCTGTTCTTTCTTTCCTGATTCCTGCTTTTCTTTCAGCTTCTGCTCTGCCTTGTTTGTCCATGATCCTCCAAAGGTTGGAGTCTTCAGGGATCTTTTATCCGCTGTGACAGGATTACTTGATATTTTGTGGAACTGAAGAACTTTGGACTTTCCTGGATGTATGTGTGGGCTGTAGCTTCAGTTCATCTGTCTTTGTTTGCATCTGTACATGTGGAGGAGACAGTCAGCCCAGACCGTCAACAAAGTCTAGGTCGTCCATTTGTCTCCAGTGTCCACTGGAGTCCGTGTGGTCGTCCTTTGGTCGGTTCCTTCACGATCCAATCAGCTGCCAGGATGAACAGAACTCTTGTGCTCCTCCTGTCTGTACGTGGACAGGTTGGGACAGTTGTCCTTTCTGTGCACTTGGTTCCTGGTCCATGGCCTTCACAACGTTGACTAGTTTCTCTGGTATTCCGTCATGTGTCCTGAGTTTCCAGAGTGTTGGAGCGGTTTGTGTCATCAGATGCTTTTTGACAGTGGTTGAAGTGGACTAATGCAGGCAGGTTCCACTCTACAGACTGTTCCACCAGGATCCGCTGGGTGCTCTGGGATCAACACCTGACCTGTTCTGCTCAAATCCAGCCTGGTTGAACCCAGCTGGTCCTCTGCTGCTGCTCTGATCCTCTGATAGAGTTCTAGTGAAAATCTGTCCAGGTGTGGACGAGAGTGTTCTGCCTCTGGAGTCCTTCCCTTTGCTCTGGTCTTCCTTCTTTGGGAACTTGTCCAGGTGTCCTTCCTTCTTTCCTTCCTTCTTTCCTTCCTTCCTTCCTTTCTTCTTTCCTTCCTTCCTTTCTTCTTTCCGTCCTTCCTTCCTTCCTTCTTTCCTTCCTTCTTCCTTCCTTCCTTCCTTCCTTCCTTCCAGTCCTTTGGTATTTCTTCGTTGTCTTCAAACACATGTTCCATGGTCGTTTTACTGGTTGTTTCTATTGTGTTTCAGACTTGGTGACTCATCTGATCATCAGGGTGGTGGTCCTGGTCTCGGCTCTGCTCATATTTGATCTTTGCCTCTTCTTCTTCTATAAGGTACGTTCACATCTGTCCTCAGTGGATCCATTGGACTTCAGACTGAGTCTCACACATCGGTCTGAACTGGACATGTGTGCTGCCATGTTTGTTCCAGGTCTCCGTGAAGCGGATCCAAATGAAGGCGGAGTCAAACACGATGAGAGTTGTGGAAGAAACATCCCATAATATTCCCAGTGGTTCAGTGTGAGTCCAGCTGATATTTGGATCGGATCAGCAGTTTCACAGCTGAACCAATAAACGCCTTCATTCTGTTCGGACGCTTCAACATCCATCAGCGTCTCAGCTTCTATTCAGAGTTTATACACATGTAAATACGGCTTCATTCTCATAATATTCTGGTTTGTTTTTGAAAATACTTTTTACTCACAGTAGTCCAGAGTTCTTCACTCTGTGTACTGATGCTTTTATTAAAACAGCAGAACAACATTTAGACTGAAATAGGACTGTTTATGTGTTTAAAAAAAGACTTTAATTCCCTGGGTGGGATCCTAAACCTCCATCCATGGTTCATTGGACAGTTGAATTGTGGGTAAATGTGGAAGGTCTCCAAATCCACATCCAGATGAGGTTCCATCTCATCAGGTCCAACATGAACCAGAGTTCTGGGTGCTTTGAGTGGACCACAGTTTTCTGTCCTACATTCACTGTTCAGTCTGAATGGTTCTGGTGTTGTGTTTGTGGTTCTGTCAACAAACTCCTGGTTTTGAAAGTAGATTGATGCTTCCTGTGGAAATTCCACCATTTGTCCAAATGTGGACTGAACGGAAACGCCACCGTTTGTCCAACGACGGACGGACCGACCTGCTGAGATTAGACCTGATCAATCTGTCACCACTTGGAAATGGAAACGGAGAAAAGCTTGTGTTTGTGTTTGGAGTTTAATTGGATCTGTGAGTCAATAAAAGTCTGGAATAAATGAATCTGATTTCAGTCAAAACTGGATTTGATTGGACGGTTGTTGTTTGATTGACACAGTTTTGACATTGATTTGATGGATGGTGGTGATAACAGACATCTAAGTCTAAATAATCCAGACTGAAAGGGTCAATGAAATCCCATTCCTTGGAGTAACTTTACACAAGAAGTGAAGTTGAAAGACCCAGAAACCACATTAAAGTTCAAATATCAGAATATTAGCAATTATTGGGAAAGTCAGAGAATTACTGAGCACATGTCCCTTCTGTCTGCTGTATTTCTTTCACTTTCATACCACATATGAAAGTGGTCCGGGTCAGATGTAGGACCACATATGAAAGTGGTCCGGGTCAGATTTAGGACCACATATGAAAGTGGTCCGGGTCAGATTTGAAAAAATGGGATTAGTCTCGTTCAAACTGTCTTTAACAGATCAGATTCAGGTCAAATCGTGTCAATAAATCAGATTTGTTCCACATTTGGCTGCAGTCTGAACGGAGCCTTATATTGGCCCAACTGTGGTTTTTCCAACACTCTGTGTGATCCTTGAATGCAGCCTGACCTGCACAGAACACTGCATGAACAGTGGGGTGTTCGTCAGTTTACGTCGCTGTAAATCGCTTTGGAACTTCAAATGAACACCTACTAGTGGGAGTTTAAAATCAGCACAGAAAATTCTCTGGAACTGCCGTGAATCCCCCCCCTCTGGTTAGAGAGCCTTGGTAATAACCCCTCCCCAGCCCCTTGGACTATGTGAGGTTTTGGTCTGTAAATGGTCCTGCTGTGAGCTATCCAAATGCAAATGGAGTCGTCCATGACACAGCAGTTTACAGTGGAGGTGACACAACAAATGACTGACTGGAACCAGGCAGACACTGGATGAGCCACCAGACTGTGGCTGTGGACCACAACCACAAAAAGGCTGGAGCACAATCCACAAACTGTGGTAAGGACATATTCAGTTCATTATTATTAGATGTGTCCTATTTGGGTGGAATTTGATCTGTGTGACTTTCTGAGTGAATTGCACAGTGTATGATAGTGTGGTTTGACTGGTGCAACTGATTAAAGTCCTGAATGTGTCACATTGACCTGCTGGAACCTGGAGGGGTTTGTTCCCAAAGTCACAGATTTTTTTGTCTTGTATTTTTTTAGGAAGGTGTACACCGTCTGCAAAACAGTGAAGGAAACAACAGACGTATGAACCAGAGCAAAGGTCCGATTTAAAGAGCCTGGATCCGTTCTGCTCTGTAGAAGTCCATGTGTGCCTGTACTGAACTGTTTCTATTTGGTTTTCAGACTGAGCTCACCCACACTGAAGCAGGGACTGCTCATTTAACGGCAGCTCCAGCTGAAGGTCCAGGCTGGAATGGAGTAGAAAGTGGAGTCCTGTTGATTCAAGAGCTTTAACCCTTTCATGCATACTGGTCACTCCAGTGGACAGCTGTTCTACAGCTGTTCTAGTGTTTGTTCATGGCTTTTGTTGTTTTAGTTCCATATCAGGACTCTTATGCATCATCCAAAACACTGCAATACATACAATTACTGTAACTTTGCTGTTCTTCATAAACCTGATCTGCACTAACATGTTTGAGGGTAAATCAATTGCTAATTCTTATTAGACTGTAATTAACGAGCCTTTTTATTTTATTTTTTTTTTTTTTTGCATATCCTCCTGAGACCCAGTGATGCATTGTGTCCTCTGTAGGGGACAAAAGTTTGACCCTTTTGCTTTAAAAATGCTGTGCATTACAAAGGACATTCCATTAAAAGAATCAATCAATAAATAAAAATAGTTTTAAAAATGTATCTGAAAAAACTGTTGCATGATGCAGTTTCCAATCAAGACAATTTTTTAATGTAAAACAGCTAAAACTGTCCATTTCCTGGGTCTCAGGAGGATAATATCTCCATGAAATGAGAAAAACTAATATTAGAGTAGGATCAAATGTGAGAAAACAGCAGCAATTTAGCAATTAGCAGCATTAAAAATGCTTTTATTTCATAGTTTTCACACAGTTGATCACTTTCTGATGATGAGTTTTAAATACATGTTTCTTTGCTTCAAAACTTAAATGCATGGTGTCCAGCTGAGTGGACATTTTTGGAACTCCATGAAAAATAGGTTCATTAAAAAAAAAAAAAAAATCAATTGCATTGTTTTTTTCATGCGTAAAGCGGAACAAAAATACTCAAGAAAAAAATATTGACTAAGGTTCTCATAATTCGTGCATGAAAGGGTGAATAGTTTTTGGTGTTTTGCTCCTTTATTGTTATAATCCTATGCATCTGTTTTTTTAGCTGACCGGCCGACACAACTGATATGAGGTCTGATGAAGAAGATGGAATGGATGGGACATGTGGGTGGACCGGAAGGCCTCCATCCTTCCACAGTCTGGAGATGGAACCTATGAGCTGAACTCCAGCAGAACCAACACATGTTCTACCACCACAGACACCACAGCAGAACCAACACATGTTCTACCACCACAGACACTACAGCAGAACCAACACATGTTCTACCACCACAGACACCACAGCAGAACCAACACATGTTCTACCACCACAGACACCACAGCAGAACCAACACATGTTCTACCACCACAGACACCACAGCAGAACCAACACATGTTCTACCACCACAGACACTACAGCAGAACCAACACATGTTCTACCACCACAGACACCACAGCAGAACCAACACATGTTCTACCACCACAGACACTCCAGCAGAACCAACACATGTTCTACCACCACAGACACTCCAGCAGAACCAACACATGTTCTACCACCACAGACACTCCAGCAGAACCAACACATGTTCTACCACCACAGACACCACAGCAGAACCAACACATGTTCTACCACCACAGACACTACAGCAGAACCAACACATGTTCTACCACCACAGACACTACAGCAGAACCAACACATGTTCTACCACCACAGACACTACAGCAGAACCAACACATGTTCTACCACCACAGACACCACAGCAGAACCAACACATGTTCTACCACCACAGACACCACAGCAGAACCAACACATGTTCTACCACCACAGACACTACAGCAGAACCAACACATGTTCTACCACCACAGACACTCCAGCAGAACCAACACATGTTCTACCGCCACAGACACTCCAGCAGAACCAACACATGTTCTACCACCACAGACACTACAGCAGAACCAACACATGTTCTACCACCACAGACACTACAGCAGAACCAACACATGTTCTACCACCACAGACACTACAGCACTGCAGCTGAACTTCTCTGTAAACTCATGATAGTTACTGTGAATCTTTGAAGTTGGCGGGTGTTTACAGGGCCCATAATCTGGTTTTTCATGCAGTGTATTCAACGTCAGCCATTACAATAATCTATCTTTTAAACAAAATATGTAATGATTTTAATAACAACCATTTTAAATGTAATATTACATTTATATAAACCTGTATTTTCCCTCATTAATTAAATATAAATGTAATTCAGCTAAAATGTCCTTCAGGGTCAAATGAGTGTCCATTTGTGTCCAAAACAGTTGTCCTAAAGTCATAGAAGTGTGTGTAAATAATGCTAATCCATTTGTGCACAGACTACTGATATTCTCTGACAGTGGAAGCTCTATTTTCATAAATATTGGATTTGGATGGACGTGACAGTGGACGGACGTGACATTACCCATGATGCTCTGGTCAGTCCCAGTACTTTATTAGGAATAAACTTCTAGACTTCCTATTGCTAATTGTGCTCTTCTTCATAAATGTTGGTATTGTGGATCTAAAACAATCCCAGCTGACACAAAAACACTAAATGTGTCAGTGGACGGATGTGACATGGTTGTTGTGGATCCCATCATACTGATGCTCTGCAGCCATGTCAGCGTTTACACTAATGATCCCTGTGCAAAAACTAGGAGCACTATTATTTATTGGATAGTTTAGCATCAGACTAAAGAGGAAAGAACAATCTAGAATTGTTCTTTGTGTCTAAAAATGCTTCTTATTGTAAAAGTGTTGATGTAAACAGTGCTGTGTGCCATTCTTCATGTATGTATTGGTGGAACAGAAGCAGGATGGATCAGCACCATACTCCAGATTGAACCTGTACAAATAAAACATGTGATATGGAGGAGAGAATCTGGGAAGAAAAACTGGGGAATCCAAAAGAAGAGAAGATTTGTTTTTCAGCTCACTTCAGTTCAAATAGAACTTGTCCATTTGTGACATGAAAATATAGCATTAATTGTGATGAAACGGTTCATTTTGGAGCTGAAAACATAGTTCATATGAGCATCAACATGTTGAACAGAACTGAAATCCTGTCCATTTGAACAACTGTCATTTACCAACACAAAGTTCCTTTGGATTCACTGAGACTGATTTAATATGAACACAGACACAAAGAAGAGCTGTGAGCACATGTGAGACGAATTCTACTGAACCTGTGTACTTCAGACCCAGTTTATATAAATGTATAATAATACCTGAGAACAAATAGACTTCTAAATAACCCATTCATTCCTTCCTTCCTTCCTTCCTTCCTTCCTTTTCTGAACCTGCTTTCTCCTCACTAGGGTCTCGAGGTTCTCTTGGAGCCTATCCCAGCTACATGGGGCCGAAGGCGGGGTTCCCCCTGGACAAGTCACCAGGTCATCCCAGATTCTTAATAACCCATGAAGAACATTTCAAAGAAATAATGCGCTTTTGAAATGAGCAAAAAATAAGGCATTTGAACCTGTCACGTTTCCAACGGCTGGTGCAGGATCTGGACTCATTTAAACCGGAGAATTGTCCAAACACAGTCATCACAGCAAAGGGAAGAAAAGCACTGAAGGAAAGTTGGCAGCAGATTGGAGGATTCAGACCAAGGTTCCAGTAGTTTGGGATTTTTCACAGGAGTTTAGTTTGAGTTTGGACTTTTTTCACTAATTCAGTTCATTTTAATTTGTTTTTAGAGCAGGTTTGATAGTTTTTATTAGTTTTTGTTATTTTCTTCTTTTTTTCCCCTTTTTTTTCTTTTTTTTTTTTCCTTTTCTTTCCTTTTTTTTTCTCTTGGTCCAGGTCAAGGTTCTGATAGTTTTGGATTTTTTATTCTACTTTAGTTTGATTTAGTTTTGACTTTTTTTCTCTAATTCAGTTTGTTTGAATTTGTCTTTAGAGCAGGTTTGATAGTTTTTATGAGTTTTCATTATTTTCTTTTTTTTCCTTTTTTTCCCCTTTTTTTCCCCTTTTTTTCTTTTTCCCTTTTTTTCTTTTTTTCCTTTTTTCTTTTCTTTTTCCTTTTTCTTCCCCTTTTTTCATTTTTTTCTTCCTCTTTTTTCTTTTTTTTTTCTCTTGGACCAGGTCAAGGTTCTGATAGTTTTGGATTTTTCATTCTACTTTAGTTTTTATTTAGTTTGGACTTTTTTTTCTCTAATTCAGTTTGTTTGAATTTGCTTTTAGAGCAGGTTTGATAGTTCTTATTAGTTTTTGTTATTTTCTAAATGCTTAGTTTTAGTTCAGTTGTAGTTCAGTGGTCTCTTTTCTCTTCTTCTCTGTGCTCCTATTCAAATCAATCCCAGACAGGACTCTGCTGCTTTAGTCTCCATGTTTCCAGGTAGAGTGGGGACCAGAAGACGACTGGAAACCACAAGTGAACACAAGTGACGGACCCTTAAATATCATATGGTGACAGCAGAGAAAATTGCTTGAGGGAAATAAATCGATTTCGTATCAATCCGACATTGACAAAGACGAAAACGAAGGGAATTTGATCCATAATTTTTATACATTTTAGTTAGTTTTGTCAACACACAATACAGTTTCAGTTAGTTTTCATTTTTTCCTTTTAATTATAGTTTTTATTTATTTCAGTTAAATGTTTTTATGATTCTAGTTTTGGTCATTTCGTTTCATCCTGTACCAATAAACTGTGACTAACCTGAACAAATGTGTCCAACCTGAAATGTCTGTATTAAATTCAGTCCAGTTTGAACTCTTTTCTTCCTGTTCCTCAGTGTTTAGTGTCTTTGGAGATCTGATCCAGAATGCACATGGACTAATGAGAAGTGGAGGAAGAAGACTGAGAAAATTACACTGATTTTACTGAAGAAATGTCATTTTTTTCAGGTTATTCACATCTGTTTTGTTTGGATAGTTTATAAAAGTAAGTATTTTCATAATTTAATGGGTTTTTTTTGCACTAAAACACAGACATAAATGTGCAGTTGTCATTCTTTCTGGGTTCTTCTGTTCTTATTTGACTGGTTGGGTTCACTGCAGATCAGATCAGACTGAATGTGGAACCTAAAGAACAGCAGTTTGACACCTTATTTTACTTTATTTTGCTAAATTTTTGTTCATTTTTTTCATTGTTTTCCTAAATTTTTGTAATTTTTTCATTATTTTACTTTATTTTTGCTAATTTGTTCATTATTTAATGTTTTTGTTCATTATTTAACTTTCTTTTTGTTCATTTTTTCATTATTTTACTAAAGTTTTGTAATTTTTTTTAATTTTACTTAATTTTTGCTATTTTTTATTTAATTTATTTTTGTTCATTTTTTCATTATTTTACTTTGTTTTTGTTCATTTTTTCATTATTTTACCCTATTTTGTTTTGTTTTTTTTTGTTATTTTACTTTCTTTTTGTTCATTTATTCATTATTTCATTTTATTTTTGTTCATTTTTTCATTGTTTCACTTTATTTTTGTTCATTTTTTAAGTATTTTACTTTCTTTTTGTTAATTTATTCATTATTTCATTTTATTTTTGTTAATTTTTTCAGTATTTCACTTTATCTTTGTTCATTTTTTCATTGTTTCACTTTATTTTTGTTCATTTTTTAAGTATTTTACTTGATTTTTTGTTAATTTTTTCATGTTTTTACCTCATTTTGTTCATTTTTTCAGTATTTTACTTTATTGTTCATTTTTTCAGTATTTTACTTTATTGTTGTTCATTTTTTTGTTATTTTACTTTATTTTTGTTCATTTTTTCATTATTTCACTTTATTTTTGTTCATTTTTTCATTATTTTACCTTATTTTGTTCATTTTTTCAGTATTTTACTTTCCTCAGTGTTTAGTGTCTTTGTAGATCTGATCCAGAATGCACATGGACTAATGAGAAGTGGAGGAAGAATAGTGTTAAAATTGCACTCATTTTTCTGAAGAAATGTCAGTTTTTTCAGGTTACTCACATCTTTTTTTGGTTGAATAGTTGATAAAAGTAAGTATTTTCATCATTTAATGTTTTGTTTTTTCCACTCAAACACAGACCTAAATGTGCAGTTGTCGTTCTTTCTGGGTTCTTCTGTTCTTCTTTTCCTGGTTGGCTCCACTGCAGATCAAACAGGACTTTAGAACCCTGAGTTCTAATCCACATGCTGACATGTGCTTTCACCACTGATTTAGTGGAAAACTGTCTGTGATCCTCCAGCACTGCACAGTCCAGATGTGGTCAACGAATGAGTTCACATTTTCAACTAGATGTTGGTTCTTTTTGCCTTTATTCGACACGGGAAAGACAGAAGAATGACATGAAGCCACGGACCTTGACTGTGAATTGTACCCAGGGTGCTCCGATAGGGCCTAGGGCAGGGCTGTCCAACTGAGTTCAGGGGCCAAATTCACACCAATTCAATCTAAAGTGGGCCAAAGCATGAAAAGAAGAGCAGAAAAACCCACAAATAATGGACACTCCAAGTTTTACTCTGCATTTTACTGCAAGAAAAACATTCAATGAGGAAAATATTTACATTTACAAACTATCTTTTCACCAAAAAGATGTGAATAACCAGAAAAAAATGTATAATTTCTTCAGAAAAATAAGATAAATTTTAACAATATTCATTTTTCTCTTCATTTTAGTGCAATAAAAACATTAAATCATGAAAATATTTACATTTACAAACTATCCTTACACCAAAAAGATGTGAATAACAAGAAAAAAAATTTAATTTATTCAGAAAAATAAGATAAATTTTAACAATATTAGTTTTTCTCCTTATTTTATTGAAATAAAAACATCAAATTATGAAAATATTTATATTTACCAACTATCTTTTGACCAAAAAGATGTAAATAACCAGGAAAAAAAAGAAAATTCTTCAGAAAAAATAGGTAAATTTTAACAATATTAGTTTTTCTCTTCATTTTAGTGCAATAAAAACCTTAAATTATGAAAATATTTACATTTACAAACTATATTTTCACCAAAAATATGTGAATAACCAGAAAGAATGTAATTTCTTCAGAAAAATAAGCCAAATTTTAACTAGTATATTATTGTAGCTAGTATTATAACTAGTATTAGAGTCTGTTCAAACATGAGAAAACATCCGATTAACAGCACTAAAAATGCTTTGATTTCATAGTGTTCACATAGTAAATCACCTTCTGATGATTAGTTTTAAATACATGTTGCTCTGCTTTCAAATTAAATGCATGGTGTCCAGCTGAGTGGACATTTTTGGAACCCCATGAAAAATAGGTTCATTCAAAACAATTCAATAGGATTGTTTTTTTCACACCTAAAGAGGAATAAAAACACTTAGGATAAAAATCTCAGCTAAGGTTCAGATAATTCTTGCATGAAAGGGTTAAAGGTCAGGGGTGGAGAGCACAGTGTGTCCTTCATGGCCGTTGACAGTGACCTGAGGCAGTATCACATGGAAAATCCTCCTGTTAGTGGGATGGACATAGAGCCACTGGCACTGAGTCCAAAGCACTGAAACCAAGCCTCAAAGTGGATTTACAGAGAAAAATGCACTCCAACTGGACTGGGTTCATCTCACATCAACCCAAAACAGACCAAACATGTGCTGTGGTCACAGAAGTCCACGTTTCAGCTTGGTTTCAGAAAAGTTGGCCTGTAATGCTCTGTCCACTACAAAACTGAACACATGTCCATGACCACTTCAGGTTCCTTCATAGTGCTGTAAAGGCTGCTGTCCCATTCTAGAAAAAACAAAAGCTGTTTTCACTGAACATGATAGAACAGGATTTTACTGAGTGGATGGAACCCAGCTCATTGTGGAACCTTCAGCTCCAGACAGTAGTTTCCCTAAATGCCCCTTAGTCCGCCTAGCCCAGTGTTTTCCTACGCACCCTGAACGCCTCACAGGTCCAGGATCAGAATCCTCTGATTTCTGCCGCATTTCTTTTGGAATTCAGACACTGACAAAGAAGAAACCCACGAAGAGAGAAATCACAAAACTGGGTGAGCAGTTGGAGCAGAAAACTACAGATTTACACTGGACAAAAGTTTGACAATTGTTCAGTAAGTTCATGAATCCACTCTGTTTATCCTGGTAAGTTAGCTGCACCGATTAGCTTAGCTTAGCTTAGTTTAGTTTAGTTTAGTTTAGTTTAGCTTAGCTTAGTTTAGTTTAGCTTAGCTTAGCTTAGTTTAGTTTAGCTTAGTTTAGTTTAGCTTAGTTTAGTTTAGTGTAGTTTAGCTTAGTTTAGTTTAGTTTAGTGTAGTTTAGCTTAGCTTAGTTTAGTTTAGCTTAGCTTAGTTTAGTTTAGTTTAGCTTAGTTTACTTTACTTTACTTTACTTTACTTTAGAACACTCGTGAGAGACAGTGTGGCAGTCACTGGTGAGCTGAGAGGACTGACCTCACTTACAACTGGGTTCGAAACACGATTCTGTTGTTTTGGTGATCTAACAAACAACTGTTATGGAGGTGTGTGTGGACTGCAAACTTGCCTACTCACAACTGAAGGATGATATTCATCGACTGAAATCTGAGCTCCGGAAAAGAGACGAGATGATCGGCCGCATTTCTTTTGGAATTCAGACACTGACAAAGAAGAAACCCACGAAGAGAGAAATCACAAAACTGGGTGAGCAGTTGGAGCAGAAAACTACAAATTTATACTGGACAAAAGTTTGACAATTGTTCAGTAAGTTCATGAATCCACTCTGTTTATCCTGGTAAGTTAGCTGCACCGATTAGCTTAGCTTAGCTTAGCTTAGTTTAGTTTAGTTTAGCTTAGTTTAGTTTAGCTCAGCTTAGTTTAGTTTAGCTTAGCTTAGTTTAGCTTAGTTTAGTTTAGCTTAGCTTAGCTTAGCTTAGTTTAGTTTAGTGTAGTTTAGTTTAGCTTAGTTTAGTTTAGTGTAGTTTAGTTATGTGTAGTTTAGTTTAGCTTAGTTTAGTTTAGTTTAGCTTAGTTTAGTTTGGCTTAGTTTAGCTTAGTTTAGTTTATCTTAGTTTAGTTTAGCTTAGCTTAGTTTAGTTTAGTTTAGATTATTTCTGTCAGTTCATCCATTTCTTAGCTGAATGTAGAATGTCAGATGTCATATGGAAGTGGATCTGTCTAAACCCAGTCAGGATATGAAAGTTGTTCTGATATTAAACTGTAAAACCGTTTCATATGAGTTGAGTTGTGCTAGAGCTAAGCTAAGCTAACATGGAGGCTTTCCAAGCTAACGTGGCATCGTGTGTTCTACTGCTGTGGATGTGTTGACATATGACTGACATGGATTCAAGCAGTTGGACTGAAATTCAACACTATTAAATGGGTGCAGGGATTTGGATCCTGAAAACACAGCCCTTCTTAAAAGGCACGGCAGATTTATTTGTAAAACACAATTCATACACAGGGCAATTCCCAGTGTTTTACAAAAATGGAAAAGAGACAGAATAAAAACACACAATTACAATTAAAACATGATCAATAATAATCAATTTAAACAAAGTAAAAGAGAAGAGTGCAGATGGAACCCTTTCAGTTGAACAGCTGTTTTCAGTCTGGACTGAAACACTGTCTGACGTCATCAGGAAGACTGTTCCAGAGTTTAGCTGCATAGAACTGAAACACATAGAACTGGAACACATAGAACTGGAACACATAGAACTGAAACACATAGAACTGGAACACATAGAACTGAAACACATAGAACTGAAACACAGCTTCACCTGTTTAGTCCTGACTCTGGGCACCAGCAAAACACCAGTCCCTGAGGTTCTCAGGGTCCGAGATGGTTCATATGGGACCAACATGTCCCAGATGGACTCTGGTCCTCTTTTCTTAGTTCTGCTGAATGTTGTCCAGTGTTAAAGGTAAATGTTTGTTCTGTGGACTGTCTTAGTAATCGTCTGTCCATTTGTGTTCAGGCTGGTTTTTGCTGGATTTTCTTCTGTGGACAGAACTGCTGCCTTCCCCTGGGACGCCGTCCTCAGGACAGACCAGGATGTTCATCTTTTCCATGGATGGAGGGAGGATCTGGATCAGTGGAACTGAAGGTTTGGATCAGAGATTTGAATTTTCTACTGTTTTTCTCCTGAGATTTCAGAGGTTTGAATTGGGCCCAACATATAAAAGTGAAATGCTGTAAATGTTAGATGAGTAAGTGTACAGCTGAATGTCAGACACTGGGACACACTGAACTCATGAACATTGAAGGTGAACCTTAAACTGAAGAGGACAGTGTTCGCTCCATCAGCAGTGAGTTGTCCAACTGAGACATGTGGACATGCACTGAGGACACATTCACACAGGAAACAGCTGTCAGCTCCACTTTACTGCAGATGCTCATTTTCCTGCATATGTTTAGTGTTCAACCAGTGTTGGAGCGTCTGTAGGACGAGCAGAGGGACAGTTTTGGGATTCATCCAGTATTGTTCCAGTCCATTTCCACACTGTTTACTTCAGCTGAACCTCCTCAGACCCAGGACATGTCAGCAAAGTACAAGCTTTGAGTTTTTTATTAAATAAGTGTCTATATTGGAAACATCAGGATGCAACAGTTTTTCAGATGCAGTTTTTTAAATTTTTATGGAATGTCCTTTTGTGGTGGAATGTGTTCTTTTTTTTTTTTCTTTTTTTTTTTGTATAAAGTTTTGAAACTCTTGTCCACAAATGTGGACAGTGGGGGGTGAGGAGGTTAAGCTTTAAGATCATGATAAACTCAGTATCTGAACTGAATCTAGACACAGAAACATATATTAACGAAGTGAAGCTGATTTATATCATCACACACTTCCTGTTTTTCTGTCCGTACAGGCATCACACGGCCCGATGACAGCATCAGCCAATCAGCTATCAGCAACCAGGGCCCACAGGAACCCAGTGTGGTTTGGTTCTTTCCATCTGTGATATGGATCAGAAAAGTGAAGAGGAAGAAAAGTGAACCCTCTGATATTGATCAGCAACAAAAAGAGAACAGAGTCAGCCTCAACACTGACACATACTACTACACTGACACTATACATATATATATATATATATATATATATATATATATATATATATATATATATATATATATATATATGTATACAGGGTGGGGAAGCAAAATTTACAATGAACGTTTAGTTGTTTTTTCTCAGCAGGCACTACGTCAATTGTTTTGAACCCAAACATATACTGATGTCATAATCATACCTAACACTATTATCCATACCTTTTCAGAAACTTTTGCCCATATGAGTAATCAGGAAAGCAAACGTCAAAGAGTGTGTGATTTGCTGAATGCACTCGTCACACCAAAGGGAAGAAGAGAATGACTATGAGCAAAACTATTACCAGAAAGTCTGGAAGATACTATTAAAGAAGAATGGGAGAAGTTGTCACCCCAATATTTGAGGAACACTTGCACAAGTTTCAGGAAGCGTGTGAAGGCAGTTATTGAGAAAGAAGGAGGACACATAGAATAAAAACATTTTCTATTATGGACATTTTCTTGTGGCAAATAAATTCTCATGACTTTCAATAAACTAATTGGTCATACACTGTCTTTCAATCCCTGCCTCAAAATATTGTACATTTTGCTTCCCCACCCTATATATATATATATATATATATATATGTGTGTGTGTGTGTGTGTAACCGGTGGTGTCAGACTCTGCGTTGTGTTCTTTTTCTTTTAATGATGAGGCCCGCACGTGAGTCTTTGGAGGCAGTCCCCGTTTATTGTTCTGACAAAAATGATAAAACATAAAGACCTCCAGTCAGCGATCCCACGTAGAACACACTCCTGCACATACCAAATGATAAAGAAATATGTTTAAATACATTATAAGCGCCTAATTCAGCCTAAACTAGCTGGTTCATGTAAGAAAAAATTAAATTAACAAAGGTTAAACCAAAAATTTGTATGAACTACACGGCTGCTTACCTCTCCCACAGAAATCCAGAACAAAAGGGAAGAGGCAAAGGCGCGAAAACTCCAGTTATAGTGCGCAGTGTCGCACCGTAAATTGTTCGCAGGGGAACAGACCAAAACCAAAAGTTCCCCACACTGACCTGGAGGCCCACAACGTCAGGTACCAAACCAAAAGAAATTAAAATAAAATGATCAGATTTTGTGTAATTATAACAATACACAATATAATATACATACCCACATTGCTGCTAGACAATTGACCCGGTTTTATACATATATATATATATATATATATATATATATATATATATATATATATATATATATATATATATATATATATACATATATATGTATTCCTCCATCCACACACACCTGTCCGTCTCCATCCACATTCTTGTCCATCCTTCTAACCCCAGTCATCTCCAACCCCTCCCTCATCCCTGTTCCTCTGAAACATTGTGTCTTTGTTGGTTCTTTTAAATTCTTCGGTGCTTGCTCGTTGCTTTAACTCCATGTTGAATCTGTTCCACAGTCTCACCCCACTGACTCAAACACTAAAACCTTTCCTAGTCGTATGTATGAAGTAAATTTTAAAGTTAATGTTCCCCCTTAAATTATAGTCCCCCCCCATGAATACTGAATAATTTTTGTATATTTGTTGGTAATAGATTATTTTTTATCTTTGTCTATTATTTGAACTGTTTGATCGTCCACAATGTCTGTGAATTTGAGTCATTTTGACTGAAAGAATAATAACACACACACACACACACACACCTCAAATGCGCTCGAACCTTTCAGTTTGAACTGAATTTGACCATTTTGAAACTTTTGAGATCAACTGTTTAATGCTTCAGTACTTTTTTATATCACATGCCTTTTTTTATTTCAT
This sequence comes from Sphaeramia orbicularis, assembly GCF_902148855.1. NCBI lineage: Eukaryota > Metazoa > Chordata > Actinopteri > Kurtiformes > Apogonidae > Sphaeramia > Sphaeramia orbicularis. The sequence continues at coordinate 83,544 of NC_043970.1, read as the reverse complement.
TTTATTTTAGTTTTCTGTATTTGATTGATTTTTTATTGAAGTTGTTTGTTTTATTGTATATTTAAAATTAATTACATTTAGTAGAAAACTTATTTTTCAATGTATTTGATTTTACATTATTATATTTTCTGTTTTACACTGATTTTACTTTTATTTGAGATATTTATTTCATTGTGTATTTGGAATTTATTTAATTTGGTTTTATTTAATCTCATTTTAATTTTCTGTATTTTATTTTATTTTTACTTCAGTTTTTTAAAATTTATTTTACTTGATATCATTTCATGTTGTTTTTATTTTATTTATTTATTAATTTTCTTGTATGATTGTACTTAATTTTGTTTGATTGTCTTTTTTTGTATAAGGTTCAGGTTAGAGGAGGAGGGACAGGTTGGGTTTAGGCTGGGGGTTAAGGGTTAGGGTTAGGTGGAGAATTCAATTCAATTCAATTCAACTTTATTTGTATAGCCCAATATCACAACAAGGTTATCTCAAAGGGCTTTACAGAGTCAGTTAGAGTAAACAACAGTCAAATGAACAGCAAGAAAATGAGTAGTGTCCAGGGCATCCCCCGTCCTTAGACCTTCCTTAGAGAAGGAGACACAACCCTCCTGGGGGAGGACTGTTAGGGACTGGGACTCTGAGGGACTGTGAGGGGGGGTTAGGGCTGGAGATGGGTTAACTACATCCACATGAAGTGATCATATTTATACAAACTGTGTTAGGAACAGGGTCAGTGTTAGGAACAGGGTCAGGGTTAGGAACAGGGTCAGGGTTAGGAACAGGGTCAGTGTTAGGAACAGGGTCAGTGTTAGGAACAGGGTCAGTGTTAGGAACAGGGTCAGGGTTAGGAACAGGGTCAGGGTTAGGAACAGGGTCAGGGTTAGGAACAGGGTCAGGGTTAGGAGGACCAGTTGTCAATAGGGTTTAGTTCAGGTGAGGAAGGAGTTCATGTCATTATTCTTCCCTCGTTAAATACTGGACTGACTGGACACACAGTAGAATACTTGGATACTGGACACACAGTAGAATACTTGGATACTGGACACAGTAGAATACTTGGATACTGGACACACAGTAGAATACTTGGATACTGGACACACAGTAGAATACTTGGATACTGGACACAGTAGAATACTTGGATACATGTGAACAGTCAGGAACATTAACCCTTTCTTGACAGATCCAGACTTTGTCCTTTCCCACTGGCTGATGGACGTGTCTTATAAAAACTGGAAGTGTCTTTGGGAGTTGAGTTCTTGTTCCTGTTCAGTCCATACAGGTCCATGTGTGTCCTGTGTAAGAACACCAGTCCGTAGCAGAAGTCCACCTCCTCCTTGGCTCTCAGTGGAAGTGGACTTGTGTGCTGTTCCTGCTGCAGCCGTGGCTCCATCTGTCTGCTCCATCTCCAGTTCCTCTGACCTCATTTGTCCATTAAACCTAGAATCAGTGTGTGTTCAGATGGTTCTTGGTCCAGTCCTAATGGTTCCTCTCCTGGTTCTGGTTCTGTGCTGCTCTATTCCAGTCTTTCTCACCTGGACCTGGTCTGTGAGGCCTGAACATCTTCTCCTTCTGGACCCTCCAGGTCAGTTCTGGTTCTGGAACATAGTGGTTCTGCAGGTCCATGTGTTCCTGCTCCTTTCCCTCTGGATTCTGTTCAGATCTTCTCTGTTCATTTGTGTGTTTTCTTCTCTTTGCATATTTTATGACCCTGTCGACTGTTTGCTATAAAACAGGATCATCTTGTGGTCGTGCTTCAATAGTTGAGCTGTTTCTACATCCTTTCATCTGTCTGAACATATGTATTTTTTTTTTTTGACTCTTCACTGTTACTTAATCTGTGTTTTTCATCTATTTCAGCTGAAGTACAGAAGCTTCCTTCTAATTCTGCACACCTTCATATAGGCTGGGAACATCTGAGGCCGTACTCTCTGCTCTTATACAAATATAGATCACCTGGGAATGACTCATTCCAAACACAAATGTCATTTATATAGTTTGGAGGATCAAACCTGCATAAATATGATGATATGGTCCAAATACTCATGTGTCTGATAATTGTGCACACAGTGTATGAACCAATATAAAAAAAACCAAACCAAAGTAAATCAACTACTCCAAAAGAATCAAATGAAAATAGTTTGATTCAGGTGGTCTGTCCTGGTGCAGTGGTGCATTGTGGGTGTTGAGTCTGCAGCTGGACTGACCACAGTTGGACTGAGTAGCAGTAGATGAGTTCCTTCAACCACTCCGTTTCCATCCACACTCATATGTGACTAGAACTCCACATTAGACTGTTCCATTTTCTACGTTCAACCTTTTTGTAAATGATTGAATGGTTGCGTCCAGAAAACAGCGGTTTGGACTCAGTGGAATATTTCTGCTCAAATGTGTGAAGGCGTGTGACGTAGAAGCCCAACCACAGCAGAGGAGATGAGGAGATAAGAATGAGTAGGAACTGACTGGTGTCCTGATGAAACACAGAGACAGAGCAGAGACGAGCAGAGCATGAGAGTGGACATGGAGCACACACTGATGGTCATCTGGATGTCCTTCTGGATTCAAGGTATGAGGGAGGGTGGACACACACACAGCTGAAAGGCTTCACCGCTGTCTGACAGGTTTATCTCCGTGGTTACACATCTGTCGTGTGTGTTTGATATCAATCACAGCGTGTGCTGGTGGTCATGTGACTGTCCTAATGGTAAACAGGGGCGTAGAACTGCGTATGGACACTAGGGACACGTCCCTACCAATATCCATCCTCTACTGTGTACTCACTATCAGTCCAACCGCTGTCCGGAGTGTTTAGGCAATGATTCTGCCACACAAAGGGTTAACAGTCGGTCTCTGCTAGAAGTCCCGCCTCTACCAAAAATGTCGCTGCCCGATTGGCTCTGTGGTTTTGCTAACGTACATGTGATTGGCCGTCCCCGCTGTCACTCCATCTACTTGTCAAAGGAACCTGCTAGTTGGAGCGCTAACGTCAGTTTTCAGTCTGTTTGTATTTGTTCTGTCTGGGTCACATCAGCTAGACGGATTTGAATATGAGTGGAGTCATTTACATGGACATTTGGACATGTGTGTGTGTGTGTGTGTGTGTGTGTGTGTGTGTGCTCAGTAATTAGGATGTAAAGGATGTCAAAGAAAAGAAAACTGATCATAAGACACTTCTATAGGAGTCCCAGTGTAAGTTAGTTCAAGGGTCTAGAACTGTAGAGGCTCAACACAGATACTGAAGAAAAGACACTATTTAATGACAAACACATACACTTTGAAAAGTTATTTTACTGATTATTTTAATGCATTTATGTGGAAGAGAGTACCTGTTTAAATACACATAAAGGAAATTTGTTAAGAAAATACAATAAAACCTCACCTTCTAAATGTGATGTTATCCATATTTTTGGGAATAAATTCCATGTAATAATTGAAAGTAAAAGCCTTTTTTGTTCAGACAGTAACTGAACCATCAAACTGTATGATCAGTGTATCCAGAATCTGTTCATATGTCATGAATCAACATATTTATGTCAGGAGACAGAGAATAGAGAGGAGGAGAGGAGGAGGGAAGAGATAGAGGAGGGAGGAGGGGGAGAGGAGGGAGGAGGAGGAGGTAAAGGAGGAGAGGAGGGAGGAGGAGGAGGGAGGAGGAGAAGGAGGAGGATGAGGAGGGGAGAGAAGGTATAGGAGGAGAGGCAGGAGGAGGAGATGAGGTAGAGGGGGAGAGGACAGGAGGGAGGAGGTAGAGGAGGAGAGGGAAGAGGAGGAGGTAGAGGAGGAGAGGAGGAGGAAGAGGAGGAGAGGAGGGGAGAGAAAGTGAGGGAGGAGGTAGAGGAAGAGAAGCAGGAGAGGAGACAGAAGGTAGTGGAGGGAGGAGAAGAGGGAAGAGGAGGAAAGAAAGGAGGAAGTAGAGGAGTAGAGGAGGTCGAGGAGGGGAGGAGGGGAGAGAAGGTAGAGGAGGAGAGGCAGGAGGAGGAGAGGAGGGAGTGGAGGGAGGAGTTAGAGGAGTAGAGTCTGTAAATTCTCAGGTTCAGTTCAATAATGATGCATCTGTTTGTCGTTAGAATAACTTTGCAGAATGCATTAAATTCTTGTTTTGTCTTTAAATTTTCACATATTCTTTATAAACTTGTCAATTACTGAATGTTTTTTCTCTGGTTGTTTGTTTGTTTGATCAGCTCGACATGATGTGAAACTATGATCCCAAATGTAAACAAAAATCCCCTTTCAGGAGTGCTGCCTTGGAGCACTGTAGTGTCCACACCAGTGTCAGAATCAGACCTACTGCCTTGATGGTAAATGAGTAAAACTGAGTTGATTTCGTTTATTCTTTTGTATTTCAGGGACCATGTACAGAACATTAAACTCAGAGTAGAGATGGACCAGAGCAGATTAGAACGCTCATGTTCATGTCCATCTGTCATCCCTGGAGCAGGAAACAAGGAAAGAAAAAAGACAAACAATACAAGAGTTAAGAATTAATCAGTGTGATGAACTCAAATGAACAAATTAATCAATAAAATGAACAAAACTGAAGAACATACAACAGTGATTGTCCAGTCAAACCCATGCAGTTGGATCAGGGACAGTGGATGGACACACTGAGTTTGTGTTCAGTTCAGGACAGACTGGACTGAAAAAGTCTCCTTTTCTTCACTTTTGTCTGTTTGGATCAAATATCCTTTGAATTTCCTGGGAGTTTCCTCCTATAATTGAGTCTTTTTTCCCTGGTATTCTTCCACTGGTCCGGCCCACTTGACTTCATATTGGGCTGAATGTGGAAGCTGAACTCACATGAGTTTGACAGCCCTGTTCTGGTGCATTTTCAGGTGCTTTCTTCACTTTCATGTCAAAGTGTACTTTTTGTGAGTGGAATCTATATTTCTATTTGTCTGCTGATCAATAACAGAGGGTTGGGCGTCCAAATGGATCTGCTGTTTTACCCACAGTCTCACTCATCACTTTTCTGATCCGGATCATAGGATGGACAGACTTGAACCCGACCGCGCCGGGTTCCTGTGGTTCCTGGTTGCTATGGCGACCACAGTAGCAGATATAAACATGTGGACAGCTGATCGGCTGTTCTGTTGTCGTGCCTTGTAGCGCCTGTGTGGACAGAAACAGGAAGTCATGTTTGTGTGTCTAGATGTGGTTCAGATACTGAGTTGAACATGATCTGTTCCATTTAGTGATCTATATATGATCCATGGAGTGGATAGAATGTCTGTTATTGTGGACGGAGGCAGGAAATCCAGGTGCAGATTACTGCACAAAGGGACAGGTGGAGTTTCCACGGTCATGTCTTTGATTTATTGGGATTGTCTCTGTGAACTCACCATATGTTTTTTATTAGGAAGTTTTTATTTTTATTTTTATCAATGACTAGAAATTTCAGGCGACCCCACATGGGGTCCAGAGCCCAAGGTTGAAAAACACTGCCTTAGGTCCTCCTCTGGAATTTACACACTTTTTCCTGTTTTTTTTTAATTTTTTTATTTGATGATCATTTTGTCTTCTGCAGTTTTTGGCAGGAACTTTTCTTTTTAGTTCTATTTTTGAAATGGAGTCTATTTGACACACATGTGTTTTCTACTCCCATGATGCATTTGGTCCCCTCTGGTTACTTTAGTGGCAAAAACGTCCACATTTATGATGAACTGTAACATGTTTGAAAACTTCAGCAGCAAAAGAGACACAACAGAACAAATAAAACAGCAAGAAATTAGAAACACAAACATTCAGGGTTTGAATATGTGACAAATGTGGAGCAGAGTGTGTGTGTGTAGGTGTGTGTGTGTGTGTGTGTGTATGTGTGTGTATATGTGTGTGTTGTGTCCTCAAATGCACTGCACTTATGTGAGTTGATGTAAACAGGTCTTTCTGATCATATGTCTGTTGTGTTTTTCTGTGTTTGGATGGTTTGTATATTGAACTACTCAGTCTGCTTTGAACTGACCCCAAGGACATGAATGCAGTTATTTATTACCCAGAATAGACGTGGATACATTTTGGAAAAGTTTTTTTAAATAATTTTTTAAAATGTCTTTTTTTTCTCATTTACTTATAATAGGCGAAATTTCAAATCACTTTTAAAACATCAATTTTGACTCAATTTACTTAAAACGCTGCAGAGATATAGGTATCACTTTTAGACTTCACTCTAAATATCTCAGTGATAGTTTGTAATTGAAATTTTTTTGTTCTATTTTTAAATTTTATTCTTTTCCCATTTACTTATAATGAGTGAAATTTTAAATGTCTATAAAAACATCAGTTTTGTTTCAGTATAATTTTTACTTGGCACATATATAATTTTATATTCAACAAACATTGAATATGGATGAAAGAGTTGATTGATGCCAAAATAAGATACAATATGTGTGAGGAGCGGGGTTTGTTGTACCTGGAACCACTTGTTTGAATTGAATTGAACTGAATTGTTGGATTTGTGGATCAGGATCAAACACATCCATGTTGTGTTTCCTCTCAATACACACCAGTACATGAAGAGTCTGAAGCACCTTTACTGATCCACTTCCTGTTTGTCACAGCAGCTGCTGATTCCAGCTCTGTGATTGGTTCCACAGTCTGTCCATCATCTGCTGTTCCACAATCCACTGACAGAACCTGTTCAACTCAACATGTGGGTTCAAATGATCCAAATGATCCATATATGAGTTGAATCAGTCCAGATCAGTTGTGCTTCAGTGTTTTTAGAATTCAACCATCAAACACAAACTGAACAATAATCAGTTTAATCAAGTCTGGGTCCATTTCAGCTGATTAATGAATGATTCCTCCAGTTTGACTGATACTGATCCAACTCAGTGTGTCAGTTTCATCTTGTGGTGGTTCATCTGCTGCTGTTCAATCATGTCATAGATTTGGATTTGAACCTTCATCTGTGTCTCATGTGCTGCTTTGGTATTTAGACGCCGTTTGTCAAAGTCAAAGCACAAACACAGTTCAGACAATGATTTTTTGGGCTGAGCTGATGACCCTCTGGAGGTCCTAGTTCTACAGGTCCTCGTTCTGCAGGTCCTAGTTCTACAGGTCCTAGTTCTGCAAGTCTTTGTTCTGGAGGTCCTAATTCTACAGGTCCTTGTTCTGCAGGTCCTAGTTCTACAGGTCCTTGTTCTGCAGGTCCTAGTTCTGCAGGTCCTTGTTCTGCAGGTCCTAGTTCTACAGGTCCTAGTTCTACAGGTCCTTGTTCTGCAGGTCCTAGTTCTGCAGGTCCTAGTTCTACAGGTCCTTGTTCTGCAGGTCCTAGTTCTGCAGGTCCTAGTTCTGCAGGTCCTAGTTCTGCAGGTCCTTGTTCTGCAGGTCCTAGTTCTACAGGTCCTAGTTCTGCAGGTCCTTGTTCTGCAGGTCCTAGTTCTACAGGTCCTAGTTCTGCAGGTCCTAGTTCTACAGGTCCTTGTTCTGCAGGTCCTAGTTCTGCAGGTCCTAGTTCTGCAGGTCCTAGGTCTGCAGGTCCTAGTTCTACAGGTCCTAGTTCTACAGGTCCTAGTTCTGCAGGTCCTAGTTCTGCAGGTCCTAGTTGTGGGCCTGTGCTGCTGCTGTACCAAACACAGATCCAGTCGGTCAGTCTGCTCTCAGTGGAGCAGCGGTAAAAGGACACCTGCTGCCTCTGGGCCATGTAGTTTGTTCTGAGCACGCTCAGAAAATAAAGTCTTCTCTGGGCCTTTTTCAGCAGCTTCATGCAGAGGTTGTGTTAGACGTTTTTATTCGTAAAAATTCCGTCCTAACATATAATTATCCATCATTTCAAATGTTTATTTGTTAATGCTAAACAGATCTATTCAGTCGTATTTAATGTTCAGAAACATCTGAGTGATGCAGCAGCTGTAGTTGCTGCTGGCTGATAAACCAACCTGATGTCACCACTGGCATCATTCTGTCCTTCACTGTGAACTGGTGTGTTCTCATGCACTGAGGGTTAGAGTTCAGCTTCTGTGAACCACAGATCTACGCACACATTTACATGTGATCTAATAACACATGAAAGGTAGAACATGCGTACATAGAACACACCAAATGCCATAAAAACTGCAGTATTCCTCGCTCGTCCTTCATCCTTCACCATCAGTCCCTCTTTTTTCACCGCGTTTCTCAATGTCATCACATTTACTGGGCTTTAAAATAAGGAGACTCAGCTGTGTGCACAGTTTGCACGAGCAAAGGAGCATCGAATTTAGGCTGAAGTCACAGAAACTACCACACAAGACTGACACTGACTAATATGAACACTGACACCAACTGGACAGGGTCTACTACAGGTGGACTAACTGGACAGGAGGGGGACTACAGGTGGACTAACTGGACAGGGTCTACTACAGGTGGACTAACTGGACAGGGGGTCTACTACAGGTGGACTAACTGGACAGGGTCTACTACAGGTGGAGTAACTGGACAGGGTCTACTACAGGTGGACTAACGGTGGGTCATGTGACTGCAGTACTGCTGTTGTATTCAGTGTAGTTGTGAACTTTGGTGCTGTTGGTTCTATACAGGTGGATGTTGGTTCTATACAGGTGGATGTTGGTTCTATACAGGTGGATGTTAGTTCTATACAGGTGGATGTTAGTTCTATACAGGTGGATGTTGGTTTTATACAGGTGGATGTTAGTTCTATACAGGTGGATGTTAGTTCTATACAGGTGGATGTTGGTTTTATACAGGTGGTTGTTGGTTCTATACAGGTGGATGTTGGTTCTATAGAGGTGGGATGTTGGTTCTATACAGATGGATGTTGGTTCTATACAGGTGGATGTTGGTTCTATACAGGTGGGATGTTGGTTCTATACAGATGGATGTTGGTTCTATACAGGTGGTTGTTGGTTCTATACAGGTGGATGTTGGTTCTATACAGGTAGATGTTGGTTCTATACAGGTGGATGTTGGTTCTATACAGGTGGATGTTGGTTCTATACAGGTGGGATGTTGGTTCTATACAGATGGATGTTGGTTCTATACAGGTGGTTGTTGGTTCTATACAGGTGGATGTTGGTTCTATACAGGTAGATGTTGGTTCTATACAGGTGGTTGTTGGTTCTATACAGGTGGATGTAGGTTCTATACAGGTAGGATGTTGGTTCTATACAGGTGGATGTTGGTTCTATACAGGTGGTTGTTGGTTCTATACAGGTGGATGTTGGTTCTATACAGGTGGTTGTTGGTTCTATACAGGTGGATGTTGGTTCTATACAGGTGGTTGTTGGTTCTATACAGGTGGATGTTGGTTCTATACAGGTGGATGTTGGTTCTATACAGGTGGATGCTGTTCTGGACTGTTTGATGCCTTGCTCACAGACAGACCAGTGATTCTGCAGCAGGTTCTGTTCACAGTGTTGTGTGAAAACTTTCTTTGGTAGTGTTATGAGACTGGTGTGTGTGTGTGTGTGTGTGTGTGTTCCTTTAAGTATGAGAGCGGTGTGTGGCGCGTGCGTGTGCGTATGGTGTGAGTGGTCGAGCAAGGTGAGGGAGCGTCAGTTTGTAGTCTGAGTGTGTCAGAGGACAGAAGGACAAAGTGTTCTAACATGGACATACTGTGCAGAAACCACAGCTGCTGTCTTCCACTGCTGCTAAAGGACTTAACCCCACATCTGCCCTGGAGGAAACCTGCCCTGTGCTCGCTGACTACGGTCGGACGAGCCGAGCAGGAAAGGTTAACAGCAGATTACCCTCAGGATTTGAATCTGTCAAAATGACGGACGGACTTCAGAATTTTCCGTCATTTTAAAAAAAAAAGATCTGTCTCAATGACGGAATATTTTCGGTTAACGCGACCTCTGGCTTCATGGTGTTCACGCCCCAGGTCAGACCCTCCTCAAAGTGAACTCCCAGGAAGTGGAAGCCTACCCCCCCCTCCACACAGTCCCCGTTAATGATTAGTGGTAACGTGTGTTTTCTTCTTTCTAAAGTCCAGAACTAGCTCCTTGGTTTTGGATGTGTTGAGCAGCAGGTTGTTCTCCTGCACCACACCATCAGCTTCTCCAACCTGATCAGCCTCAGTTTCCTGTTTGGTTCCTAATGTGGACATGTTGGAGTTCTAATCCCAGTCTTGTCCTGTTTTCATGGCTGTCCTTTGTGTTTTTCCTGCAGGGCTCCTGTCTGAAAACAACAGCACTTCAACAGGTAAGAAATGCACAAAGGAGGGATGTGAACTGGGCTGAAGCTGAACATCCTGGTTCAAGTGGTTTTCATCTGAACAAACTGGAGCCAATGCAGAGGATTCAGGAAGGATGGGTTTACAGAAGCTCCACTGAGCACGCTCAGCTCCTGTTCCTGACATTTGGACAAGTGTGGCTTTAAAGATCCACAAGTGAAGGAAACACTGACAAACAGGAGCAGACTGAGCCATTCAATTCACTGACTGAATGAATGAGGGATGAACTGAGTCCGTTTGGACACAAAATCTGTCAGTGGGACTGAAAACACTGTTCACACATGGAAACCACATGTGCTCAAGAATCCAGTCCATGTGGTCCACATGGGCTGGGCTGGTTCTGGACTGGACTCTGACTGGTCTGTCTTATTTCTACAGAGTTGGTCCACTTCAGGTTGGTGGGAGGAGCCAGTCGTTGTCATGGTGACCTGGAGATGAAACGACAGGATGGAGACTGGAAACCAGTGGAAGGGACAGAGTGGTACAGGAAGTTAGGAAACAGAGTTTGTGCAGAACTGGACTGTGGATCTGCTGTTTCAGTGAGATACAGAGAGACTGGTTCAGGTACAGATGGTTGGAGCATCAGTTCAGACTGTGATGAATCTGAACTGAGGAACTGTTTTAGATCTGAATCATATCTCCATACATTCCTGGAGCTGAATTGTTCAGGTAAGAGCATGAACACTGAACCCGAACCCTTCCACTGTCACTGTGGGCTCCAGACTCTGTGGACTCTCAGATCCGGGTCGGTCCAAGACTTCAACTCACATTTAATGTCAACTCACACAAACTGAGCAAAACAATCAATACAATCTGTATTAATATAGTATTTATCATACAGCCAAAATGGAGCACAAAGTAATTTATACACACACACACACACAAACATAAACACACATGCACACACACACACTCCCACAGCCCCCCCCCCCCCCCCCAGGACAGACCCATCAGACATATATATAAATAGAATATAAATCTCCAACAGTAAACAGATAAACAGAAGCATTAGTTAAAGACAAATTCAAAGGTTGAGCCTGGTTTACAAATGTCTACATTCTCTGTGGCCATCAGGTCCTTCTCAGGTTCTCCTCTGGTCCTCCTCAGGTTCTCCTCAGGTTCTCCTCAGGTTCCCCTTAGGTTCTCCTCAGGTTCTCCTCAGGTCCCCCTCAGGTCCTCCTCAGGTTCTCTTCAGGTTCTCCTCAGGTTCTCCTCAGGTTCCCCTTAGGTTCTCCTCAGGTTCTCCTTTGGTCCTCCTCAGGTTCCCCTCAGGTCCTTCTCAGGTTCTCTTCAGGTTCTCCTCAGGTTCTCTTCAGGTTCTCCACAGGTTCTCCACAGGTTCTCCTCAGGTTCTCTTCAGGTTCTCCTTAGGTCCTCCTCAGGTTCTCCACAGGTTCTTCTCAGGTTCCCCTCAGGTTCTCCTCAGGTTCTCTTCAGGTTCCCCTCAGGTTCTCCACAGGTTCTCCTCAGGTTCTCCTCAGGTTGTTCCATAGGTCAGGGTCCTAATGCTGTAAATCTGCCTCAGCCTTAGTTTTAGTGTTTCTTATGGAACAGTTCTCAGTCCAGTACCAGAGGATCTCAGGGTCCACCAGGGTTCAGAAGGTCAAAGCCAGTCTCAGAGATAAGAAGGAGCCAGAGCATGAAGACATTTAGAAACCATTCAAAGGACCTTCAAACCAGCCCTGAAACCCAGGGGGAGCCAGTGCAGTGGTTTTAAACCTGTGTAATGTGAGCCCACCTTCTGGTCTTCATCAGCACACGAGCGGCTGAGTTCTGCAGAAGCTGGAGGTGTGAAGTTCTATCTGTAGGAAGAGCAGAAAGCAGAGCATTACTGTAGTCAGTTCTACTGGAGAGAAAAGCAGGCATCAACATCTACGTATGGGCCGGACACAGAACTGGACCCACTCTGGCTATATTCTGGAGATGGTCAGAACCTGTTTTTACACGGATCCAAAATGAGGAAGAAAAGTCAAAAGAAACAACCAATAATATCCACGTCCACAAACAAACAGCTGATGAACATCATGTCACACACACAAGAAACAAACACCAACACATATGAATGTGAGTCCACTACAGTCCAGTCAGATCCACTATATAGTCCAAGCCCCAGACCCTGGTCTACTCCAGTCCACTACAGTCCAGTCAAATCCACTATATAGTCCAAGCCCCAGACCCTGGTCTACTCCAGTCCACTACAGTCCAGTCAGATCCACTATATAGTCCATGCCCCAGACCCTGGTCTACTCCAATCCACTACAGTCCAGTCAAATCCACTATATAGTCCAAGCCCCAGACCCTGGTCTACTCCAATCCACTACACTCCAGTCAAATCCACTATATAGTCCAAGCCCCAGACCCTGGTCTACTCCAGTCCACTACAGTCCAGTCAAATCCACTATATAGTCCAAGCCCCAGACCCTGGTCTCCTCCAGTCCACTACAGTCCCTTAGAGTCCACTTCAGACTCTAGTCTTATTCCAGTCTTCTTCCATCTGTGTCCACAGACTCTGTCAGACTGGTCCATGGGTCCAGTGTGTGTTCAGGCAGACTGGAGGTCCGGTCTAACCAGTCCGAGTCCTGGTCCTCAGTGTGTGAGGGACACTTGGACCTTCGTGGTGCCCAGGTGGTCTGTAGGGAGCTGGGCTGTGGGGCTCCTGGGCTCCTCCAGGGGGCGCTCTCTAGAGCAGCGGAGGCTCCTGTGGTGCAGACGTTCACCTGTGAAGGCCATGAGTCTGCTCTGCTGGACTGTGGAAGCTCAGGGGCACAGACCTGCTCATCTGGAACAGCTGTGGACCTTACCTGCACAGGTGGGCGGAGCTTTGACTGACACCAGCTGACATCAGTTCACTCACTTTGAGCTCATTTTTATTTTTTTTTTATTTATTTTTTTTTATTTTACCTTTATTTAACCAGGAAAACCTCATTGAGGTTAAGAATCTCTTTTTCAAGAGTGTCCTGGCCCAGACGGGCAGCAGTACATTAAATAGTTACAGACAGACTTCCATACATAAAACAAATACATAAAAAGCACACAGACAAGTCAAACCTTCCAAAGTCAATTCAAAAAGTGCTCATGAAATGTAAACAAAAGTGCGTCAGGTAAAACATCTGCAGCCAGATGTCTCCCTCTCTAAATCACACAGCATCCTCTTAAAAGTGTCCAACGAAACCAGATCCTTCAGTTTCAGGTCTTTTTGTCGTTCATTCCAGGTGAATGGGGCCGCAAACCTGAAGGCCTTTTTCCCCTGTTCAGTTCTAACTTTGGGAACAGACAACAAGAAAAGATCCTGAGAACGCAGATTATAAGAGTCTGTGGTTCTCCGACTGATGTAGGTCTGAAGGTAGGATGGGAGCAGACCTAAAATAGTCTTGTAAATTAAAATATGCCAGTGACTCAGTCTGCGAGCCGACAAAGAAAACCATCCTACACGATCATAAAGCAGACAATGATGGGTAAGAGATTTAGAATTGCTGATGAACCTCAGAGCTCCATGAGACACACTGTCCAGTGACCGTAAACTATGGGTGGAGGCGTGCATGTACAAGACATCACCATAGTCCAACACAGACAGAACTGGAGCTGAAACCAGTCTCCTTCTTGATTCGAAAGACAGACATGATTTAATTCGAAAGAAGAAGCCAAGTTTTAGTTTTAGTTTTCTAACAAGCTGCTGAATGTGCGCAGAGAAAGAAAGGGAGCTGTCCATTAAAATGCCTAAATATTTATAGGTCGGGACGAGTTCTATCTGTGTTCCCTGGGTAGTGATCAGTGAAGGCAGGTTTGACAGTTTGGACCTTGAGTTTGAAAACAGCATGACTTTTGTTTTATATGCATTTAGAACCAGTCTTAAGTCTTGAAAATTTTGTTGGACAGTATTAAAAGCAAGTTGTAGCTGGGTAAGGGCTTGGACAGGAGTGGAAGCAGAAGTGTACATGACTGTATCGTCAGCATAAAAATGAAATTTTGCGTTTGATATATTGTGATTGATGTTATTAATGTAAATTATGAATAAAAGTGGCCCCAGGACTGACCCTTGTGGCACACCTTTTGTCAAGGCGAGTAAACTGGAAGTACAGCCGTCTACCTGCACACTCTGCTTCCTGTCTGTCAGGTCATTTTTAAACCAGCCAACTGCGTGCTCCGATATTCCTGATTTAAATAATCTATGTAAAAGAATATGGTGATCCACAGTGTCAAAAGCTTTTGACAAATCAATAAAAAGGGCTGCACAGTGCTGTCTGTTATCAGTAAAATCTATAAAATCATTAAAAACATTAAGTGCTGCTGTAACTGTGCTGTGTCTTTTTCTAAAACCAGATTGAAAGTCAGATAAAATACTATTCTCATTTAAAAAATCCTTCAGCTGATCACAAACCAGAGACTCCAGAACTTTGGCCAGGGCGCAGAGCTTGGAGATGGGCCTGTAATTGTTTAAAATCGTGGGGTCTCCCCCTTTGAGCAAAGGTGTAACTAGGGCAGACTTCCAGATGGAGGGTATTGTGTCAGTGGCCAAGGATAAGTTAAAAATATGGGTCAAGGGTGGGGCAATAAAATTGTTATGGAAAAAATATTACTGTACTAATTCGTCTATAATAATGAAGGATAAGATCAAACGTTCAGTGTCAAAGAAATCCCTTTATTTGGAGCTCCATAGAAAGAGATCCCCCTCAGACAAAGGCTGAGACGGTCTGAACCCAAAAATACAAATCACCCTGTAGTCTTCTGTCTGCCATGAGAAAATGATGATGTGTGGAAAGTGTTTTGGTTAGTGTCAGGAACTGAGAGATCAGACCCCTGTGAGAAATGTTGGTTTGGCCTTCTACTGTGGACACAACACACAGAGGTCCAAACTGCTCTGAATACACAGTGACATGAATATATCTGAAATAGAGTTAGAAGCCTATTTGATATATGAAATATATATGAATATATATGGATATAAGTAATATTTCCATTACATACTCCCCCCTTTTGATCATTCATTGATCACTAAGAATAAACCATAACAAAAAGACCAATCACACACATCCATCCCTACACCCCCGACAAGGTTTAAGTAGAGATTTCCTAAACCATCCCAGAGGAATGCT
Source organism: Sphaeramia orbicularis (assembly GCF_902148855.1). Classification (NCBI taxonomy): domain Eukaryota; kingdom Metazoa; phylum Chordata; class Actinopteri; order Kurtiformes; family Apogonidae; genus Sphaeramia; species Sphaeramia orbicularis. The sequence continues at coordinate 68,280 of NC_043970.1, read as the reverse complement.
TTGTTTTCCCAGAGGACAGACTCTGAAGTAATCATCAAGCAAATGTATAGAAAACAGAGAGATATTCATATGTACATGTGAACAGGTTTACCAAGTACCAAGAGAAACAGGCTCATCATCTGGGAAAAAAAAAAAAAGAAGTTGTTTCAGGAATATCTGAAACAGACAGTATCTGCAAACACTTCTGTGCACTTTCTGTGTTTGTGTGGGGTGCCCAATTCAACAGAGGTCATTGTACATATGGACAGGAAAAGGGACCTAAAGGTAAACTAAATCTCCAACGGGACCGAAGTGCAACATGAGTTTGGAGTCGGTGAGGTTCACCGGAAAGGATCTGAAATATAATGTGTGTTCAGTTTGTTTTGATTTTGTTTCATTAGGTTAAATTATAAAAATGGGTGCTTTTATTTTAAAAGACGCTTTCATTTTGAAGACGGTAGGAAGTAAAGAGACGTTTATACTGGTTGCTTCTGGACGAAGAAATATAGCCACATCTTAAACTAATCTCTTGTGTTTTGAACCGAGTTGGAAACCAAATTATTATAATCGGTGAGCTCAACTAGACCTTTGTGACCGCCATTAAAAAACAAACAGATCTTGACAAGTGTAGTCTGATCTAGTTCAAAGGAATGACTTGAAGTTCTGTATATCAAAAAAATAATTAGGGCTGGAAGGATTAACAGACAAATAACATAAATAATCAAAATTAATATGTCTATCGACAGGTCTAGCGACATTATACATTCTAGTATAAAGTAAAGTTACATAACTCTTGAGTATTTATTTATTGTGTGTTTAAACTTTGTCAGACTCTGTAACTGTTAATCTGAAAATGCACTTTTGTTTAACCCATACAGACCCAGTAGGATTATTGCCCCAGTTCCCAAATAAATGTTTCTCTCCATTCAACTTTTCTCAAGTGATGTAGCAGCTTTAACTGTAATAGTATCCTCTATATTGTGCATCTTCACCATAAATCATGTATTTTCCTATTTTTAATTTAAATCTTCATGAATATCCATAGTAAATTCAAAGGTTATTGTATCTAAACAGAGAAAACTGAAGAGAAAAAAACCATAAACAACTGAACATAAACCCGGTGTTCCCATCTACTGTCATTGACCCAACTCAATGGGCACCGCTGGTGACCCAATGCTGCTGAAGATGAAAATGTTTCCACGGTAACCACGGAGTATCCGAACACCCAAATATGGTCTGATATCTGATGATCATGTACAGATGAAGAACTGTATTTTATTATTGATAGGATCAGTGGATCAGCAGGTGTCAAATAGTTTAGAGTAGTAGATGCTTTTGATCACTGGTTGTTGTCTGGGGCTGTATGAGGAAAGGGGGAAAACTAATTACATTGTTGCTGCAATATGTTTTGAAGTTTGAATAATGAATTGAATATTTGTTCAACAAACTGTAAGAATTCAAATTGTTGTGCAATAAGTGTTCCCATTAAAGGAAAGAAAATGTATTTAATCACTGTAATAAATATAAGTAAGAGCCAGTTCTGCTTTTACCCACTGCACCTAGAGTTGAAAAAGCACAAGGACTGTCAGTGTTTGTTATTTGTGTGCAACACTGAGTCACTTTAGAATTTACTTTGAGAAGTCTGCAGAGTTTGTCTTTAGTAGGCCTGTATGTGCAGGTTAGCAACATTGTCAAAAGCTGTAAGATTTCTTTTGCAATAACTGCAGTAAATTTGAATGTCAGCGAAAACTTTCAAACCTGTAGTTTATGAACAATTTGCACATTTTTGTGGGAGTTCTGTTCTAGGCCTCATATTCTAGCACTGTACTGGAGATTGTCACTGTTAAAAATGGTTAAAAAGGCTCATTTCATAACTTTATTTGAATAGTAAAGTTAACTCATTTTCAGACTTCAGATCAAATGTTATTGGAATATGTTAAGTGTCAAAGGGATAGAATGTTAAAGTAATACCTTTGTTTTTTATTTCCTTTGTAGATCTCATTGTGTGTTCAGAGCAAAGGTTTCAGAGTTACAGTGTTGTAATAGAAAGATTTTCACAGATTTTCATTTTTCAGTTCAGTTCTGTTATTAATTAGTGATTAGAACGTTCATAATTGAATTGCATTTAAAAAGGTGTTAAATGATTGTAATATAATATGTGCTTTATAATTTGCATGCTCATGGCATTTTAGTTACTTCATGTCAATGTACAGACCAGTTTCTAAGGCTAAATATCAGACCTTGTAGCTTTAAGATGCTCAGGTGAGCTGGGGGGTGCTACGAGCCTGGGGGGTCTGTGACATTAGAGCCCAGAGGAGCTCACAGTTTTTCTGGCTGTTTGGACTGTGTGCTTAAGTTCAGATGGATTTTATTCTCTATTTTTTGTACTTTGTTAAATAAATGTGAGAAGGTGAACTTTAGTAGAGGAAAGCCTTTTTCCAACAGGAGTTAGTGACAGATGACCTGTGTTGAGGAAGACTGAGCCAGTTCTGTGACTGTGGCTTCCTATGTGTTGTCTTCACTACTGTAGTGGCATTTTCAGAAGGAGGAGTAAGGGCACAAGAAAGATGGAAGGACTCTGAAAACAGACAGGAGAACAAGGCACCACAGGATGCTCTGAGGTCACTGAATCCAGGTCCCCTGAACGGGGGCCGTGGTCTAGGTCTAGATCATAATTAACACTTAATATTTAGGTTGAACCTGACAGAATACAAGGATAACTTTTACAACAACAACAAGGAGAGACAAGAAAATGATGAGTACTGTCAGGGACGCTGCTTGAGATGGTTGGTTGGTGTCAGCTGAGTCCAGGCCCTTTCTTCAGGTGAGGACGTAGAAGGAGTGATGTCTGTGAACTGTCTGTCAGAGTTCATGAACACAGGCCTAAACATGGACTGTGCACTGGTTGTGTGATGTGAACCATGTGACCCATGAGCAGCGCTGGGCTTGCACTCAGGGTTGTTTTAGCTGTATGTATGAAAGCAGAAAGTAAGAGGACGTTCTTGATCTGGTTCAGGGGTAGGAATGTCATCAGCTTCAGAGGTGGAACAGAGCGTTTGAATTCACCATCTGTTTGTAGGTGGTTTTGGTTTTACCACTGATGTCAGCCACTTCTGGTCCTGGTCTACCTGGTTGGGTGTGGACGTGGGTCATGAACCTTTTAGGCGGCTGATGCACAGATGAGCTTTCTGCAGTGACTGAGGTGAACCCTGGTGGCTTGTTGGGCCTTCTGAAGTCTGTGACCAGCATGAAGTCACCTGGTTGAAGGCTGTGAAGTGGACCTGAGGCTGGAATGGACAGGACCACAGCTACCTGTAGACAAATGTGTTTGAGGATGGGAGAGAAAGCAGCACAACAAGAGAGCAGATCATGTTCCAGATGAGAAGGAGGAAAGGGTTTGGAGATTCAGAGCAGAATCTCACATGAGGAGATGAGTCAAACAGAATGTGAAAGGGGCTGAGACTGTCTGTCACAGGTTCACATGCACAGACCCTACAGAGCACCAGTGTGGGTTTAGTGCTTTAGGTCCCCACTTTGACACTGGGACACACCCAAGGGTCAATGTCACCAACAGCTGTTCAGGCTGAGCTGTTAGGAGGAAAAAGAACATGTGGAGAAACGAGAGAGAGTTAAGAGAGGAGGAGCTGTGAGCAGTGTGTGAGTGGAGTGTGTATGAGAGGGAGACTGAGAAGAAGGGAGAGGAGGAGAGAGAGGAAGAGAGAGGAGGAGTGAGAGGAAGAGAGAGGAGGAGAGAGGAGTGAAAGGAAGAGAGAGGAGGAGAGAGAGGAAGAGAGAGGAAGAGAGAGGAGGAGAGAGAGGAAGAGAGAGGAGGAGTGAGAGGAAGAGAGAGGAGGAGTGAGAGGAAGAGAGAGGAAGAGAGAGGAGGAGAGAGAGGAAGAGAGAGGAGGAGTGAGAGGAAGAGAGAGGAGGAGTGAGAGGAAGAGAGAGGAGGAGAGAGAGGAGTGAGAGGAAGAGAGAGGAGGAGTGAGAGGAAGAGAGAGGAGGAGAGAGAGGAAGAGAGAGGAGTGAGAGAGAGGAAGAGAGAGGAGGAGAGAGAGGAAGAGAGAGGAGGAAGAGAGAGGAGTGAGAGGAAGAGAGAGGAGGAGTGAGAGGAAGAGAGAGGAGGAGAGAGGAGGAGTGAAAGGAAGAGAGAGGAGGAGAGAGAGGAAGAGAGAGGAGTGAGAGGAAGAGAGAGGAGGAGAGAGAGGAAGAGAGAAGAGGAGTGAGAGGAAGAGAGAGGAGGAGAGAGAGGAAGAGAGAAGAGGAGTGAGAGGAAGAGAGAGGAGGAGAGAGAGGAAGAGAGAGGAGGAGTGAGAGGAAGAGAGAGGAGTGAGAGGAAGAGAGAGGAGTGAGAGGAAGAGAGAGGAGGAGAGAGGAGGAGAGAGGAGGAGTGAAAGGAAGAGAGAGGAGGAGAGAGAGGAAGAGAGAGGAGGAGAGAGAGGAAGAGAGAGGAGTGAGAGGAAGAGAGAGGAGGAGAGAGGAGGAGAGAGAGGAAGAGAGAAGAGGAGTGAGAGGAAGAGAGAGGAGGAGTGAGAGGAAGAGAGAGGAGGAGAGAGAGGAAGAGAGAAGAGGAGTGAGAGGAAGAGAGAGGAGGAGTGAGAGGAAGAGAGAGGAGGAGAGAGAGGAAGAGAGAAGAGGAGTGAGAGGAAGAGAGAGGAGGAGTGAGAGGCGTCCTTCGCGGCCCTTGCCTCTTCTGAAAGACACAGGATCTGTAGAGGAAGTTCATCATGTCATTGTAGCGTTATACCCAAAACACAAGTAGTCACATCTCAGCAGGTGTCACAGTCATACAACACAAACGTTAAGTAAGAAAATGTGAAGAAAATACACTCCTATAAACAATTAGGCCCATCAGCACCTGTACACTGCCACAACAAAATTCAGATTCACATGCTTTCCTATACTGTGTCCTTTAGTTTATAGGTGCTCTATTAAATATAAATTACACCCAAAGCACTATTCCTACAGTCAGATCAAAACCATAAGCATCAGCCTGGACACTCTGAATATCACCTCCAGTCTGAACCAGCACCAGAATCCACACAAACTCTTGTACTAGTACCATACACACACAACAAGAACACTAAAGACACAAACATACAACACAAACATGTATAAACACACATCACAGACATGACACAACACAACAGAGCTCTGAAAAAACAACAGTTTTCACTCAAGGGCACCACTGTCTGCAATTTCCCTCCTAGGAAAAATGAGTGAACATACAGTTTAATACCATCCATGGTTTCCTGTCTGAGAAGATAAAACATTTTAGGGGATAATCAGATTTTAGGGGCAGTAGGGTTTGGAGGGCAACTATTAATGTTTAATCAGACATACATGGTACCTATGTACTGGATTCACTAGTATGCAGAATGACCACCAAGGATGGCATGGATCTATTAATGTGTACCATACTGAATGAAACCTGTTTTTTTTGGGTTTTTTGTTGTGTTTTTTTCCTGGCACAAATATAAAGGAACAATAGAAACTGATGGTGAGGGCTGCCAGTCAGTGATCCAAAAGGCTGAGGACGCTGTGGGACCGAAGTCCTATTAACTCTGTGAACGAGGACGCACAACACACATGTGAGGAGTGGATTCTGGGAACAGTGGGTGAACTGAGGGTGGTTGAACTGTTGTTGAAACATGAGAGGTGCAATGGAACCATAAGGTCTCTGGCCAGGAGACTTTTCTTTTTTTATTATTATTATTATTATTATTATTATTATTATTATTATTATTATTAAGGGTGGCATGCCGTTGAAAACAAAAATCAATGTGTAAAAAAAATGTCTGACAGTGAGCACAACATTGTTTTGGTGAAATACATTTGGACTGGTTCACCACTGGATACTGTAGAAAGGATGGGTTTGTCAGATAATGTTCGTCAAAGTAAAACCCCTGTTCCCAATATAACTAAACTTGTAGTTTCTAAATCTACCAAGAAGTTGTTTACCAAAAAACCCCCTAAAGATATCATTGATAACTGTTTAAAACATGTGAGTGTGTGCGTGGCGTAGGTGTGTGACGTCAGTATAGACAGCTGATGTGCAGATGAAGAATGTGGGTTAGTGAGCATGTGTATGACTTCTACTGCAGGGGAGGGGGAGGAGAGGAGAGAGAGGGGGAGAGGGGGAGGAGAGGAGAGAGAGGGGGGGGGGGGGGAGAGAGAGAGAGAGAGAGGGAGAGAGAGAGGGAGAGAGAGAGGGAGAGAGAGAGGGAGAGGTGCAGGTGTAGGTGTCTCACAGCCTAGTTACTTTGGAACCCTTGTTGCCTGTATCCTCTTAGTTGCTTTGGAACCCTTGTTGCCTGTATCCTCTTAGTTGCTTTGGAACCGTCGTTGCCTGTATCCTCTTAGTTGCTTTGGAACCCTTGTTGCCTGTATCCTCTTAGTTGCTTTGGAACCCTTGTTGCCTGTATCCTCTTAGTTGCTTTGGAACCCTTGTTGCCTGTATCCTCTTAGTTGCTTTGGAACCGTCGTTGCCTGTATCCTCTTAGTTGCTTTGGAACCTTTGTTGCCTGTATCCTCTTAGTTGCTTTGGAACCCTTGTTGCCTGTATCCTCTTAGTTGCTTTGGAACCGTCGTTGCCTGTATCCTCTTAGTTGCTTTGGAACCCTTGTTGCCTGTATCCTCTTAGTTGCTTTGGAACCCTTGTTGCCTGTATCCTCTTAGTTGCTTTGGAACCGTCGTTGCCTGTATCCTCTTAGTTGCTTTGGAACCCTTGTTGCCTGTATCCTCTTAGTTGCTTTGGAACCCTTGTTGCCTGTATCCTCTTAGTTGCTTTGGAACCCTTGTTGCCTGTATCCTCTTAGTTGCTTTGGAACCCTTGTTGCCTGTATCCTCTTAGTTGCTTTGGAACCGTCGTTGCCTGTATCCTCTTAGTTGCTTTGGAACCCTTGTTGCCTGTATCCTCTTAGTTGCTTTGGAACCCTTGTTGCCTGTATCCTCTTAGTTGCTTTGGAACCCTTGTTGCCTGTATCCTCTTAGTTGCTTTGGAACCCTTGTTGCCTGTATCCTCCAGGTCGTTGCTACCGGCGACCAAACGCTGTTGTCTGTTGTATCTGTCTCGTCCACATCTCCTCATCTTGGCCTCGTCCTCCTTTGCCCTGATGTTCTTTGGTGACCATGGACGATGAACCAAACTGGACCATCTGCACCACAGACTTCCACCATCAGACCTGAGCCAGCGCTGGTGTCTTCATCTTCACAGTCTGGTGGATTCAGATCAAACAGTCTGTCTCAGATTAGAACCAGTCACAGTCTCACCCCAGCTGCTTTTTCCTTTGGCTCTGAGTTTGTTGCTGATGTTGACAGTTGCTCTGGTGTGACGCCGTTGAGGTTGATGAACAGGGGGAGGAGGAGGAGGAGGAGGAGCTGCATGCTCAGGGGGACGGACAGTGGCTTCCTGCTGCCGGTGGTCTGTGGGTGTGCCATTGGCTGTGGTCGACGCAGGCAGGTGTGGTCATCTTCTGGGAGGAGCTTCAGAGCTGTGAGGTTGGGGTATAGAGAGGAGCAGAGGAAGGAGGAGGAGAACGGGGGTGGAGCAGAAGAGTGACGTACTAGGTGCGATTCCCTGTGTGTGACAAAGAACAATCTGTTTGCGTTAGACAAAGTTTTCAAATGTAGTTTACAAACATTGTTTCTGTCCCTAATCTCTGCTCCTTCTATGCACTTCCACAAAACCTTCAACTGGTCCTCCAAATCTCTCAGTTCTGCCTTTTTTTTTTTTTTTTTTTCTTTCTCAGATCATTCACCTTTTTCTCTTAGATCATTCACCGTTTTTAGGCCTTTTCTGTTTACACTTTCTTTAAATTTCAGCAACGTTTTGTAAAGACAAGGTACCTTCAGAAGGAAAGCCATCATGTTCAATCCATTCACAGACCCATGTGAAAACATCTAGTCCATATTTAGTTTTACTCATGCATTTGAATCTTGGCCCGTCACAATACCTGGGGCAATAAAATGTTCATTAAAACTGGTAAGCATTTGAGCTTTGTCTGAGATTTTTTCAGAGTCTTTAACAATGCATGGTGGTAGCTCAGAACCTTTACTATTTTCAGAAATGGATTTGATGGTTTTCCAGAATTTTGAGGGGTTATTTAGATTCTGTGTGGTTTGTGGTAAGAAATAATTGGCTTTGACTCTTGATTTTTACAGTACAAGTATTGCGTAGTTGCCTAAAGGTTAACCAGTCTGAATTTAGATTTGTTTTCCTGGCTTTAGCCCAGGCCAGGTTGCGCTGGTGGAGGAGATCTGAGAGGTCTGGGGTGAACCATGCATTATTTCTGCCCTTAACTCTATACCGCCTAAATGGAGCATGCTTGTTAACAATGTTATAAAAACCATCATAGAAACACTTCCAGGCAACATCAACATCGGCTATAAGATCAATTTTGGCCCAGTCAAAGAGAAATAAATCATGAGAGAAACCTTGCTCTGAAAAGTGCTTCATGTCACGTTTGTAGATGATGCGTGGCCTGGTTTTAGGTGTTTTTATATTTCTCACAGTTGCAACTACACAGTGGTCACTGATGTCGTTGGCAAATATTGAAGCAGTTGTGGATTTATGAGGAGCGTTTGTTAGAATGCGGTCGATTAAAGAGGATTTTTCTGGATTTTTGTGGTTTGGTCGAGTTGCACTGCCTACTAATTGGAAGATGTTCAGGGAGTCGCAGTGAGATCGAAAGTCATCTGACACTGGTTGTAACCAGTTCAGGTTAAAGTCACCCAGGCTATGAGTTCCTTTGAGCTGAATTCTGAAAGAAGCTGCGCTAGATTAGGCAGGGCACAGTTTTCAGCTGAGGGCGCTCGATAACAACCAACATTGATCCTCAGAGATTTGGAGACCTCAAGTTCTAAAGCTAAAAACTCAAACTGCTTTAACACCGATTTGTAAAGCAGTACATTCACTTGGAGATTTTTCTTGGTGTAAATTGCTACACCTCCACCTCTTTTAGGGCAGTCAGACCTAAACACATTATAACCATACATGTTTACATCAGTATCTGGGACAGATTTACTCAGCCAAGTTTCTGTTAAAACAATGACATCTGTATCAGTCGAGTGCGCCCAGATTTGCAACATAGCCATTTTTGCAACAAGACTGCGCACGTTCAGATGTAAAAAACCCAGACCAACTCTTTCTTCAAAATCTGCAGGGGTATTAAATCCTGTAGTGGTGTCTGGGCCAGGATTTGGCTGCACATTTCCAGACATCAATAATAATAAGACAATCAGTGCTTTCTGTTTAAAAGAGTTCCTGCAGGGTTCTTTATAGCTGCTCCATCCTACATTATTATGAAGAACAGCAGAAGTGAAACAGAAATTGTCATGTAAAATCATCACAGTAATCAGACTGAATACGTCCACAATATCAGAAGAGAAGAACAGGAGCTGTGGACAGTGGAGGTTTGGCGCACTGCCAGATGCGCACGTTCCTGTGTGGACTATGTCCGTGAGTGAGAAAGCAGGACCGGAGTTTTTAATCTGGTGACAGCTTCCCCTGTTGGTGGTGAGTAAAATCAGGCCCAGAGAAACGAAGATCAGCCACCATTTCCGATTCGCCCCCATCATAGCGAAACACCGGTGCAACAAAAAAGTATTGATGCATAAGTAGCTGAAAGCACGGATGAACGAAAATTCCAGGTCAGCAGCGTTCGAATCCAGTCCAGGTTTTTCTGCTTTCCCGCTCTGAGTGGTGACGATACCAGACATCACATGTAAATCCAGCAACAAGTACTAGCAGTGCTTGATTAAAACAAGTTAAGGACGGGGCCAGCCGTGTCTTAAGCATTGATACGTGAATTAAAACCAGCAGAATGACCCAGGAGGAAGGCACTTTCCTTGTCAGGAGGGGATCAGATCCATTTGGGAGGAGAAAAACGACGCGTCCTCGCTCCTGCTCCGGTGGGCAGACAGAGCCCGTGGTCACACAGCGTGGATCAAAACCTCCAGGACCAGCAACAAAGTGAACCTTATGTTAAGTAAGATCCCACACACATCACAACAGCCGTATCCAACATTCAGAAATTAAGTGGTTTGAAAATAGCGCGATTATCCAGGTACACGCTGGGTTAGCCTTGTACGGCGGAGGTCGGTCCCGACTTAACGATCCAAAGAACGATCACATAAAGTCAATTTAAAAATCAATCTCGACTTCAGATTTGTGTGTCAATGTCTTCCAACAACTTCTGAGAAAAATGGAAGGTAATATCCAAAAGCTACACAGATAACATTCAGTTCAAAAACAGACACACACAGAGACAGAGAGACGTGCTGCCATCTTGGATTTGGATCATGCATGGTGGTCACATTTATCTGTCACTTGTATTTGATCAGATCCTGATGATGTCAGACTGGTGGGAGGAGCCAGTCGCTGTAACGGTGAAGTACAGATCAAACATCATGGAGAATGGAGAGACGTGGAATATTATGACCCTTTCACCCTGAAGGCAGCAGATGTCATATGTCGTCGACTGGACTGTGGATCTGCTGTTTCTGGGAGAACATCTGATCCATCTGATTCATCTGATCCTGTGTGGATCATCAGCCCCTCCTGTCTCCTCTCTACATCTGCACCGACGGACTGTGTGACAACAGATTCTGGGTTCTCTGACTCCGCCCTGTCCCTCACCTGTTCAGGTAAGTCTACTGATGATGGTCCTGGTTCTGTCCCAGTTCTTCCATGAGTCCATTCAGGTGTGTTTGATCTGAGCTGGGTCAAACCAGACCCAGTCAGACCAGGTCCACACATTGTACAGTTGGACTGAACCATCAAACACATGCAGCTGAATTCAGTTCCAGTCCATGAACGTGGTCACATGACTCTGCTTTCCAACTTTCCATCATCCGTCATATTTCCAAATGTTCTGTGGTCAGTGGGGTCCATAAATTCAGATTTTCTGCTGAGAACTGAAAACCTTCTGCAGATGAATGTGAGAACACGTGTGCACAGACATGGTTCTTCACAGGGAACGTGGAAGAACATTAGAACATGCAGCCATTATTATTAGTAGGAGTATTTAGAATTAGGACAGATTTGATCCTTCTAATCATCTGTTTGTGGAACCAACCATTATTTATCTGTCATAATTCTGTCAGTCAGTCTGTCCCAGGGCAGCTGTGGATACAGATGGAGTTTACCACCACCAGAGTGGGAATGTGAGAGCCAATGAAGAATGGATCCTCTGTACGCACTTTGAGTATGTGTTCATAGAACAGAGCTGTAGAAATCTAATCCATTATTCTGATTAGAATTGGAGTATTTATCACTGTGACAGTAGACTGTATAGAACTGGACTGGGTTCTTCCAAATGTTTATACCTCTGATATGATCAAACTGTAATGGTTAATAATGCTAATAACCAGCCAACAGTTAGCTAGGTCTAGTCAGTTAACTTTGAATACACTCTAATAATGTTATATCCTCTTGCACTAAATAAGATTATACGTGGTGTATGCAATAATTTCCATAAAATGAACTGTTTACCAAAGAAACTGGATCACCGATTACCTTTCAACCTGTGTCCTAGCAAGGAAGAAAGGAAGTTTGGACACCTGAAGAAGTCAATTTCACACCAGTGCCATCTAGTGGTCAGTTATGGGAAATCAAAAAATCATCAACAGTGAATTTTCTGTCAATGATTTAATGGTGCAGGCTTTACAGGGTTAACAGTGGAAAAAATGACTATCTACAAGAGTGAGTTCCATGTCATAAATATCAGACATATTTCATTTCATACCATTGTCTGTGTTTGTAAATGTGTGATTCCACTTCATTTAGAGATAGTTTGAAAAGTTAAAGAGCAGCAGAGAGAGAGAGAGAGAGAGAGAGATTTGATCACAGTTATATCTTATAAATGAAACTTAAATACAGTGATATTAATATATTATTACATTATTGGCTCAGTTATTACATTTTCAAATATTTTTTTTATTCCCAGGCCAATAACGTAATAACCAACCGATAATGTAATAAGTTATTACGTTATTGGCCAAAAGTTATTACGTTATCGGTTCAGTACTTTTATTACGTTATTGGCCAGTTATTACGTTATGGGCCTATTACATTTTAAAAATGGCAAATTTATTACGTTCTGGGTCATTATTACATTGTTGGCTTCTACAGTGCGTTCAGTTGTACTCGTAAACCAGAGTTTTGAAGTCGGAAAAGCATTGAAATCTACAAGCATAAACATTGGGGTTTTGGATTTATTTCAGTAATTGTCTTTTTTTTTTAATTCCATGTTCCATGATGTCCCAGTTTTTAAACTGGGTAGGGCTAAGTTCAGATGTTCCGTTTACGAAGCTCCATGTTCCGACTTCATATGTAAATCCAACGCACCATCTGGACTCCAGCGGTGGTGTCCATATCTGCAGAGGCAGAGCAGCTTCAGTGCGTTCCACAGATTGAAAACCTGGTTGAAAACATCCATGAGTGAAAAAAGGCTCAATGGCAGTGATGTGTGATATTCACCCAGACAAAGTGAACAGAGCAGCAGTATGTTCAGGGAAATGATCAGAGGACACATGTTTTTAGGACCCGCTGAGTCTGTTTCAAGGCGCTACGTTTGTTTGGCTTTTATCAATTGTGTTTATTATTTGAAAAAAAAAACAGTACACCTGTGCATACTTACAGAGGGAATTCCTGCTATTTCATTCAAAGTGTGAATTTCATTTCCCATTTCATTCCATGTAGGCTAGACTTCTGTCATTTTTCCCTCAGCCACAGCGCTCACAGGGCATTGTTCCAAAGATGGTTGACAGAGGCATTTTCATTCCTCCTTTTTTCTGAACTATGCTGTGCACTGTCACGTCCCATCTGGGTCCACATTGAGTGCAGTCTGAGTCCGTTTGTTCAAGCCTGTGAAAATGAGCCTAATGTGAACCCAATGTTAAGAATGCAATGGTAGAGTTGGGCTGGGCTCTGGGTATAGGCCACACAGGCAATCAGAATCTGCAAGAAATCTGAATTAAGCCTCAATATGACAAATCTGTATTCCACTGATCCCACTGTGTGGATTGTGTCGTTCACATTTATTTCTTGTTTATTTCTTATTAAAGCCATGACACCAACTCACATGATCTGAAACATGCTAAGTGTCATGTCTGCTCCCAGACTGTGTCTGGATTTTTTCTGTCGTGTCTGTCTTTTCTGTTTTATTTTGTTAAGTTTCCCTCATGTGTCATGTCTGGTGTCTTTACTTCCCCTCCTTGATTGTTTCCACCTGTGTCTGATTACCTGTCTCCACCCTGATGTGTTCCACCTGTGTGTAATTGTCTTCCTGCCCTCTTGTGTATTTAAACCCTGTCTTCCCCTGTTTCTTTGCCAGTTTGTTTGCTCCCTCGTGTACTTACTTACCAGCGTTTCTTGGATCCTCTCTGTCTGTCTGTCTGTCTACCTGTTGTGACCCGTTTTGTCTACCGACCACCGATTCTGCCTGTTCCTGTTCTGCCTGCTCGCCTGTTGTGACCTGGTTTGTTTATCCGACTTCCGATCCTGCCTTACCCCTGTGTACCTCAGCCTCCAACGATTACCTGTGTGTTTGACCCATCGCCTGGATTACTGACCGTGAGTTTAGCCTGTCCCTCATGTCCCGTTGCCTATCGTATTGCTTTTCCGTGTATGACCTGGTCTGTTTTTTGACATCCCTCTGTTTTTCCCTAGTCTGGGTGCCGTTAGGATTATTCCGGCTCGGCCACGCTGGCCGACCGTTGACCCCGTCCACAGCCCAGACGTCTAGCCCCGAACTCAGCGTCTTCACAGATTTATTAATCATTCTGTGTTGTGCTTTAACCTTTGTGACGGTGCTCAATAAACACACCAACTTTACGTCTGTCTTCTGGCCTTGCATTTGGGTTCAGCCTTTGTACCAGACCTGTTACACTAAGTATCTAATCAGGTTCAGTTATTTCTCATTGTATATTTGTGTCTCTTAGACTTATTTCTCTTCTACTTCCAGTCCATTTCCATTCATTCTTTACCTCTGTATGGACTGTTTTACATACATCTGGGATTCCTTCAGACATCTACTGCACAAACCAATTCCAGTATTAATTCATAGTCTCAAACATTTGACATTTTGCAAATCAACGTGTCAGTGATAGTCAATATTTGAAGATGTTCATAAGTCAGGCTGAAGGTTTTTGATATGAATCAGCTGTTTAAGTCAGTGTATACTTCTGTTCTCAGACACATTCTGATGTTTAGAATCGATTACATGAAGGCACGATTGTGAATCACTTCAATTTTATTTGATTCCTAATTTTTGTACATAGGTTCTTTGCTTTTTTGTCAGAATTCAGTTCAAGATTCTTTGCTGAGAATGAGATTCTTCATCCTGTTGAAATCAGCAAAGGCATGAAGTTTAGTGATTGACAGAGCAGACACATACCAGACAAATAACAGTTTGATCATCTATGAATAGTGTTGATCAGGCAGTGGGGGACAAAAGTCAAGATTATAACTATATATACACACACACACACATACACACATATTTACAGCTTGGTCCCCCCAGTTGTTAAATCCTATGTGCGCCCCTGCTGCAGAAGAAGCCTTTTAGCAGAATTAGAACATGCAGTAAATTGGAAATGACTAGATTGTGAACGTTCTAAGTGTTCTGGAAATATGGACAAAAGGACAAAGTCACACATATTTTCTGTCCTTTTTCTAGTCCTAGATCATAAAAAAGTGCAGGCGGTCCATTTTGGGCTGAGGGTTGAAAGGGTTCAGTTGTCCACCCTCACACTGCCGTCTGTCCAGGGGCTTTTGTGTCTTTAAACATGTGTGTGTGTTGTTGTGGGTCCACAGACTCTGTCAGACTGGTCCATGGTTCCAGTCTGTGTTCAGGCAGACTGGAGGTCCGCTCCAACTGGTCCTGGTCCTCCGTGTGTGAAGAGGATTTGGACCTGAACGACACCCAGGTGGTCTGTAGGGAGCTGGGCTGTGGGGCTCCTGGGCTCCTCCAGGGGGGGCTCTATGGAGAGGGGGAGGCTCCAGTCTGGACCAGTGAGCTCCAGTGTGAAGGAAATGAGTCTGTGGTCCTGGACTGTAGGAGGTCCAGCTCAGCTGGGAAGACCTGCTCACCTGGACCAGCTGCAGGACTCACCTGTACAGGTACCAAGGGGGCGTGGCTTTCATATGACAGACTTTTACAGGTACCAAGGGGGTGTGGCTTTCATATGACAGACTTTTACAGGTACCAAGGGGGCGTGGCTTTCATACAACAGACTTTTACAGGTACCAAGGGGGCGTGGCTTTCATACGACAGACTTTTACAGGTACCAAGGGGGCGTGGCTTTCATACACCAGACTTTTACAGGTACCAAGGGGGCGTGGCTTTCATCTGACAGTGTGTTTGTGTGACTCCTGTCTTTGTGTCTCTGCTCTGATCCAGGTGGGGTCAGGTTGGTGGGACAGCCGAGCCGCTGTGCTGGTACTTTGGAGATCCAACACCAGGGACACTGGAGACCAGTAGGAGACTACTATAAACTCTGGGACCTGAAGTCTGGATCTGCTGTGTGTCAGTATCTGGACTGTGGATCAGCTGTTTCAGTCGACAGAACAGATGATTCTCCACACAGACCTGTGTGGAGGGTCTCAGTTCCTTGTGTAAAGCTGACATCTGGACCCAGGGACTGTGTTGAACTATATGATCCCTCTAATCTCTCATCTGCTGTGGACGTGGTGTGTTCAGGTACAAACGGACACAAACTGTGTCTGAACTGAATTCTCAGTGACCAGATGGTTCTGACTCTGACGTTTAAAGTTCCATCGAATGAATCTGTTCATTTCATCAGTTGATTATTTTGTCTCAGTTCATTGTTTTTTCGGTCAAATGTGTCAAATATTGACCTTTGACCTTTGGAACGTCCAGATCCCAAATGAACGTCTTCATTTGGACCAGATGAGGCTAAAAACACAAACAGATTTCCCATTAGTCTCATTTAGGACAAAAGGACCAAATGTTGACATGTGAGACTGTAAAAGCACCACATGTGTGTCCTTTTTTACCCATAATGCCTTTGAAGGTCAGCTGTGCTCTAAATGAGCCATTCCTCCTGTTTTCATTGGTCAGTGTTCATCCCATCCCAAACTCCTGTGGATCAGATCCATCTGTGTCTCTGAGGAGGATGGATTCTCTGACTGCTTGTTTGTGCTCATGTGTGCTGCTTGGTCCAATCATGTCTCTGTGTGTGTGGACAGATCTGCTGCCTCAGCCCAACATCTCCCTGTCTGACGGGGTCTTTGAGGTCTACCGGCAGGGGTTCCGGGTGCTGGTGTTCTCCGACTTCACCGTCACCTGCTCCGTCCGACCGCAGTACCCGGGAGGCTCCTTCCGGCTGATCTCCGACACCGAGAAGCCCCTGAACCTCACCCTGCCGGCCGTCAATCACTCCGCCCACTTCCTGTTGTCCTCCATGGGCTACGCCCACCGAGGGAACTACACATGTGTTTATCACGTGGACGTTTATAACCGCAGCTTCACGTCGTCTCAGAGCCCCGCCCTCTATCTGACTGTGGGAGGTAACGTCAGGACAAACACACACAAAACACCCACAATGCATTTGGGTCAAATCTGATTTGTTTGTGTTGGTTCAGATTCACATTAAATGTGACTTCTGTCAGTTTGGAGTCTGAACTGAATGTGACCCTGAAGTGACCCACATGGACTAAAGAGGTCCTGAAGTGACCCACATGGACTAAAGAGGTCCTGATGGAATACCAGACCATGCAGACAGTGATCTGATGACAGTGGTCTGGGTCAGATGTAGGACCACATATGACAGTGGACTGGGTCAGATTTAGGACCACATATGACAGTGGTCTGGGTCAGATGTAGGACCACATATGACAGTGGTCTGGGTCAGATTTAGGACCACATATGACAGTGGTCTGGGTCAGATGTAGGACCACATATGACAGTGGTGTGGCTCAGATCAGTGCTGTTCAGACTGTGTGTACCAGATCAGATCCAGGTCACATATGGACACATTTCCCTTCAGTCTCAGTCAGACTCAGAATCCCACTGAGCTCAGCACAAACATCCTCATGATGTAATCCATTCTCTGGTTAATTTTCCAGTTTTCCATTTGGAGCCCAGACCTGATGCTTGTTGTTGTTGTTGTTGTTGTTGTTGTTGTTGTTGTTGTTGTTGTTGTTGTTGTTGTTGTTGTGTTTCAGACTTGGTGACAAATCTGATCATCAGGGTGGTTGTGGTCCACTTCCTCCTGATCACAGGGACCATCTGCCTCTTCTTCTACTGTCGGGTCAGTTCACAGCTTTATTCAACACTAACACACTTCAACACTGACATGGGACGCTTCTGCCAAACTGGGTTTACCTCCAACATCTGACACATGTTTGTGCAGGTTTACCAGACTCATGGTGTGGACCAGACCACCACAGAAGAACCACTGAGAACGGAAGAACAGCTGAGAGCATAAGAACGGACCTGAACCCATAACGGAATAACTTATTATCTTATTGTCCTGCTAAAAAAATTCTTTGCAAATGTAATAACTGAGGTAATAACGAAAACTATATGAATAAAACTGTATTTAAGTTTGATTTATTAGAGACAACTGGGATCACATCACAGAGAGAGAGAGAGAGAGAGAGAGAGAGAGAGAGAGAGATTTTTTTTTACCAGGCCAATAACGTTCGGCCAAAAGTTTTCCGTTCTCGGTGGTTCTTCCGTTCTCTGTGGTTCTTCCGTTCTCGGTGGTTCTTCTGTTCTCAGTCAGATAACTTTCAGATCCGTCCCATGTCAGCAGGATTTTCCTGATCAGCTGATTGGATTGACTGATTGAATGGACTGAACATGAGTGACAGCAGCACATGATGATCACATGTTTGTTCCAGGCCAGGGGGGGGCGGAGCCGACTGAAGGCACGCAACACACCATGAGAGACACCGACACAGTCTACGAACACAGTCTACGAACACAGTCTACGACCACAGTCTACGAACACAGACTACGACCACAGTCTACGAACACAGTCTACGAACACAGTCTACGAACACAGTCTACAAACACAGTCTACGTCCACGTCCTCGTCCATCCTGCAGAATAGTTGTGTGTGTTGTTTGTGTCCCAGTCCCAGTTCTGGTCCTGGAGTCCTGGTCCGGTCTGAATGTTCAGTGTGTTTGTGTTTCAGCGGTTCCTGGTTCTTCTTGGACTTGGACTCGTACCTGTTCGGTCCTGGGTTAGGGTTGGGGTTCTTGGACTTAGACTCGGACCTGTTCAGTCCTGGGTTAGGGTTGGGGTTCTTGGACTTGGACTCGGACCTGTTCAGTCCTGGGTTAGGGTTGGGGTTCTCGGACTTGGACTCGGACCTGTTCAGTCCTGGGTTAGGGTTGGGGTTCTCGGACTTGGACTCGGACCTGTTCAGTCCTGGGTTAGGGTTGGGGTTCTTGGACTTGGACTCGGACCTGTTCAGTCCTGGGTTAGGGTTGGGGTTCTCG
The DNA here is from genome assembly GCF_902148855.1 of Sphaeramia orbicularis. Taxonomy (NCBI): domain Eukaryota; kingdom Metazoa; phylum Chordata; class Actinopteri; order Kurtiformes; family Apogonidae; genus Sphaeramia; species Sphaeramia orbicularis. The sequence continues at coordinate 49,826 of NC_043970.1, read as the reverse complement.
GACTTGGACTCGGACCTGTTCAGTCCTGGGTTAGGGTTGGGGTTCTCGGACTTGGACTGGGACCTGTTCAGTCCTGGGTTAGGGTTGGGGTTCTCGGACTTGGACTGGGACCTGTTCAGTCCTGGGTTAGGGTTGGGGTTCTTGGACTTGGACTCAGACCTGTTCAGTCCTGGGTTAGGGTTGGGGTTCTTGGACTTGGACTGGGACCTGTTCAGTCCTGGGTTAGGGTTGGGGTTCTTGGACTTGGACTGGGACCTGTTCAGTCCTGGGTTAGGGTTGGGGTTCTTGGACTCAGACCTGTTCAGTCCTGGGTTAGGGTTGGGGTTCTTGGACTTGGACTGGGACCTGTTCAGTCCTGGGTTAGGGTTGGGGTTCTTCAGGTTCCCTTTTGTCTCTGTTCATATCTGAGGTATTTTTTTGGACTTCTTGTATGATTTGGTTTTGTCGCTGCCTCACTGTGCTTTTGTTTTCATGTGAAGCAGATTGAATGTGAGCTGCAGACAGATATGTGAGTTTTGGATGGACACATTTACAACATGTGTCTGTGATTCAATTCCCTTTAAGACTTTTTAGGGATGGAACCAGATGAACATTTCAGATCACAGTTATTGGGACTAAAATTATCACAGTTCTCATTATTATCGTGGTGTTGTTGAAATTGTGCTGAAAATGTTCAAAAAGTACGAATACACACACTGAAAGAATTGAACCAAGTTGGATTTTGAAAAAAACAAAACAAAAATACAAATCCAGTAACAGTCCCACTGTCCCTTCTGTGTCAGAAACATTCACATATTAACCCTTAGTGGTCTGAGTCCATTCTGTCTGTTTTTCAGTCCTTTTGGTTTGGCCTTTATATACTATAGAAACAAATGTTTACTATACCCATGTTTGGATCTGTTTTTTCAGCACAACTTCATCTATTTCATCTGTCTGTTATTTTTTCACTGTAACCTACTATAAAAACACAAAAGGACAAAAAAACACACAACAAAATAAAATTCAGTTTGAAAAATGTGTATACTTCATTGCATAAATAACACACAGATGTTTAACGAACCTTTTCACAGACTTTAAAAGTGAATATTGGTTCAAATATTAGGTACAGAAAATTAAAATTGTAATAAATTAAAACTCTACTCAAATATTTGACATTAACGCAGATCTGTCCATCGGGTTTTTTCCCCTAAAAGTGCGTTAATCAAACACAGTTATCATGAGAATTAGAATTTAAACAGTAAAACTAACTGTCTGTGATTTTACTGCAGTTTATGGTTCTACCAGTAACAGCTGTTTTTATTCTGTATGATGCTTTTATTTTGACAGTTGTGTTTTTATTCTGTATGATGCTTTTATTTTGACAGTTGTTTTTATTCATTATGATGCTTTTATTTTGACAGTTGTGTTTTTATTCTGTATGATGCTTTTATTTTGACAGTTGTGTTTTTATTCATTATGATGCTTTTATTTTGACAGTTGTGGTTTTATTCATTGTGATGCTTTTATTTTGACAGTTGTGTTTTTATTCTTTTTATGCTTTTATTTTGAAAGTTGTTTTTTTTTTTAATTCTGCATGATGCTTTTATTTTGACAGTTGTGGTTTTATTCATTATGATGCTTTTATTTTGACAGTTGTGGTTTTAGTCATTGTGATGCTTTTATTTTGACAGTTGTGTTTTTATTCGGTGTGATGCTTTTATTTTGACAGTTGTGTTTTTTAAGTCATTTAAGACAAACATACACAGGAAACAGGCTGTACTTTTCTTTCCTCCTTTTCTTTTCTTCCATTTCCTTTTCTTTCCTCTCCTTCTCTTTTGTTTTCTTACCTTTTCTTTTTTGTTCTTTTCTTTCCTATTCATTCTTTTTCTTTCCAGTCATTTCCTTTTCTGTTCTTTTCTTTCTTTTTTTTCCCTTTCCTTTTCTCACCCTCTTCTTTCTGTTTCTGTTTTTTTTTTCTTTCCTCTTCTTTCTCTTCCTTTTCTTTTCCTACCCTTTCTTTTCTTTCCTTTTCTTTCCTCTCCTTTTCTTTCCTTTCCTTTTCTTACCTTTTCTTTCCTTTCCTCTCCTCTCCTCCTCTTCTCTCCTCTCCTCTCCTCTTCTTTCCTCTCCTCTCCTCTCCTCTTCTTTCCTCTCCTCTCTTCTCCTCTCCTTTCCTCTCCTCTCCTCTTCTCTCCTCTCCTCTTCTTTCCTCTCCTCTTCTCTCCTCTCCTTTCCTCTCCTTTCCTCTCCTCTTCTCTCCTCTTCTTTCCTCTCCTCTTCTCTCCTCTCCTTTCCTCTCCTTTCCTCTTCTCTCCTCTCCTCTTCTTTCCTCTCCTCTCCTCTCCTTTCCTCTCCTCTCCTTTCCTCTCCTCTCCTCTCCTGTTCTTTCCTCTCCTCTTCTCTCCTCTCCTCTTCTTTCCTCTCCTCTCCTCTCCTGTTCTTTCCTCTCCTCTCCTCTCCTTTCCTCTCCTCTCCTCCTCTCCTCTTCTCTCCTCTCCTCTTCTTTCCTCTCCTCTCCTCTTCTCTCCTCTCCTCTTCTTTCCTCTCCTCTCCTCTCCTGTTCTTTCCTCTCCTCTTCTCTCCTCTCCTCTTCTTTCCTCTCCTCTCCTCTCCTGTTCTTTCCTCTCCTCTCCTCTCCTTTCCTCTCCTCTCCTCCTCTCCTCTTCTCTCCTCTCCTCTCCTCTCCTCTCCTCTTCTTTACTCTTCTTTCCTCTCCTCTCCTTTCCTCTCCTCTTCTTTCCTCTTCTTTTCTGTGAAATGAGTCCCAGTTCTTTGTCATCTGTTTTTTTCCTCTTCCTCTTCTTTCCTCTCCTCTTCTTTCCTCTCCTCTCCTTTCCTCTCCTCTCCTCTTCTTTCCTCTCCTCTCCTTTCCTCTTCTCTCCTCTCCTTTCCTCTCCTCTTCTTTCCTCTTCTTTTCTGTCAAATGAGTCCCAGTTCTTTGTCATCTGTTTTTTTCCTCTTCCTCTCTTTCCCACACATGGAAATCCAAACAGCGTCACTCCCACAGTAAAACTGTCAAATGTTCCCATCCAACCTGTTTGGAATGAGAACCCAGTGGAACCCAAACCCACTTCCACCTAAATGGACTCATTGCTTGTTTGTCAGTCAGTTCCAAACAGGACTCATCCGTATAAAGGCTGTTGTGCTTTCAAGTGTCACACCTTCAGTCTGTTTCTGTTCCACTTCTTCAATCAGCTGATGGGACTTGTGGATCTTCTGAACTTTGGAACCATTCCTTTCATTTGATGGAACACATGTTCCCCACTTTCCTCTGTCCATTCACTTCTCTCAACCTTTCACTCCTTCATCTCCAGAACATACAGTGTGTTTGGATCCACCAAATGGACTCAACCTGCAACTCATCTGAAGAAAAAACACTGTTTTCCTCCAGTTTGGAGACAACTTTTCCCAACATTTTCAACTATGATCTCAAACATTTGGCATTTTTCAGTCCGAACCAAGGATTTTTATAGATTTAATAGAAAACAATTATTCATATTATTTTGTGACAACCTGGAAGTTGCCCCAAACACACACACACACACACTCCGTAACATGCATATTAGCCGCTGGATCCACCCCGGAAATGGTCGCCACGGCATCAACACCTGATTCGCCCGAAGTTGGCAGCAGTTTTTAAATACCGCCCCCCCCCCCCCCCCCCCCCCCATATTCGCATTCGGAGGTGCGTTCGTGGACAAGTCGGCACGGAAGCGTCGGAGCGACAGCTCGTTAGTAGAGACAAACAGTATGGTAGTTAATCCTGTTTACAATTCTGCTCATCTCCGTCCGTTTTCTCCCTCGTTCATCACAATCATCCAGCCACTGCAGCAAGACAGTCATCCTCTCATCCCAGCAAACCAGCAGCAATAACCCGGACTGGATTACCGACTGACTGGACTGGACTGACTGACTGCGACTATTGGAGTGTGTGAGTAAATTAAGTTTTTTTTTTTTTGCTCTCTTGTTTTTTTTTTCTAAACCCCGAATGAAACTGTGCTCTTGTTTTTTTTTAAATGAATTGAAGTGAACTGAAATTTTTTTTTTTCCTTTTTGATAAACTGAAAACCCGGAGTGGAATTTTTTTGTTTAAATGGACTGAACTGTTTTTTTTGTTACTTTCTTCTTTCAAAAGACTGGTAAATTGTGGAAAATTTAAGTTTGAATTTTTGCTTGGTTGGTGGATTTTGTTGAGTTTGGACTTTGGGGGGGGGGGGGGGGGGGGGGGGGGGGGGGCAACTGTGGGTTTGAATTTGTGTGAATTTTTTTATAATCATTGTTTAATACATGACTTTGAATTTTAAATGGTTTAAAGGTGTGCTTTCTTTTCTTTGTCATTTAATGTGTGGGGTGTGAGTTTAATTAAAAGTCACATCCTTTGTGTGGTTTGAGACTCAAGCAAAAGACTGACTTAAACTGACTAACCTAACGTCTTATATATCAGGAGAGAGACCTGGCTGGCACCCCTAAATATCAATATAATAAAATAATATAAATTAAAGCATCAAACTCAGACTGTCACAATTTCATCTTTTTTTTTAATCCACTTTATTGATGAACCATAATAGTTCAAACAGGACAGGTAACACTAGGAGCATCTAATGAAAGTGGATCCATAAACAGTTTGGATTCAAACTCAAAGTTTATCGTCAGGAATATTTTTCAAGAATTTGTGAATGTGAAGATGAAATTTCCTTGAAAAAAAAAAAAAACATTTCCAGAAATGTAGTGAGTGTTTGAGCAGTGAAAGTGCAGCGACAGCAGCAGATGGGACATGAGCATCACTAACCTGTGTCCTTCTGAAAGTGGAGCTCCAGGATACCAGGGCTGGTCTCCAGGATCTGCTCTGTCTGCACTCTAGGAGCCTGTTTTCTTCCTCCTCTTCTTCACTGTTGGAGGTGTTTGGGTCCTCCTCTGTATGTGTCTGCTCAGCTTCACTGTTATTCTCCAGGTTGACAAAGGAGGACAAAAACATGTAAAGGACAGACGTCTGTATGTGCGCTCAGCTGTGATCTGACAAATGTCAAGTGAACACAAAAAACTAGGAGACAATTAGAGCAAGGGCTTTTCTGAACCGGGGAACAGGGGCGCCGCGCCCTCATACTTTCTGCTAGCGCCCCCTTACTGAAATTCCCTTTTTTTTTTTTTTTTTTACCCCAAAGCTCACAGTTACGCCGTACACTTATAGCTACATGCAACACAGTACTTACACAACATGTAATCTTTCCAAAAACAATCTTTTCCCGGTGAAACTACCACAGTAACAACACATGACCATGTGCCCGGTCATCAAAAACCATAGAATTATTCCAAAACTATGGTAAACATAGTAGGCAGACCGTCTGACCGTTCAAAACAACATGAATTGGCGTCTTTTCAGACCGTGGCGCCATCTTGTTTCCCTTCCTTTCTCGTGACGTAGCTTCCCTCACGACATTTGAAATGAGGCTGAGGCTACATATGAGGTCAGCTGACTTTCCAAATGACAGTTGTCCAGACTAAATGACCTTTCACCCACCGACGCAGGAGCTTTGACAGAAGAAGTTTGCCAGTTGTTTTGTTGATACTCGGGCCCACTGTGCAACAAGTTGGAACATTGACTGTGTTATTTCAGACTGTTGTCCAGGGGCCTGTTTCACCAAACCAGGATTCCGTCATCCAGGATGACTGACTAAGCCGCGCTCAACGAATCCAAAACATGGGAGTCCAGCCTTAATCGGTTTCACAAAGACCAAGCCAGGATGAACGGACACGGATTCATCAGCAGGTGGAACTCATCCTGGATAAGTGCGCGCACCGGATCCCTTAAACAGACCCCGACATCGATCGCAGATTCACCGATCCACCGTGGCAACGCGAGCGGCGTACTGTTCCCCCTCTGAGGCAGAGCTACTCATGGAAGCGTACGAGGAGGTGAAGGACATAATTACAAAGAAAGGAAACACCGCCACAGTAAGAAAACAACCTGAGAAAGAGTGGCAAAGCATTGTAGACCGCCTGAATGTGTAAGTAGTGCACAAATACACACCCACTGCTTCGCTGAAACCGTCGCAATCACAACCCAAATAGTTTATCAGCATCTCCGAAAGTTGTACTATCATTACGAATCAGAGGAAACTGGATGTGAGAGTGTGTAAATGGAACTATATGAGACTGGAGAACTGTGATGAATAAATGAACTCACTGACGTCTTTGACTGACCTTTGGGATAAAGACATCCAATGACTCATCATCTTCCCTTATGTTTAATCTGTGTGTGTGTGTGTGTGTGTGTGTGTGTGTGTGTGTGTGTGTGTGTGTGTGTGTGTGTGTGTGTGTGTGTATGAATGAATGTATATGTGTATGAATGTATGTGTCTGTGTGCATGTATGTATGAATTTATATGTGTGTGTATGTGTGCATGTATAGATCCAACATGACTGGGCCAAAACGCACATGGCAGCAAGTCCCAGTAAAATACAAGAACATCCTGCAGACTGGTAAGTGCCTTGACCAATACCCAAAAACACACAAGTACACATAGTTCCCAGAAGGCGTCTGCTCACACAGTGTCTGTAATGTTTTAGCTGTCAAAAAGAAAACCCACCAGCAGGGTACGGGTGCTGGGTCACCAACAGCTGACCTCACCTCAGCAGAGGACATGGCTTTGGCCCAGAACAAAGGCAGGCCTGTGTTGGAGGGGATCCCTGGGGGGACAGACCCATACATGTGTCCCTCCCAAGATGCCACCTGCTTCATACAAGGTACATTCTTCCATCTGTACATGGGACATAATCCATTCATATCAGATCCATGTGGACTGTCTGACTTTGGATTTCCTTGCAGTTTCTGGTGGCACCGTCACACTGTTGGACCCACCGACACCAGGGTCACCAACACATACGTTAGACGATGCTGATCCAGTGAGTACTCCATCAAAGGCATACTGTAGGCTTGGCGTGGCTCGTTTACGATCTTCAATAAGAATCCCATTAAATGTGATGGGGTGAAGGCACCAGTGGAGCAGCAGCAGCAGCAGATGAGGAGACCAGCTCTGTGGATTCCAGGAGGGACGAGGTATCATGTCAGGCTTTTGGAGGTATCATTCAGTCTACAATGGTGAGAAGTCATTACTTTGTACCCACACAGTATCCCCTTTCTGTAACAGGACCCAGATGTTGTACAGGGAGAAGGCCAGCCTGGCAACACAGTGACTATTCATGGAAGGACGTTGCTGTTCGGCACATTGCCCACTGTGCTAACTGTTATGTGTTCACAGAACTCCCAAGCAATCAGACGGTTGTATGCCGACCATCGCCGGCGGCAAATACAACTGACTGAATTGGATATCCAGTACAAAACAAAAAAAAGATGGACAACCTCACACTGGACGCAGAAATAAAAAAAAGAGGATGTGAAGAAAATTGGAGCTGGAAATCCAAAAACTTGAGCGGGAGGTGAGTTCTGCCTTCAATGCACTGTATGGCAACTGGAACACAAACACTGTATTAGTCATGAGTTTCCTTTCCTCCATCAGCTCCGAGAGGACACAGATTAATAGATTCAAATCAGAGTTCAAATGGAATTTTGGTGGTGTGTGTGTGTTCAATGTATGCACAGTTAGGGTTACCATAGAGACGACACTAGGCACACAGATGATGGAATCTGTCTTCCTACCTAAGTGCTGTGATTGGTTAGAAGTTGAAAGGCCGGCTGTATTATTAAGGCCAGAAGAAAGGCACATAATGTACCCTAAAATGCAGTTCCTCAGATATATCCAAACACCTTATGGCAGTAAAAAGTGAGTGTAGGGAACAGTTTTAATAGTCATCATGAATCATCAGTTCTTTCAGGTAGTAGGTAACATGAGAACTAAATCAGCAGCTTGTGAGGTGTGAGGGTGTAAAGGTGTTCCTCGTAAAGTCAAGTGAGCCAATAGCCAATAGAAAGAGCCAAAATGTTGTGCTCCTCCTGCTCTAACAATGGCGTGCCCATTCCTACAAGAGGTGATTGATGAAGAAGCAATCTTGCTCAGGAGAGCCTTCAGGTCAGAGAGGGTCTTCAGGGAGCGCTCAGACCCACTGCACTTTTCTGATGACCACCTATATGAAAGCTCTAGGTTTTCAGCAGATGGCATCAGATATCTGTGCAGACTGCTGGGGGGGGGGGGCGTGCAGAGCAACTGAGCAAGGCCATAATGTGCCGCACAATAAGGAGTGTGTGTCTGACTATCACAGCAATGTCAGATGTCTTCATCTCCTTCCCTGGCCACAGAAGACTCCACCACATCAAAGAGGAGTTTTCCAGGATTGCAGGTACCAGACACTACAAATGACAAATGACCTATGACTATGTGAACAGTCACAGTAGGAGACTCATGGCTTTGTGTTACAGGTTTCCACAATGTCACTGGTGCGTTGGACTGCACTCACATACAGATCAAATCTCCTCAGGCGCCCAGGAGGCAGATTTTGTGAATAGGAAATCCTTTCACAGTGTTAATGTTCAGGTGAACAGGATGTTTTTGATGTTGTTAGTGAAGGAACACTGCACTGCTTGTGATGTGCACTGATTGGTTTAATAGTCTTCATCTTCTCATTTCAGATGGTCTGCAGTGCTGACTGTCTCATCAGCGGTGTTGTGGCTAAGTGGCCTGGCTCAGTCCATGACTCCCGAGTCTATGGGACCTCTGGAATCTATCAGCGCCGATCACAGGGTGAGCCACACAACCTCTGTTCAGAACCACTGTTTACATGAGATCTGTGTCCAGAATGTGACTGTGGTTCTGAGGCTGTGATGCAGAGTTTTTTGGTTGACAGGTGAATTCTCTGGTGTGTTTCTGGGGGACAGGGGGTCTGCCTGCCAGCCTTTTCTCCTGACCCCATACACAGACCCCCAGGAAGCACAGCGGGCCGACAGTCATGCCCAGACCAGGACGAGGGCCAGGACTGAAATGACCTTTGACCTCCTGAAGGAACGCTTTCAATGTCTTGACCACCTAAGGGTCAGCCCTTTGAGGTCATGTGACATCACTGTGGCCTGTGCTGTCCTCCACAATGTGGCCTGACTGAGGAAGGAGAGGGCCCCCAGAGTCCCGTCACACATGGACTGGGACCATCCTGCCATTTTCCCCCATGATGACAGTGGTCGGCGGGTCAGGGACCAACATGTGTTCAGTTATTTTAGTTAACATGGATGATTTCCCCCCAGAAGAGCTGGAGGAGGTGTCTGGTGAGAGCCAAGTCTGGGCATCCCTGCTTAGACTGTTACACCTGAGACCCAGCCCCAGAAGAAGCAGAAGATAATGGATGGATGGATGGATGGATGGATGGATGGATGGATGGATGGATGGAGGGATGGATGGATGCTTTTACTTGAAGTTAACAAATGTCCTGCAGTGGCAGAGGAATTTGTGTTTCCTTGTTCTTCAGTTTGAAGTGATTTGGCCTCTTATGATGTTTGTGTTTTATACTGGGTTACAGGAGGAGACTGCATCCATTCATTTGTCTGTTCATTTTTTGTGTATGGATTTGTCCTGCATTTCTTTCAGTGTACAGACATGTATTTCTTTCAGTGTACAGACATGTACATTTCTTTCAGTGTACAGACATGTACATTTCTTTCAGTGTACAGACATGTATTTCTTTCAGTGTACAGACATGTACATTTCTTTCAGTGTACAGACATGTATTTCTTTCAGTGTACAGACACGTACATTTCTTTCAGTGTACAGACATGTATTTCTTTCAGTGTACAGACATGTACATTTCTTTCAGTGTACAGACATGTACATTTCTTTCAGTGTACAGACATGTATTTCTTTCAGTGTACAGACATGTACATTTCTTTCAGTGTACAGACATGTACATTTCTTTCAGTGTACAGACATGTATTTCTTTCAGTGTACAGACATGTACATTTCTTTCAGTGTACAGACATGTATTTCTTTCAGTGTACAGACATGTACATTTCTTTCAGTGTACAGACATGTATTTCTTTCAGTGTACAGACATGTACATTTCTTTCAGTGTACAGACATGTGGGCTGTATTCTCCCTTTGAATGTGGGTTTATTCTTCTGTCGTGTTCTGTTCTTTCTCTCTTGTACAGTCACTGTGACTTCAGTTTTAAAGGAGCTGATGGTTTTACTTGCTTTGACTGATCCTTATTCAATAAAGGAACATCATGTTAGTTTTTGTGTATTTATATTTATATAACATTTATAGTCTATGGGAAACTGTCAGTTACCTACACTGTAACAAATTTTACCGTTAAATAACAGTAAAATACTGTCAGCTAGAGTTGGCAGCATGCTACTGTTATTCTACAGTATCTCTACTGTAATCTACAACTACAGTTTCTTACTGTAAAAAGTATTACAGTACTGGGCTGTAAATAATGTTCCTTTTACAGTCAAATACTGTTAGCCACAGTTGCTGCATTTTACAGTAACTACTGTATTCCAAGAAACAATATATTACTGTAAAATGTATTTAATGTAATATTTACAGTATAACACAGCAAAAAGCTAGGATTTTAACATTTCAAATTACATTTGAAAATACAAAATCATGAACATTGCCAGAAAAAGCTCAAACAAGAGCTGACCTTATAACATGAGCTTTTCTTAAATTCACTGCAACAGCAGCAGCATTGTGATGAAGCTTGGTTGGAGGCCTTCACAGACTACATGGCTTTGAATGCTCATCATCCAACTTCCAGATGTGACTTCATCACCTGCAACTGATGGAGACAAGAACTGAGGTTCATGTCCCAAAACAGGATCAGATATAATGTTTACCCAGAACCTATGGAGTCACTGTAAGGTCTGAAAACTGGTTATGATGAACCCAAAATTCTGAGTCATACATTTATTCTGTACTTTTTTCGTACTTTATTTAAATTTGGTATCATAAGTTCTACTGCTACCACTTAGGGCTGTTGTCTTACAGTGGTAGACACTGTCATGGAAGGACAAAAGCAGGTATTTTATTCCTCAGATACAGACAGACAGCTAACAGACAGACTGAATGACAGACACACACACACACACACACACACACACACGTACACATACACACACTTCCAGCAGTATTAGTGTGGGACTGGCTGGAGGGTCAGGGTGAGCTCAGGATCAGCTGCAGTGGAACACATTTGGACAATGGGAGATCACTGATGAATGACACTGTGTTTACAGAGCTGTAAAGCATACACACATTCAATAATGCTACACATCCTATACAAACTGACCACACAGAGGGAAACATTAGCCTGAGTCACTTACTTTATTCAAACAGTGGTTAACTATCTGTTAATATGGATGTCCGAGTTAGTAAATTCCACTTTACAGATTTAAAGTCTTTTAAATGTAACCCTGGGGCAGTGAAAACCACACAAACTGACACTGTTTAGTTTAACTGTGTCCACTTCACAGCTAGCATGTATGCTTCAGCTTACATTAGCTGCATGTTAGCTACATAAGGCTAACACCCCAAATATGAAGCAGTATTACACCGCCTGTTACACCGCCTGTTACACCGCACAAGTTGCATTCGGTGTGAACGTGGTTTATGGAGGTAATTTAATGTTTAATGAACCCCAAATGCCACAGCATGGGGACAGTTCCACTGATAAAATCCCATTTATCTGATAAATGACCAACTGGAGCAGGATGGAGCGATGGCAGTGGAGGTAGAAGGATGAAAGCATCAGGTGGCCTCTGTTCCACTGCTGGATGGTCCAGGGGGAAAAGAGTGTTTTTTTTCTGTATTTATTTGTTCCTTCTTTTTCGTAAAAGAACCACTAACCTTTGATGCAGCCAGTCTATAGTTGACACTGGTTAGATTGAATCTTTTTCTAAATGAGCTGGTGGGACTTGATGCCAGATGACTTTGTTCAGAGCAGTTCTGGGTGGACAGCAGTGGAGGAACTGAAGAAAAGACTGGAGAATACTGTCACATTTAGCAGGAGCTGACTGTTTTACATTTACTCCTTACAGACCTCAGTATTTACAGCATTATACTGGATTTACAAAGAACTATGATACTGTACAAAATGTACTGTTTTTTTACAGTAGTTTGTTACAGTGTATTGTATATTGAGGAACTGTATAAATGTGTCACACATTGATGTTTGACCACTAATTCACATGTTTTGACAGGATGTCAGCAAAGAAATCCTTACAGAGGACTCTGCTCGTCATATCATGAAGATCGTTGTCATCCACACAGCAGAGGAAGAGCGCACCCCTCTGAAAGTCCTGATCATCATGGAGGAAGAAGAGGTTTGGGACACCTGCAGAAGTGTGCTAAAGCCTTTCCTTCTGCTCATGGACTTTATCTATGCCATGAACTGGACTTATCCACCCAAGCTGAAATACACATTTGATGTCCTCAACATGTTTCCCACAGTTCAGTCTTTGCACAAAAAGCTTTTCATGTTATTGTTTGTATGCAAGTGGGTTTAACTTGTATTTCAACAGAAATACATGTTAGCTAATAATGAGAAGTCAATACAACACACAACATGCAACGCAGCATGATGCAAAACACAACACACAAATGAGACAACACAGGACGCACAATACAACGCCAAACACAATATACAACATGACAAACAACAATATGATGCATGACATGAAAGCCACTCACAGGAAGTGTTAGTGGTTCTTATTGGTTTGAACTGGTGTGGATGGTAATGGCAAGAGTGTTGACTTCAATGTTTTCAGGATGCACCATTTTACAAAATGAGCCTCCTTTGCTAGTTATTGTGCAACTTCCCTCAGATATTCAGCAGTGTCTGAAGCTGTAACATAAGCCTTAATCAGAACTGATCTGTAGTGGGTTGACTGCTTCACTGAGAACAGAATTATGAACTATTTGAAAGGATAGTCTTGTTGTGAAGTGGAATCATTATACCACTGTTTTCTTCTGTTGTTCAGTTTTCACTGGACAAATGTTCTATCCAACACCTTCTGAAATAAAAAAGGGGAACAAAAAAGTTCAAATATCTTCATTCAGATGTCAAAGTTTCTAGTCTTTTGTGGCACTTATGCCTGAGACAGCTTTGAATGGGTGTATGTTTGGTTATGGCAGCAGTTCCCACACTGCAGGGTTGTGTCAAAATTGTACTTTGTGAAGTGTTCGATTGAACTGTTGAAAGTTCCCTTTAAAAGACTAAAAGAATATGTAATCATTGCTATGAAATGCAGTACCAGTCTAAAATGTGGATCCACTTTCTCATTCAATAGTTCATATATGAAGTCAAATGTAATTTAAAAAAAAAACAACTTGTAATTGTTTTCCAAGTACATTTGGAAGCGCTGATATGTTGACCTCTTGCATAAGGGTATGTTAATAAAAGGTGCTGTTGAAAAAATCTGTTTCATTTCATGATTTGTTGAAGCCCTGAATTCTATACATTTTGTTGAGTAAAAAGTAGACATATTAAGAATAGAATATAATGACATTTTTAAGAGGCAAAAACAGCAAATACTGTGTTAATGTTACTTCAATAATTCTTGAAATAAAGTAAATACAAGCTGGGTAAATAAACTGAAATACATTATTATCATTTACTGGAGTTTTGTAATAATGTGCAAATGTGTTCTTGAGTGAAATTTACTAGTAAAGGATCTTGTGTTTAATGAATATATATGCTAGTAACATTTACTTGACAATGTTTGATTTAGTAATCATTACTATTAAGTAATCTTTACTTAGGAATTTCTAAAGGAAATTTTCAAAGTATTCCTGTGTGGAAATTGGTGCCTAGGTTTTTTTAAGGAAATGACGCTCCATTTTTTTCCATTGTTTGTATGTGGAAGCGTTTGGACTGGACATTTACAACTGGTTTCACACAAACGTTTGACTTTCTGAAGAATTTTCTGTAATGGTCATGACTTATGGACATGTACTGGACAATGGCAACCACAGCTTTTACTAAATAATATCATTTTGGGTCAATTTTACAAAGACAAATGTAAACATTTGAAGATGAAACCACATTTTCCAGTTTCCATCATGAGTTTCTGCTCTAGATGAAAACTCTCCATCACATGCAGAGTAAACCTGCACTGAAGCTTCTATCAGTTATTGAAGAAGAGAATTTGTACAACAAGCCCTACCCCCCCCCCCCCCCCACACCTCATTTTATTTGTTAATTATTTTTATTTTTCTAAAACTGCAGTCTTCATGGTTGTTGACATCTATATATGAACTCATATTTGCACCTGTGCCTGTGTATGTTCTTTAATACGGATGACAAATTTCTTTGTATATTTGTATACTGTCAATAAAAAAAGGAGGAAAAATAAAGTTTCCCTAAATGCCCCTTAGTCCGCCTAGCCCAGTGTTTTCCTACGCACCCTGAACGCCTCACAGGTCCAGGATCAGAATCCTCTGATTTCTGCCGCATTTCTTTTGGAATTCAGACACTGACAAAGAAGAAACCCACGAAGAGAGAAATCACAAAACTGGGTGAGCAGTTGGAGCAGAAAACTACAGATTTATAATGGACAAAAGTTTAAGAATTGTTCAGTAAGTTCATGAATCCACTCTGTTTATCCTGGTAAGTTAGCTGCACCGATTAGCTTAGTTTAGCTTAGTTCAGATTATTTCTGTCAGTTCATCCATTTCTTAGCTGAATGTAGAATGTCAGATGTCATATGGAAGTGGATCTGTCTAAACCCAGTCAGGATATGAAAGTTGTTCTGATATTAAACTGTAAAACCGTTTCATATGAGTTGAGTTGTGCTGGAGCTAAGCTAAGCTAACATGGAGGCTTTCCAAGCTAACATGGCGCCGTGTGTTCTACTGCTGTGGATGTGTTGACATATGACTGACATGGATTCAAGCAGTGGGACTGAAATTCAACTCTATTAAATGGGTGCAGGGATTTGGATCCTGAAAACACAGCCCTTCTTAAATGTCCTCTTTTCTTAGTTCTTCTGAATGTTGTCCAGTGTTAAAGGTAAATGTTTGTTCTGTGGACTGTCTTAGTAATCGTCTGTCCATTTGTGTTCAGGCTGGTTTTTGCTGGATTTTCTTCTGTGGACAGAACTGCTGCCTTCCCCTGGGACGCCGTCCTCAGGACAGACCAGGATGTTCATCTTTTCCATGGATGGAGGGAGGATCTGGATCAGTGGAACTGAAGGTTTGGATCAGAGATTTGAATTTTCTACTGTTTTTCTTCTGAGATTTCAGAGGTTTGAATTGGGCCCAACATATAAAAGTGAAATGCTGTAAATGTTAGATGAGTAACTTTTTTTTTTTTTTTTTACTTAATTTTTATTTGGAAATGCTCATACAAATATACAAGACATTTTACAAACATTAACATGTAATCAGACATCCCCATATGGCAGGGCTCACCAACACGGTGCCCGTGGGCACCAGGTCGCCCACAGGGACCACGCGAGTCGCCCGCAGGCCTGTTCTAAAAATAGAACTAGTTCAGGGTTCTCCAACACGTTGCTCGCGATCTACCAATGGTCACTAATATAAGAACACAAAGTTGATTCGTCATTTGGTAGAACAGGTCTAAATTTCCACCCAATCAAAATTACAAGTGTCCCCCTCCCTAGATGAAACGGTCAACTAGCTGTCAATCAAACTTTAGCGCTGGTTTGCTGCCTGTCATTGGAGAGGGGCGGGGCCCAGGATGAGCCAGATGCCAGGCAGGTAGTGGGTTTAGCCCCGCAACGATGTCGGCCAAATATAGTCATATAGTTATTTTCACCAACGATGAGGCACGGACTTCTGTTTGACAAATGTGAAAGACGAGTGTGTGTGTGTGTATGTCTGATCTGTGGCGCGTTCTGGAAGTCAGTAAAAGATGCAACGTGGAGCGGAACTTCACCAAAGTTCACAGCAACTTTTCTGGAGATTCTCCAGTGGGAATCAGCCTCCGTGAAGAGAAGGTAAAAGAGCTGAAAACTAAAGTCCAAAAACAACAGTCCATGTTCATTAAACTGACCAAGACCAGCTTCAGCAGAGGCATCAGTAAAGTGGGTCACATCCTGGACAAGCGCAAACATATGTACACTATCTGCGCATGCGCTCAGACAGCTGCAGTCGGACCTGAACAGGTGCCTCTGCATTTGACTCCAGTGGGATGACTGTAGAAGTGAAGGGGATGGAGGATTTATGTGCACAAAGTTCTGGTTTTAATTAATATGTTCTGACAGCATATGTGAATTTAGAAAAGGTCAAATCCTTCAGAAATACAGCAGTACATGCTGGTGAAGTTTTATTGTGTGAGTGACAACGTTCCTTTTCACAATTTCAAAGTATTAAAAATGCACATACAGGTGTTTATTATTTGTTTTTAATAATTCTATAAAAACATGCAGGATTGTTCCATTTCATAATTTTTGACAGTGTTAAAATATTTAGGAATACAGCAGCAAATGCTTGTATTTGTTTTTTTCTACTTTTGATTTTCTTAATTAAAGTAAAATAATAGTTTCATATTAACACTTTTTAAGTATTGTAAATGTTAAAACAAAGATATATAAATAAATAAAATAAATGAAGAGCACAATGTTACAAACGTATGATACAAAATATGTGTATGTATGAAAAATAGCTATGTAAATAAATGTTGCTAAATTAGAGTAGCCCTCCGGCAACATCATTAGGTAAAAGTAGCCCACAGAAGAGAAAAGGTTGGTGACCCCTGCCATATGGCACACAGGAAAAACAACAACGAAAAAATCTACATCTGCAGTAGATACTGATTACAACTAATCACAAATGAAACATGAATGACTATATATATATATATATATATATATATATATATATATATATACTCATATACACAGTCACTTGTGAATGCTTATTGCATTAACAGCTTAGTCATGTGACCCCATCTCTTTGTAAATCTCTCTCTCTGAATTCTCAGTCCATCTGTAATCTGCTCCATCTGACAGATCTCCTTCACTTTCTCAATCCAAATGTTTGATGTTGGAGGTTCAGGTTTCAACCACTTGATAGTGATGCATTTAATGGCTGCCGTTAGTAAAATTCACAAGAGGTATTTTGGGTTATTTCCCTCTAAACTTTCTGGGATTCCACCTAAAATAACAAACTTTAAATCTTTAGAAAATGTTTGGTTGAAAACTGTGTTCACAGCCACAAATCTATGATCCCAGAAGGTCTGATCTGAGGACAGGTCCAGAATATGTGGGTCTGGTTCCCCAAGTGAGCCCCACAATTTCCCCAACACACACTCAAAAAAATAGAACATTGGATTTAAATAATAAGATAACGTCAACTGGTCCCACAAAACTTTTTTATTTAAATTTTAAAAATACTAGATGACTAAATTTCAGCAAACAGTCTTAATTAAGTGCTACATCACACAGTTAAGTTGAATTTATTAAACATGTTGAATTTACTCAATATTGTTACATTTAATTTAGTATACATCATTACATTAAATCAATTAAACACATTGAATTTACTATATATTATTTCATTGAATTTAATAAATATATTGAATTTACTAAATGTCATTATGTTAAATTTACTAAACATCATTATATTCAATTTATTAAACACACTGAATTTACTGAATATTGTAATGTTTAATTTACTAAATATCATTATGTTGAATTTATTAAGCACACCAATTTTACTACATTTTATTACATTTGATTGCCTTAACATTATTGTTGTGGTGTAGGTGGAAATTTGACATGAAGTTAACTCGGCGCCAGGTGTGAGCACAAGATGCGCTTTTAATTTGACAGGCAGGAAAATCCAACTTGGAAAGATCACAACAGGATAGCCATTGCTCTGCCAATGGCTCTCACTCAGGGTGCAACTTTACAAATTACAAAAATACAGAAAAAATAAACAAAAAGTCCAATAAGCATTGCCATACACATATTAAGTCAAAACTAGTACTAACACAACAACGCCGCTGAATTCTTGAGCATAAAAATAACACATTTACAACATAGTACCCACTACCCATAATGCACTGCGGCAAACATGCCAAACTTCATTTTTTAAGTAACTGCGTTGACTAAATTGTATTAAACAGTATTGAATATCCCCAAGACTTGTATTATTATTTAAATGTAATGTAACTCTCTTGTTTTTTTCACTAAAAATGAATTTATTAAATATTTTCAACATAAATACATTGCATAAGGATTACTACATGGGTTTTCCATTTCTTTGAGTGCATGTTAGATGAGTAAGTGTACAGCTGAATGTCAGACACTGGGACACACTGAACTCATGAACACTGAAGGTGAACCTTAAACTGAAGAGGACAGTGTTCGCTCCATCAGCAGTGAGTTGTCCAACTGAGACATGTGGACATGCACTGAGGACACATTCACACAGGAAACAGCTGTCAGCTCCACTTTACTGCAAATGCTCATTTTCCTGCATATGTTTAGTGTTCAACCAGTGTTGGAGCGTCTGTAGGACGAGCAGAGGGACAGTTTTGGGATTCATCCAGTATTGTTCCAGTCCATTTCCACACTGTTTACTTGAGCTGAACCTCCTCAGACCCAGGACATGTCAGCAAAGTACAAGCTTTGGCTTTTTATTCAATCAGTGCCGATACTGGAAACATCAGGATGCAACAGTTTTCTCAGATGCAGTTTTTTTAATTTTTATGGAATGTCCTTTTGTGGTGAACAGTGTTCTTTTCTTTCTTTTTTTTTGTTTTGTATAAAGTTGTGAAACTCTTGGACGGGGGGGGGGTTAAGGAAGTTAAGCTTTAAGATCATGATAAACTCAGTATCTGAACTGAATCTAGACACAGAAACATATATTCACTGAGTTGATTGGTATCATCACACACTTCCTGTTTTTCTGTCCGTACAGGCATCACCAGGCTCGACGACAGCATCAGCCAATCAGCTATCAGCAACCAGGGCCCACAGGAACCCAGTGTGGTTTGGTTCTTTCCATCTGTGATATGGATCAGAACAGTGAAGAGTAAGAAAAGTGAACCCTCTGATATTGATCAGCAACAAAAAAAAGAGAAAAGAGTCAGCCTCAACACTGACACATACAACTGCACTGACTATATATATATATATACTTATATATAGGGATATATATTATATATTAGGGATGTAACGATTACCAGTAAAAAGATAAACGGTGGTAAAATCACAGACAGTTAGTATTAGCGTTTAAATTCTAATTCTCATGATAACTGTGTTTGATTAACGCACTTTTCCAGAGAAAACGCTGATGTAAAGATTTGCTTTAATGTCAAATATTTGAGTATAATTTGAATTTATTACAATTTTAATTTTATATACCTAACATTTGGAACCGATAAATTAATTAATAAATTAGAAATTATATAAATTTTTCAATCAGATTTTATTTAATTTTTTGTGTTTTTGTCCTTTCATGTTTTTATAGTAGGTTAAAGTGAAAAAATAATAGACAGATGATCTAGATGAAGTTGTGCTGAAAAAACAGATCCCAAACATGGGTATAGTAAACATTTGTTTATATAGTATATAAAGGCCAAATCAAAAGGACTGAAAAACAGACAGAATAGACTCAGACCACTAAGGGTTAATATTGGAATGTTTCTGACACAGAAGGGACAGTGGGACTGTTATTGTATTTATTTATTTATTTATTTTTAATCCCACTTGGTTCACTTCTTTCAGTGTGTGTATCAGTACTTTTTGAACATTTTGAGCACAGTTTCAACAATACTGTGATAATAATGAGAACTGTGATAATTTTGGTCCCAATAACTGTGATCTGAAATGTTCAGATGGTTCCATCTCTAACTGATATGAATGTATTTTATTTCTCTGAAGTGTTTCTTATATATCTTTATTTGTCCATCCACACACACCTGTCCGTCTCTCACACATTCTTGTCCATCCTTCTAACCCCAGTCATCTCCAACCCCTCCTTCATCCCTGTTCCTCTGAAACATTGTGTCTTTGTTGGTTCTTTTCAATTCTTCGGTGCTTGCTCGTTGCTTTAACTCCATGTTGAATCTGTTCCTCAGTCTCACCCCGCTGACTCAAACACTCAAACCTTTACTAGTCGTATGTATGAAGTGAATTTTAAAGTTCATGTGACCCTTTAAAGGTGGGTCTGAGATCTTAGAAAATGGCTTCCAGCAGCTCCATTTTGAAAATCCTCCGTTCAACAGTGCCACCCCCTTTCTTCAGACGTCCCTCTGAAGCCACGCCTCCAGAGTACTGGCACACACAGTGCTTGTTCCAGAGGGTTCACCAGCGCTGCACAGAAACACTTCAGCGGCTGAGGTTCCGTCTGGTGTATCCACTCATCCCTCCTTCAGTCTCCTCTAACCCCCCCGCTCTTCCAGAACAGTCCCAGTTCAGAGCTGTGGGACTAATGTTCCATTTCCTACTGGTTTATGTTTGGGACTAAACAGTTTACTGGTGAACTGTCCATCCTAATAGAACTAATACAACTAACAGATCCAGGTTCTGGCTTCACTTCCTGTACAAGCGCCGCAGCCTCTGGGAACGCCAAGAGGGGTACGAACAGAGGGGGGAGGGGCCAATGGCAGTTGAGTTTGACTGACATATCACCGTTCAATCATTTCCAGTGGGCGCTCAAAATGATTGGATGGTGTTTTTTCAGTCCTGTCTGTTCCACAGGTGAATGATTTTTACAATTTTTGTGTTAGAGCATTTAATTAATTAGTTGTAATTAGGGTGTGAAGGGGATTTGAAGGAATAAAATAAAAAATGATCCAGAAAAACATCTCAGACCCCACCTTTAAATTATACCCCCCCCCCCCCCCCCCATGAATACAGAATAATTTCTCTATATTTGTTGGTAATAGGTTATTTTTATCTTTATACATTATTTGAGCTGTTTGATCGTCCACAATGTCTGTGAATTTGAGTCATTTTGACGAAGAATAATAACACACACACACACACACCTCAAATGCACTCGAACCTTTCAGTTTGAACTGAATTTAACTATTTTGAAACTTCTGAAATCAACTGTTTAATCTGTCTAATGCTTCAGTACTTTTTATAGAACATGCCTTATTTTTAATTTAACTTTATTTTAATTTTCTGTATTTGATTGAATTTTTATGGAAGTTGTTTGATTTATTGTATATTTATAATTAATTACATTTAGTAGAAAACTGTTTTTTAAATGTATTTGATTTGACATGATTATATTTTCTGTTTTACACTAATTTGACTTTTATTTGAAGTATTTATTTCATTGTGTATTTGGAATTTATTTAATTTGGTTTTATTTAATCTCATTTTAATTTTCTGTATATTATTTTATTTTTACTTCAGTTTTTTCTTTTATTCATTTTATTGGATATCATTTCATGTTGTTTTTATATTATTTATTTATTCATTTTAATGTATGATTGTTTTTTTTTTTCTTTTACTTGTCTTGTTCAGCATCCTAACAGCACCATTCTGCTGTTAGGATTCTACCCCCCATTCTACCCCCATGTGTGGGTAGACCCCCCCCACACCCCTCATCTCCCCACCTATCAGTGTTTGAAGTGTGAGGTGTGTATGTAAGCGGTTAAAACTGAGGAGCAGAAACTGTGCACCGCTGAGGGTGATGTCACACGGGCAGCCCCACCCACCCAAACGGCACCGCCCCCCGGGCGCCACACAGCCCGCCCCCCAAAAGTGAATGTGTAGTGTCAGTCTTTCTGTGTGTTGTGTTATGGGTGGGTGTAATTAAAATTGAGGAGTTAGTCGCCCCAGGGTACCACAGAGGGGGGGCCATTTTAGTGACCCCCCCGCCATATCCCCTTGGGACGTGCACACTCCCCAAGACCCTACGTCCTTTGTGTGAGGGGGGTGGGGAGGCGAGGGGTTGGGGGATAGTGTAACTGTGAGGAAGTTTCCTCCCAGAAGAAAAGCCCGTCAACATTAGGCCCCCCCCCCGTTCCCCAGTACCCGCCCCCAGGCAGGGGCCACCAAGGGGCGGGGCTGTCCAGAGACCCTGGGCACCCAGCAACCACAGCCAGAAGCCCCCCCCCCCCCCCCCCCCAAGAGGCCACTCACACACTCAGTCATCCTATGTGGTCAAGGGGGCACGGACCCAGGACCAGCTGCCCCAAAGCCCCCCAAACAGGTGCGGGGACCCACCACACTCCACCCCTCCCCAGTCTTGCATGCAGTAGGGGTGCAGCGATCACCGGTGCAGTGCCACCCCACCGCAAGAGACCCAGAGACCAGCCTAGGCCAGCCCAGACACCCTGGTCCATGCCGCCCCCCCCCCCCCCCCCTCCCAGGAGGGGCAGCACCCAGACCCCAGTACAGAAGCTTCCTTCTAATTCTGCACACCTTCATATAGGCTGGGAACATCTGAGGCCATACTCTCTGCTCTTATATAAATATAGATCACCTGGGAATGACTCATTCCAAACACAAATGTCATTTCTATAGTCTGGAGGATCAAACCTGCATAAATATGATGATATGGTCCAAATACTCATGTGTCTGATAATTGTGCACACAGTGTATAAACCAAAATAAAAATAACAAATAAAAGTAAATCAACTGTGAAGGACAGATCCTCCAAAAGAAACAAACGATAACAGTGTGATTCAGGTGGTCTGTCCTGGTGCAGTGGTGCATTGTGGGTGTTGAGTCTGCAGCTGGACTGACCACAGTTGGACTAAGTAGCAGTAGATGAGTTCCTTCAACCACTCCGTTTCCATCCACACTCATATGTGACTAGAACTCCACATTAGACTGTTCCATTTTCTACGTTCAACCTTTTTGTAAATGATTGAATGGTTGCGTCCAGAAAACAGCGGTTTGGACTCAGTGGAATATTTCTGCTCAAATGTGTGAAGGCGTGTGACGTAGAAGCCCAACCACAGCAGAGGAGATGAGGAGATAAGAATGAGGAGGAGCTGACAGGTGTCATGAGGAAACACAGAGACAGAGCAGAGACGAGCAGAGCATGAGAGTGGACATGGAGCACACACTGGTGGTCATCTGGATGTCCTTCTGGATTCAAGGTATGAGGGAGGGTGGACACACACACAGCTGAAAGGCTTCACCGCTGTCTGACAGGTTTATCTCCGTGGTTACACATCTGTCATGTGTGTGTTTGATATCAGTCATAGCGTGTGCTGGTGGTCATGTGACTGTCCTAATGGTAAACAGGGGCGTAGAACTGCGTATGGACACTAGGGACACGTCCCTACCAATACCCATCCACTACTGTGTACTCACTATCAGTCCAACCGCTGTCCGGAGTGTTTAGGCAATGATTCTGCCACACAAAGGGTTAACAGTCGGTCTCTGCTAGAAGTCCCGCCTCTAACGTAAATGTCGCTGCCCGATTGGCTCTGTGGTTTTGCTAACGTACATGTGATTGGCCGTCCCCGCTGTCACTCCATCTACTTGTCAAAGGAACCTGCTAGTTGGAGCGCTAACGTCAGTTTTCAGTCTGTTTGTATTTGTTCTGTCTGGGTCACATCAGCTAGACGGATTTGAATATGAGTGGAGTCATTTACATGGACATTTGGACATGTGTGTGTGTGTGTGTGTGTGCTCAGTAATTAGGATGTAAAGGATGTCAAAGAAAAGAAAACTGGTCATAAGACACTTCTATAGGAGTCCCAGTGTGAGTTAGTTCAAGGGTCTAGAACTGTAGAGGCTCAACACAGATACTGAAGAAAAGACACTATTTAATGACAAACACATACACTTTGAAAAGTTATTTTACTGATTATTTTAATGCATTTATGTAGAAGAGAGCAACTGTTTAAACACAAAGGAAATTTGTAAAGGAAATACAATAAAACCTCAGATTCTAAATTTGATTCTAGATGTGATTTTATTCATATTTTTGGGAATAAATTCCATGTAATAATTGAAAGTAAAAGCCTTTTTTGTTCAGACAGTAACTGAACCATCAAACTGTATGAACAGTGTATCCAGAATCTGTTCATATGTCATGAATCAACTTATTTATGTCAGGAGACAGAGAATAGAGAGGAGGAGGAGGAGAGGAGGAGGAGTTCTAGGAGTAGAGTCTGTAAATTCTCAGGTTCAGTTCAGTCATCATTCATCTGTTTGTCGTTAGAATAACTTTGCAGAATGCATTAAATTCTTGTTTTGTCTTTAAATATTCACATATTCTTTATAAACTTGTCAATTACTGAATTTTTTTTCTATGATTGCTTGTTTGTTTGATCAGCTTGACATGATGTGAAACTATGATCCCAAATGTAAACAAAAATCCCCTTTCAGGAGTGCTGCCTTGGAGCACTGTAGTGTCCACACCAGTGTCAGAATCAGACCTACTGCCTTGATGGTAAATGAGTAAAACTGAGTTGATTTCGTTTATTCTTTTGTATTTCAGGGACCATGTACAGAACATTAAACCCAGAGTAGAGATGGACCAGAGCAGATTAGAACGCTCATGTTCATGTCCATCTGTCATCCCTGGAGCAGGAAACAAGGAAAGAAAAAAGACAAACAATACAAGAGTTAAGAATTAATCAGTGTGATGAACTCAAATGAACAAATTAATCAATAAAATGAACAAAACTGAAGAACATACAACAGTGATTGTCCAGTCAAACCCATGCAGTTGGATCAGGGACAGTGGATGGACACACTGAGTTTGTGTTCAGTTCAGGACAGACTGGACTGAAAAAGTCTCCTTTTCTTCACTTTTGTCTGTTTGGATCAAATATCCTTTGAATTTCCTGGGAGTTTCCTCCTATAATTGAGTCTTTTTTCCCTGGTATTCTTCCACTGGTCCGGCCCACTTGACTTCATATTGGGCTGAATGTGGAAGCTGAACTCACATGAGTTTGACAGCCCTGTTCTGGTGCATTTTCAGGTGCTTTCTTCACTTTCATGTCAAAGTGTACTTTTTGTGAGTGGAATCTATATTTCTATTTGTCTGCTGATCAATAACAGAGGGTTGGGCGTCCAAATGGATCTGCTGTTTTACCCACAGTCTCACTCATCACTTTTCTGATCCGGATCATAGGATGGACAGACTTGAACCCGACCGCGCCGGGTTCCTGTGGTTCCTGATTGCTATGGCGACCACAGTAGCAGATATAAACATGTGGACAGCTGATCGGCTGTTCTGTTGTCGTGCCTTGTGGCGCCTGTGTGGACAGAAACAGGAAGTCATGTTTGTGTGTCTAGATCTGGTTCAGATACTGAGTTGAGGGGGGTGCAGCCAATGATTTTTTGGGCTGAGTTGATGACCCTCTGGAGGTCCTAGTTCTGCAGGTCCTAGTTCTGCAGGTCCTTGTTCTGCAGGTCCTTGTTCTGCAGGTCCTAGTTCTGCAGGTCCTTGTTCTGTAGGTCCTAGTTCTGCAGGTCCTTATTCTGCAGGTCCTTGTTCTGCAGGTCCTAGTTCTACAGGTCCTAGTTCTCCAGGTCCTTGTTCTGCAGGTCCTAGTTCTACAGGTCCTAGTTCTGCAGGTCCTTGTTCTGCAGGTCCTAGTTCTGCAGGTCCTAGTTCTGCAGGTCCTTGTTCTGCAGGTCCTAGTTCTACAGGTCCTTGTTCTGCAGGTCCTAGTTCTGCAGGTCCTTGTTCTGCAGGTCCTAGTTCTGCAGGTCCTAGTTCTACAGGTCCTAGTTCTGCAGGTCCTTGTTCTGCAGGTCCTTGTTCTGCAGGTCCTAGTTCTACAGGTCCTAGTTCTGCAGGTCCTAGTTCTGCAGGTCCTAGTTGTGGGCCTGTGCTGCTGCTGTACCAAACACAGATCCAGTCGGTCAGTCTGCTCTCAGTGGAGCAGCGGTAAAAGGACACCTGCTGCCTCTGGGCCATGTAGTTTGTTCTGAGCACGCTCAGAAAATAAAGTCTTCTCTGGGCCTTTTTCAGCAGCTTCATGGTGTTCATGCCCCAGGTCAGACCCTCCTCAAAGTGAACTCCCAGGAAGCGGAAGTCTGCCCCCCCCCACCTCCACACAGTCCCCGTTAATGATTAGTGGTCACATGTGTGTTTTCTTCTTTCTAAAGTCCAGAACTAGCTCCTTGGTTTTGGATGTGTTGAGCAGCAGGTTGTTCTCCTGCACCACACCGTCAGCTTCTCCAACCTGATCAGCCTCAGTTTCCTGTTTGGTTCCTCATGTGGACATGTTGGAGTTCTAATCCCAGTCTTGTCCTGTTTTCATGGCTGTCCTTTGTGTTTTTCCTGCAGGGCTCCTGTCTGAAAACAACAGCACTTCAACAGGTAAGAAATGCACAAAGGAGGGATGTGAACTGGGCTGAAGCTGAACATCCTGGTTCAGGTGGTTTTCATCTGAACAAACTGGAGCCAATGCAGAGGATTCAGGAAGGATGGGTTTACAGAAGCTCCACTGAGCACGCTCAGCTCCTGTTCCTGACATTTGGACAAGTGTGGCTTTAAAGATCCACAAGTGAAGGAAACACTGACAAACAGGAGCAGACTGAGCCATTCAATTCACTGACTGAATGAATGAGGGATGAACTGAGTCCGTTTGGACACAAAATCTGTCAGTGGGACTGAAAACACTGTTCACACATGGAAACCACATGTGCTCAAGAATCCAGTCCATGTGGTCCACATGGGCTGGGCTGGTTCTGGACTGGACTCTGACTGGTCTGTCTTATTTCTACAGGGGCGGTCCACTTCAGGTTGGTGGGAGGAGCCAGTCGTTGTCATGGTGACCTGGAGATGAAACAACAGGATGGAGACTGGAGACCAGTGCATGGGTTTTACTGCTACAGGAAGTTAGGAAACAGAGTTTGTGCAGAACTGGACTGTGGATCTGCAGTTTCAGTGAGAAGCAGAAAGACTGGTTTGCTTAAAGATAGTTGGTGGATCAGTCCAGACTGTGATGAATCTGAACTGAGGAACTGTTTTACATCTGGTTCATCTCTCCGTTCATTCCTGGAGCTGAGTTGTTCAGGTAAGAGCATGAACACTGAACCCTAACCCTTCCACTGTCACTGTGGGCTCCAGACTCTGTGGACTCTCAGATCCGGGTCGGTCCAAGACTTCAACTCACATTTAATGTCAACTCACACAAACTGAGCAAAACAATCAATACAATCTGTATTAATATAGCATTTATCAAACAGCCAAAATGGAGCACAAAGTGCTTTACACACACACACACACACACACACACACTCCCACAGCCCCCCCCCCCCCCCCTCCCAGGACAGACCCATCAGACATATATATAAATAGAATATAAATAGAATATAAATAGAATATAAATCTCCAACAGTAAACAGATAAACAGAAGCATTAGTTAAAGCCAAATTCAAAGGTTGAGCCTGGTTTACAAATGTCTACATTCTCTGTGGCCATCAGGCCCTTCTCAGGTTCTCCTCAGGTTCTCTTCTGGTCCTCCTCAGGTTCTCTTCAGGTTCCCCTCAGGTTCTCCCCAGGTTCTCTTCAGGTTCCCCTTAGGTTCTCCTCATGTTCTCCTCTGGTCCTCCTCAGGTTCTCTTCAGGTTCTCTTCAGGTTCTCCTCAGGTTCTCTTCAGTTTCTCCTCAGGTTCTCCTCAGGTTTGTTCCATAGGTCAGGGTCATAATGCTGTAAATCTGCCTCAGCCTTAGTTTCAGTGTTTTTTATGGAACAGTTCTCAGTCCAGTACCAGAGGATCTCAGGGTCCACCAGGGTTCAGAAGGTCAAAGCCAGTCTCAGAGATAAGAAGGAGCCAAAGCATGAAGACATTTAGAAACCATTCAAAGGACCTTCAAACCAGCCCTGAAACCCAGGGGGAGCCAGTGCAGTGGTTTTAAACCTGTGTAATGTGAGCCCACCTTCTGGTCTTCATCAGCACACGAGCGGCTGAGTTCTGCAGAAGCTGGAGGTGTGAAGTTCTATCTGTAGGAAGAGCAGAAAGCAGAGCATTACTGTAGTCAGTTCTACTGGAGAGAAAAGCAGGCATCAACATCTACGTATGGGCCGGACACAGAACTGGACCCACTCTGGCTATATTCTGGAGATGGTCAGAACCTGTTTTACACGGATCCAAAATGAGGAAGAAAAGTCAAAAGAAACAACCAATAATATCCACGTCCACAAACAAACAGCTGATGAACATCATGTCACACACACAAGAAACAAACACCAACACATATGAATGTGAGTCCACTACAGTCCAGTCAGATCCACTATATAGTCCAAGCCCCAGACCCTGGTCTACTCCAGTCCACTACAGTCCACTACGGTCCAGTCAAATCCACTATATAGTCCAAGCCCCAGACCCCGGTCTACTCCAGTCCACTACGGTCCAGTCAAATCCACTGTATAGTCCATGCCCCAGACTCTGGTCTACTCCAGTCCACTACAGTCCAGTCAAATCCACTCTACAGTCCAAGCCCCAGACCCTGGTCTACTCCAGTCCACTACAGTCCACTACAGTCCAGTCAGATCCACTATATAGTCCATGCCCCAGACCCTGGTCTACTCCAGTCCACTACAGTCCACTACGGTCCAGTCAAATCCACTATATAGTCCAAGCCCCAGACCCCGGTCTACTCCAGTCCACTACGGTCCAGTCAAATCCACTGTATAGTCCATGCCCCAGACTCTGGTCTACTCCAGTCCACTACAGTCCAGTCAAATCCACTCTACAGTTCAAGCCCCAGACCCTGGTCTACTCCAGTCCACTACAGTCCCTTAGAGTCCACTTCAGACTCTAGTCTTATTCCAGTCTTCTTCCATCTGTGTCCACAGACTCGGTCAGACTGGTCAATGGGTCCAGTCTGTGTTCAGGCAGACTGGAGGTCCGGTCTCACCAGTCCAGGTCCTGGTCCTCAGTGTGTGAAGGACACTTGGACCTTCGTGGTGCCCAGGTGGTCTGTAGGGAGCTGGGCTGTGGGGCTCCTGGGCTCCTCCGGGGGCGCTCTCTGGAGCAGCGGAGGCTCCTGTGGTGCAGACGTTCACCTGTGAAGGCCATGAGTCTGCTCTGCTGGACTGTGGAAGCTCAGGGGCACAGACCTGCTCATCTGGAACAGCTGTGGACCTTACCTGCACAGGTGGGCGGAGCTTTGACCGACACCAGCTGACATCAGTTCACTCACTTTGAGCTCATTTATCTGTCACTTGTATTTGATCAGATCCTGATGATGTCAGACTGGTGGGAGGAGCCAGTCGCTGTAACGGTGAAGTACAGATCAAACATCATGGAGAATGGAGAGGTGTGGTACATTATTATGATTCTGACATCTGGACCCTGAAGGCAGCAGATGTCATATGTCGTCGACTGGACTGTGGATCTGCTGTTTCTGGGAGAAGATCTGGTTCATCTGATCCTGTGCGGTTCATCAGCCCCACCTGTCTTCTCTCTACATCTGCACTGACGGACTGTGTGAGAACAGATTCGTACTCTGGCCCCCCCCTGTCCCTCACCTGTTCAGGTAAGTCTACTGATGATGGTCCTGGTTCTGTCCCAGTTCTTCCATGAGTCCATTCAGGTGTGTTTGATCTGAGCTGGGTCAAACCAGACCCAGTCAGACCAGGTCCACACAGTGGACAGTTGGACTGAACCATCAAACACATGCAGCTGAATTCAGTTCCAGTCCATGAACGTGGTCACATGACTCTGCTTTCCAACTTTCCATCATCCGTCATATTTCCAAATGTTCTGTGGTCAGTGGGGTCCATAAATTCAGATTTTCCGCTGAGAACTGAAAACCTTCTGCAGATGAATGTGAGAACACGTGTGCACAGACATGGTTCTTCACAGGGAACGTGGAAGAACATTAGAACATGCAGCCATTATTATTAGTAGGAGTATTTAGAATTAGGACAGATTTGATCCTTCTAATCATCTGTTTGTGGAACCAACCATTATTTATCTGTCATAATTCTGTCAGTCAGTCTGTCCCAGGGCAGCTGTGGATACAGATGGAGTTTACCACCACCAGAGTGGGAATGTGAGAGCCAATGAAGAATGGATCCTCTGTACGCACTTTGAGTATGTGTTCATAGAACAGAGCTGTAGAAATCTAATCCATTATTCTGATTAGAATTGGAGTATTTATCACTGTGACAGTAGACTGTATAGAACTGGACTGGGTTCTTCCAAATGTTTATACCTCTGATATGATCAAACTGTAATGGTTAATAATGCTAATAACCAGCCAACAGTTAGCTAGGTCTAGTCAGTTAACTTTGAATACACTCTAATAATGTTATATCCTCTTGCACTAAATAAGATTATACGTGGTGTATGCAATAATTTCCATAAAATGAACTGTTTACCAAAGAAACTGGATCACCGATTACCTTTCAACCTGTGTCCTAGCAAGGAAGAAAGGAAGTTTGGACACCTGAAGAAGTCAATTTCACACCAGTGCCATCTAGTGGTCAGTTATGGGAAATCAAAAAATCATCAACAGTGAATTTTCTGTCAATGATTTAATGGTGCAGGCTTTACAGGGTTAACAGTGGAAAAAATGACTATCTACAAGAGTGAGTTCCATGTCATAAATATCAGACATATTTCATTTCATACCATTGTCTGTGTTTGTAAATGTGTGATTCCACTTCATTTAGAGATAGTTTGAAAAGTTAAAGAGCAGCAGAGAGAGAGAGAGAGAGAGAGATTTGATCACAGTTATATCTTATAAATGAAACTTAAATACAGTGATATTAATTTATTGGCTCAGTTATTACATTGTCAAATATTTTTTTTATTCCCAGGCCAACACCATAATAACCAACCGATAACGTAATAAGTTATTATGTTATTGGCCAAAAGTTATTACGTTATCGGTTCAGTACTTTTATTACGTTATTGGCCAGTTATTACGTTATGGGCCTATTACATTTTAAAAATGGCAAATTTATTACGTTCTGGGTCATTATTACATTGTTGGCTTCTACAGTGCGTTCAGTTGTACTCGTAAACCAGAGTTTTGAAGTCGGAAAAGCATTGAAATCTACAAGCATAAACATTGGGGTTTTGGATTTATTTCAGTAATTGTCTTTTTTTTTTTAATTCCATGTTCCATGATGTCCCAGTTTTTAAACTGGGTAGGGCTAAGTTCAGATGTTCCGTTTACGAAGCTCCATGTTCCGACTTCATATGTAAATCCAACACACCATCTGGACTCCAGCGGTGGTGTCCATATCTGCAGAGGCAGAGCAGCTTCAGTGCGTTCCACAGATTGAAAACCTGGTTGAAAACATCCATGAGTGAAAAAAGGCTCAATGGCAGTGATGTGTGATATTCACCCAGACAAAGTGAACAGAGCAGCAGTATGTTCAGGGAAATGATCAGAGGACACATGTTTTTAGGACCCGCTGAGTCTGTTTCAAGGCGCTACGTTTGTTTGGCTTTTATCAATTGTGTTTATTATTTGAAAAAAAAACAGTACACCTGTGCATACTTACAGAGGGAATTCCTGCTATTTCATTCAAAGTGTGAATTTCATTTCCCATTTCATTCCATGTAGGCTAGACTTCTGTCATTTTTCCCTCAGCCACAGCGCTCACAGAGCATTGTTCCACAGATGGTTGACAGAGGCATTTTCATTCCTCCTTTTTTCTGAACCATGCTGTGCACTGTCACGTCCCATCTGGGTCCACATTGAGTGCAGTCTGAGTCCGTTTGTTCAAGCCTGTGAAAATGAGCCTAATGTGAACCCAATGTTAAGAATGCAATGGTAGAGTTGGGCTGGGCTCTGGGTATAGGCCACACAGGCAATCAGAATCTGCAAGAAATCTGAATTAAGCCTCAATATGACAAATCTGTATTCCACTGATCCCACTGTGTGGATTGTGTCGTTCACATTTATTTCTTGTTTATTTCTTATTAAAGCCATGACACCAACTCACATGATCTGAAACATGCTCAGTATCTAAACAGGTTCAGTTATTTCTCATTGTATATTTCTGTCTCTTAGACTTATTTCTCTTCTACTTCCAATCCATTTCCATTCATTCTTTACCTCTGTATGGACTGTTTTACAGACATCTGGGATTCCTTTAGACATCTACTGCACAAACCAATTCCAGTATTAATTCACAGGCTCAAACATTTTACATTTTGCAAATCAACGTATCAGTGATAGTCAATATTTGAAGATGTTCATAAGTCAGGCTGAAGGTTTTTGATATGAATCAGCTGTTTAAGTCAGTGTATACTTCTGTTCTCAGACACATTCTGATGTTTAGAATCGATTACGTGAAGGCACGACTGTGAATCACTTCAATTTTATTTTGTTACTAATTTTTGTACATAGGTTCTTTGCTTTTTTGTCAGAATTCAGTTCAAGATTCTGTGCTGAGAATGAGATTCTTCATCCTGTTGAAATCAGCAAAGGCATGAAGTTTAGTGATTGACAGAGCAGACACATACCAGACAAATAACAGTTTGATCATCTATGAATAGTGTTGATCAGGAAGTGGGGGAGAAAAGTCAAGATTATAACTATATATATATATATATATATATATATATATATATATATATATATATATATGTATATATATATATATATATATATATATATGTATATATATATATATATATATATATATATGTATATGTGTGTGTGTGTGTGTACATACATACACACACACACACACACACTCATATTTACAGCTTGGTCCCCCCAGTTGTTAAATCCTATGTGCGCCCCTGCTGCAGAAGAAGCCTTTTAGCAGAATTAGAACATGCAGTAAATTGGAAATGACTAGATTGTGAACGTTCTAAGTGTTCTGGAAATATGGACAAAAGGACAAAGTCACACATATTTTCTGTCCTTTTTCTAGTCCTAGATCATAAAAAAGTGCAGGCGGTCCATTTTGGGCTGAGGGTTGAAAGGGTTCAGTTGTCCACCCTCACACTGCCGTCTGTCCAGGGGCTTTTGTGTCTTTAAACATGTGTGTGTGTTGTTGTGGGTCCACAGACTCTGTCAGACTGGTCCATGGTTCCAGTCTGTGTTCAGGCAGACTGGAGGTCTGCTCCAACTGGTCCTGGTCCTCCGTGTGTGAAGAGGATTTGGACCTGAACGACACCCAGGTAGTCTGTAGGGAGCTGGGCTGTGGGGCTCCTGGGCTCCTCCAGGGGGGGCTCTATGGAGAGGGGGAGGCTCCAGTCTGGACCAGTGAGCTCCAGTGTGAAGGAAATGAGTCTGTGGTCCTGGACTGTAGGAGGTCCAGCTCAGCTGGGAAGACCTGCTCACCTGGAACAGCTGCAGGACTCACCTGTTCAGGTACCAAGGGGGCGTGGCTTTCATATGACAGACTTTTACAGGTACCAAGGGGGCGTGGCTTTCATATGACAGACTTTTACAGGTACCAAGGGGGCGTGGCTTTCATATGACAGACTTTTACAGGTACCAAGGGGGCGTGGCTTTCCTCTGACAGTGTGTTTGTGTGACTCCTGTCTTTGTGTCTCTGCTCAGATCCAGGTGGGGTCAGGTTGGTGGGACAGCTGAGCTACTGTGCTGGTACTTTGGAGATCCAACACCAGGGACAGTGGAGACCAGTAGAAGACCACTTGAAACTCTGGGACCTGAAGTCTGGATCTGCTGTGTGTCAGTATCTGGACTGTGGATCAGCTGTTTCAGTCGACAGAACAGATGATTCTCCACACAGACCTGTGTGGAGGGTCTCAGCTCCTTGTGTAAAGCTGACATCTGGACTGAGGGACTGTGTTGGAATATTTGGTTCCTATAAACACTCCTCTGCTGTGGTCGTGGTGTGTTCAGGTACAAACGGACACAAACTGTGTCTGAACTGAATTCTCAGTGACCAGATGGTTCTGACTCTGACGTTTAAAGTTCCATCGAATGAATCTGTTCATTTCATCAGTTGATTATTTTGTCTCAGTTCATTGTTTTTTTCGGTCAAATGTGTCAAATATTGACCTTTGACCTTTGGAACGTCCAGATCCCAAATGAACGTCTTCATTTGGACCAGATGAGGCTGAAAACACAAACAGATTTCCCATTAGTCTCATTTAGGACAAAAGGACCAAATGTTGACATGTGAGACTGTAAAAGCACCACATGTGTGTCCTTTTTTACCCATAATGCCTTTGAAGGTCAGCTGTGCTCTAAATGAGCCATTCCTCATGTTTTCATTGGTCAGTGTTCATCCCATCCCAAACTCCTGTGGATCAGATCCATCTGTGTCTCTGAGGAGGATGGATTCTCTGACTGCTTGTTTGTGCTCATGTGTGCTGCTTGGTCCAATCATGTCTCTGTGTGTGGACAGATCTGCTGCCTCAGCCCAACATCTCCCTGTCTGACGGGGTCTTTGAGGTCTACCGGCAGGGGTTCCGGGTGCTGGTGTTCTCCGACTTCACCGTCACCTGCTCCGTCCGACCGCAGTACCCGGGAGGCTCCTTCCGGCTGATCTCCGACACCGAGAAGCCCCTGAACCTCACCCTGCCGGCCGTCAATCACTCCGCCCACTTCCTGTTGTCCTCCATGGGCTACGCCCACCGAGGGAACTACACATGTGTTTATCACGTGGACGTTTATAACCGCAGCTTCACGTCATCTCAGAGCCCCGCCCTCTATCTGACTGTGGGAGGTAACGTCAGGACAAACACACACAAAACACCCACAATGCATTTGGGTCAAATCTGATTTGTTTGTGTTGGTTCAGATTCACATTAAATGTGACTTCTGTCAGTTTGGAGTCTGAACTGAATGTGACCCTGAAGTGACCCACATGGACTAAAGAGGTCCTGAAGTGACCCACATGGACTAAAGAGGTCCTGAAGTGACCCACATGCACTAAAGAGGTCCTGATGGAATACCAGACCACACAGACAGTGATCTGATGACAGTGGTCTTGGTCAGATTCAGGACCACATATGACATTGGACTGGCTCAGATTTAGGACCACATATGACAGTGGTCTGGGTCAGATTTTGGACCACATATGACAGTGGTCTGGGTCAGATTTTGGACCACATATGACAGTGGTCTGGGTTAGATTTAGGACCACATATGACAGTGGTCTGGGTTAGATTTAGGACCACATATGACAGTGGTCTGGCTCAGATTCAGGACCACATATGACAGTGGTCTGGCTCAGATTTAGGACCACATATGACAGTGGTCTGGGTTAGATTTAGGACCACATATGACAGTGGTCTGGGTTAGATTTAGGACCACATATGACAGTGGTCTGGCTCAGATTCAGGACCACATATGACAGTGGTCTGGCTCAGATTTAGGACCACATATGACAGTGGTCTGGGTTAGATTTAGGACCACATATGACAGTGGTCTGGCTCAGATGTAGGACCACATATGACAGTGGTCTGGCTCAGATTTAGGACCACATATGACAGTGGTCTGGGTCAGATGTAGGACCACATATGACAGTGGTCTGGCTCAGATTTAGGACCACATATGACAGTGGTCTGGGTTAGATTTAGGACCACATATGACAGTGGTCTGGCTCAGATGTAGGACCACATATGACAGTGGTCTGGCTCAGATTTAGGACCACATATGACAGTGGTCTGGGTCAGATGTAGGACCACATATGACAGTGGTGTGGCTCAGATCAGTGCTGTTCAGACTGTGTGTACCAGATCAGATCCAGGTCACATATGGACACATTTCCCTTCAGTCTCAGTCAGACTCAGAATCCCACTGAGCTCAGCACAAACATCCTCATGATGTAAATCTGTCCCATTGGTGCAGCTTTACTTCAGACTGAATACACAGGTCTACAATTAGGACCCCGCCCCTAAAGGGGAGGCGAGGGCTGTTGTTTTTGGTTCCGTTTGTTTGTTTACAGTTTCACAGTAAAACTTTTGGCTGAATTCAGACCCAGTGTGGTTTAGAGATTAGCACTGATCCAGAATAGATGTGAGGACATTTGGGGAAAAGTAGGTCAAAGTTCAAATTTTTGATGATTTTTTTAATATCTTTTTTTTTTCCATTTCCTTATAATGGGCGGAGTTTAAAATGTCAATATAAACATCAGTTTTGTTTCAGTTTACTTCAAACTCTGCACAAATACAGAGGTAGTTGTTCTCCATCACTCTGACATAAAGTTCAGACAGACCTATGGATTTTTTCACATTTTGGCTGAATTCTTTTCTTTTTTTTGCCTCCATTTTCCTGCCATTTGTGGTACTCCGCTGTTATAAAGGATCGGGAAATCAGTCGAATTTAAAAAAAAAAAAAAAAAAAACATCCATCAAAAACGTGTCATTTCTAATGAACTTATTCTGAAAAAACAAATGAACTTTGCCGTTGAGGAAGTGATTAAAGGTGCTGTGGGTTCAAATGTTGAGCCTTGAGTCTGTGACCATGAAATAATATCAAGGAAATAATCTGAAAACAGAGCAAAGTCCTGAAAACATACTGTGCATTTATTTATTCAACTGCATGAACATTATCACCACACCAGGGTGGAGAATAAGAGCCAATAGGTGCGAGGGGGCGGGGTTTGTGGTGCATGGGTTAGAAATGATCCTCCTCAGATTAAATGTGTTCAGTGTTCTAGATTTGAATCAGATGAACTGTTCCACTAATGACCACAGTGTTGGTTTATTTATCCAACAGATGTGGAAATGTTCCACTGGTAGAACCTGTCCAGTCCATTTAGAAACACATGTGTAAATGTTCCACTGGTAGAACCTGTCCAGTCCATTTCTAAACAGATGTGTAAATGTTCCACTGGTAGAACCTGTCCAGTCCATTTAGAAACAGATGTGTAAATGTTCCACTGGTAGAACCTGTCCAGTCCATTCATAAACAGATGTGTAAATGTTCCACTGGTAGAACCTGTCCAGTCCATTTAGAAACAGATGTGTAAATGTTCCACTGGTAGAACCTGTCCAGTCCATTCATAAACAGATGTGTAAATGTTCCACTGGTAGAACCTGTCCAGTCCATTCATAAACAGATGTGTAAATGTTCCACTGGTAGAACCTGTCCAGTCCATTTAGAAACAGATGTGTAAATGTTCCACTGGTAGAACCTGTCCAGTCCATTCATAAACAGATGTGTAGATGTTCCACTGGTAGAACCTGTCCAGTCCATTTAGAAACAGATGTGTAAATGTTCCACTGGTAGAACCTGTCCAGTCCATTCATAAACGGATGTGTAAATGTTCCACTGGTAGAACCTGTCCAGTCCATTTAGAAACAGATGTGGAAATGTTCCACTGGTAGAACCTGTCCAGTCCATTCATAAACAGATGTGTAAATGTTCCACTGGTAGAACCTGTCCAGTCCATTTAGAAACAGATGTGTAGATGTTCCACTGGTAGAACCTGTCCAGTCCATGTGTTGTCATGTGCAGACAGTGTTAGTCTCTGGTTAATTTTCCAGTTTTCCATTTGGAGCCCAGACCTGATGCTTCTTGTTGTTGTTGTTGTTGTTGTTGTTGTTGTTGTTGTGTTTCAGACTTGGTGACAAATCTGATCATCAGGGTGGTTGTGGTCCACTTCCTCCTGATCACAGGGACCATCTGCCTCTTCTTCTCCTGTCGGGTCAGTTCACAGCTTTATTCAACACTAACACACTTCAACACTGACATGGGACGCTTCTGCCAAACTGGGTTTACCTCCAACATCTGACACATGTTTGTGCAGGTTTACCAGACTCATGGTGTGGACCAGACCACCACAGAAGAACCACTGAGAACGGAAGAACGGCTGAGAGCATAAGAACGGACCTGAACCCATAACGGAATAACTTATTATCTTATTGTCCTGCTAAAAAAATTCTTTGCAAATGTAATAACTGAGGTAATAACGAAAAATATATGAATAAACTGTATTTAAGTTTGATTTATTAGAGACAACTGGGATCACATCACAGAGAGAGAGAGAGAGAGAGAGAGAGAGAGAGGGGGAGGACAGAGAGAGAGAGAGGGGGAGGAGAGAGAGAGAGAGGGGGAGAGAGAGAGGGGGAGGAGAGAGAGAGAGAGAGGGGGAGGGGAGAGAGAGAGGGGGAGGAGAGGAGAGAGAGAGGGGGAGGAGAGAGAGAGAGGGGGGGAGAGAGAGAGAGAGAGAGATTTTTTTTTACCAGGCCAATAACGTTCGGCCAAAAGTTTTCCGTTCTCTGTGGTTCTTCCGTTCTCTGTGGTTCTTCTGTTCTCAGTCAGATAACTTTCAGATCCGTCCCATGTCAGCAGGATTTTCCTGATCAGCTGATTGGATTGACTGATTGAATGGACTGAACATGAGTGACAGCAGCACATGATGATCACATGTTTGTTCCAGGCCAGGGGGGGCGGAGCCGACTGAAGGCACGCAACACACCATGAGAGACACCGACACAGTCTACGAACACAGACTACGAACACAGTCTACGTCCACGTCCTCGTCCATCCTGCAGAATAGTTGTGTGTGTTGTTTGTGTCCCAGTCCCAGTTCTGGTCCTGGAGTCCTGGTCCGGTCTGAATGTTCAGTGTGTTTGTGTTTCAGTGGTTCCTGGTTCTTTTTGGACTTGGACTCGGACCTGTTCAGTCCTGGGTTAGGGTTGGGGTTCTTGGACTCAGACCTGTTCAGTCCTGGGTTAGGGTTGGGGTTCTCGGACTTGGACTCGGACCTGTTCAGTCCTGGGTTAGGGTTGGGGTTCTTGGACTTGGACTCAGACCTGTTCAGTCCTGGGTTAGGGTTGGGGTTCTTGGACTTGGACTGGGACCTGTTCAGTTCTGGGTTAGGGTTGGGGTTCTTGGACTTGGACTGGGACCTGTTCAGTTCTGGGTTAGGGTTGGGGTTCTTGGACTTGGACTGGGACCTGTTCGGTCCTGGGTTAGGGTTGGGGTTCTTGGACTCAGACCTGTTCAGTCCTGGGTTAGGGTTGGGGTTCTTGGACTTGGACTGGGACCTGTTCAGTCCTGGGTTAGGGTTGGGGTTCTTCAGGTTCCCTTTTGTCTCTGTTCATATCTGAGGTATTTTTTTGGACTTCTTGTATGATTTGGTTTTGTCGCTGCCTCACTGTGCTTTTGTTTTCATGTGAAGCAGATTGAATGTGAGCTGCAGACAGATATGTGAGTTTTGGATGGACACATTTACAACATGTGTCTGTGATTCAATTCCCTTTAAGACTTTTTAGGGATGGAACCAGATGAACATTTCAGATCACAGTTATTGGGACTAAAATTATCACAGTTCTCATTATTATCGTGGTGTTGTTGAAATTGTGCTGAAAATGTTCAAAAAGTACGAATACACACACTGAAAGAATTGAACCAAGTTGGATTTTGAAAAAAACAAAACAAAAATACAAATCCAATAATATTCCCACTGTCCCTTCTGTGTCAGAAACATTCCAATATTAACCCTTAGTGGTCTGAGTCTGTTCTGTCTGTTTTTCAGTCCTTTTGGTTTGGCCTTTATATACTATAGAAACAAATGTTTACTATACCCATGTTTGGATCTGTTTTTTCAGCACAACTTCATCTATTTCATCTGTCTGTTATTTTTTCACTGTAACCTACTATAAAAACATAAAAGGAAAAAAAACACTCAAAAAAATAAAATTCAATTTGAAAAATGTATATACTTTATTGCATAAATAACACACAGATGTTTAACGAACCTTTTCACAAAGTTTAAAAGTGAATATTGGTTCAAATATTAGGTACAGAAAATTAAAACTGTAATAAATTAAAACTCTACTTAAATATTTGACATTAAAGCAGATCTGTCCATCGGGTTTTTTCCCCTAAAAGTGCGTTAATCAAACACAGTTATCATGAGAATTAGAATTTAAACAGTAAAACTAACTGTCTGTGATTTTACTGCAGTTTATGGTTCTACCAGTAACAGCTGTTTTTATTCTGTATGATGCTTTTATTTTGACAGTTGTGTTTTTATTCTGTATGATGCTTTTATTTTGACAGTTGTTTTTATTCATTATGATGCTTTTATTTTGACAGTTGTGTTTTTATTCATTATGATGCTTTTATTTTGACAGTTGTGTTTTTATTCATTATCATGCTTTTATTTTGACAGTTGTGTTTTTATTCATTATGCTTTTATTTTGACAGTTGTGTTTTTATTCATTATCATGCTTTTATTTTGACAGTTGTGCTTTTATTCATTATGATGCTTTTTTTTTGACAGTTGCGTTTTTATTCATTATGATGCTTTTATTTTGAC
Source organism: Sphaeramia orbicularis (assembly GCF_902148855.1). Taxonomy (NCBI): domain Eukaryota; kingdom Metazoa; phylum Chordata; class Actinopteri; order Kurtiformes; family Apogonidae; genus Sphaeramia; species Sphaeramia orbicularis. The sequence continues at coordinate 9,834 of NC_043970.1, read as the reverse complement.
AGTTGTGTTTTTATTCATTATGGTGCTTTTATTTTGACAGTTGTGTTTTTATTCATTATGGTGCTTTTATTTTGACAGTTGTTTTTATTCGGTGTGATGCTTTTATTTTGACAGTTGTATTTTTTAAGTCATTTAACACAAGCATACACAGGAAACAGGCTGTACTTTTCTTTCCTCTCTTTTCTTTTCTTACCTTTTCTGTTTTTTTGTTCTTTTCTTTCCTATTCATTCTTTTTCTTTCCTTTTTTCTGTTCTTTTCTTCCATTTCCTTTTCTTTCCAGTCATTTCCTTTTCCGTTCTTTCCTTTCCTTTTCTTACCCTCTTCTTTCTGTTTCTGTTTTTTCTTTCCTCTTCTTTCTCTTCCTTTATTTTCTTTTCCTACCTTTTCTTTCCTTTTCTTTCCTTTTCTTTCTTTTTTCATTCCTTTACTTTTTTCTGTTCTTTTCTTTCCTCTCCTTTTCTTTCCTCTCCCCTTCTTTTCTTTCCCCTCCTCTTCTCTCCTCTCCTCTTCTCTTCTTTCCTCTCCTCTCCTCTCCTCTCCTCTCCTCTCCTCTCCTCTCCTCTCCTCTTCTTTCCTCTTCTTTCCTCCTCTCCTCTCTTCTTTCCTCTCCTCTCCTTTCCTCTCCTGTTCTTTCCTCTCCTCTTCTTTCCTCTCCTCCTCTCCTCTTCTTTCCTCTCCTCTTCTTTCCTCTCCTCTCCTTTCCTCTCCTCCTCTCCTCTCCTCTCCTCTTCTTTTCTTTTCTTTCCTCTTCTCTCCTCTTCTTTTCTTTTCTTTTCCTTTTCTTTCCTCTCCTCTCCTCTCCTCTTCTTTCCTCTCCTCTCCTCTCCTTTCCTCTCCTCTTCTTTCCTCTTCTTTTCTGTGAAATGAGTCCCAGTTCTTTGTCATCTGTTTTTTTCCTCTTCCTCTCTTTCCCACACATGGAAATCCAAACAGCGTCACTCCCACAGTAAAACTGTCAAATGTTCCCATCCAACCTGTTTGGAATGAGAACCCAGTGGAACCCAAACCCACTTCCACCTAAATGGACTCATTGCTTGTTTGTCAGTCAGTTCCAAACAGGACTCATCCGTATAAAGGCTGTTGTGCTTTCAAGTGTCACACCTTCAGTCTGTTTCTGTTCCACTTCTTCAATCAGCTGATGGGACTTGTGGATCTTCTGAACTTTGGAACCATTCCTTTCATTTGATGGAACACATGTTCCCCACTTTCCTCTGTCCATTCACTTCTCTCAACCTTTCACTCCTTCATCTCCAGAACATACAGTGTGTTTGGATCCACCAAATGGACTCAACCTGCAACTCATCTGAAGAAAAAACACTGTTTTCCTCCAGTTTGGAGACAACTTTTCCCAAGATTTTCTCACTATGATCTCAAACATTTGGCATTTTTCAGTCCGAACCAAGGATTTTTATAGATTTAATAGAAAACAATTATTCATATTATTTCATCTTTTTTTAAATCCACTTTATTGATGAACCATAATAGTTCAAACTGGACAGGTAACACTAGGAGCATCTAATGAAAGTGGATTCACAAACAGTTTGGATTCAAACTCAAAGTTTATCGTCAGGAATATTTTTCAACAATTTGTGAAAATGAAGATGAAATTTACCTGAAAAAAAACAAAACATTAATTATAAACTATTTGTTAGGATCTGTGTTCATTTGGAAGAGATGATCCAAACTATTAATTATCTATCTATCTATCTATCTATCTATCTATCTATCTATCTATCTATCTATCTATCTATCTATCTATCTATCTATCTATCTATCTATCTATCTATCTATCTATCTATCTATCTATCTATCTATCTATGTGCCTTGAACTCAGGTTGGTATTTGTGTGCTCACAGGGTGGAGGTTTGGTTCACACTGTAAACACATGTACAGATCACATCCATTTGAACTCCACAAAGCTCAGGCTACAAGAGTTTTCATCTGAAATAGTGTTAACGACCAAATTCAATGATGAATTCAATTAATCAAATCAAATTCATTTACTCCAAAAGTAGCCTGGAAGGGATTTTGGAGTATGATTACTCCAAAAGTACACAGTAACTGTCAGAAAGTCTATTTAATTTCCGGGACTTTTATTTTGAAGTTGACGTGCACTTTGCCGTAGCGCTGTCTTTTCCGCTGTCGGCAGATGTGCATGAGTAATGGAGAAGTGGTCTGTGTGCGTGCATGACGCAGTAACCACACACACACACACACCCCATGCATGTAAATATATCAACCTTTGGGAATAAATGACTCCTGAACCAACTCTCTGACCGGAGTTTCTCTTCAGTGACATCCTATCGGATCTGAACTAGCAATCCAGAGTTCCATACTCTTTCACATGGTCCTTCAAGCCGGATCAGATAGTTCACTGCGGACAATATGGAGTCACTACAAACCCCTGCGGACTCAGCAGAACATCTCAGACCCCAGCGAGAGATGCGGCCACCAGCATACCTCGCTGATTATGAAGTTGGATACAATCCTACAGTGGTGGGACCATCTGCATCCAACATCCATGAGGAAGCTAGAGCAGTAGCCGCCAGAGAAGCACACTTTCACCACGTCGAAGCAGCTTCTCATAGTAGTAGACCTAAGTCCCAAAGCAGTGTTGGATCAAGCACCAGGAGCTCAGTTTCTAAGAGGTCAGTTACAGACACTCTGTCAAACCTGCAGGTGGCAATGTTGGAGGAAAGGGTTAAACGCATGGAATTAGCCGAGGTGCAGAGGCAGATAATGGAAGAGACTCTGGTCAATGAACATTGCAGTCTTCTGGACAAACAGGCTCGAGATGCACTCAATGAAAAGGAGACCCTCCTCAGAGAACAAGAGCGGCAGAGGCGTGAATTAGAGGAAAAAGCAGAAACTGCTTACAAGGCTAAGGAGGCAATAACTAAACATCTGATGCTGCAAAGGCGACTGAAAGAGAAGGAGATGGAAGTAGAGAAAGCTGCTATGATAACCTCCTTCCTACAGGAGGAAGCACCCCAGAGCCCTGCTCATTCCAGACCTATTAGTGAATGTGAGTACAACCCCCGGCTTCTAGCCAATTCCCGTACATTACCGTCACACTCACATGGTCAACCTGAACAGCTCCACTCTACACCATCAACTAATGTTCCACCACCAGCCTTTATTCCAACAGCTAATCCTCCTGTCTCCACTAGCCCCCCAGTGACTCAAATCCAGCCTGCTCCGCTACACCAAGCTAATGCTACTATAACCAGGCCAACCATTCTACCACCTACATATACCACCTTACCTTCCTCTACGCCAGCAGCCACCAACCAAGCTCCTCAACTACGACCGGTATCCACCATGGATGCCACCACACCTCAGGCTCAACCACCCTCTCTAGCTCCCAATACGTCTCTGCTTAGCCAGCAACCAACGGGCTTCAGTCAAGTACAAGTCCCGCCTGTCCCTCTACATTATCCACAGCAACAGCCAATGCTACCGTATGCAGGTATGCTGCCTTATCCTTACCCCACTGTTCCACCTTTACTACAACAGGTGCCAACGCCTCATATGGGGTCTAGAGTACCACCCAATCCTGAACTTATGGAGCTATTAGTTGCCACATCGTATGGATTGCCTAGACCTACATTACCCCAATTCGCATCTGGTAAAGAGTCAGACTTCGCCCTACTTAAAATGGCTTTAGACAATTTGCTTGAGTCACATACCCACCTTACAGAACAGTTCAAATACCAAATTCTTCTGGATCACTTAAAGCTGCCAAGTGCATATAAGTTAGCCCAAGCATATATGCACGATCCAAAGCCATATACCTCAGCGCTCCAGGCACTCCAGGATAAATATGGACAACCCCGGCAGCTGGTGCAGAGTGAGTTAGGGGCCATCTTAAACTCACCCCCCATAAAAGCAGGAGATCCAGAGGCATTCGACAACTTTGCTCTTTCAGTCCAGGCTTTGGTGGGCATGTTACGCTCCTTAGAGGGTGAGAATGGCTATGAACTGTTATGTGGTTCTCACGTAGATAGACTACTCAGCAAACTGCCTGCTGGTTATCGGGACGGGTTTGTTGAGGACAGCTTGAACCAAGGCATCCTGAGGACTGGAACAGATAAGACATATACGCTTGTAGATTTCTCCACTTGGCTTAAGTTGAAGTCCCAAGCAAAGCGTATCTCATCCAGAGCAGCCACTATGTTCCAAGAGCAGTCAAAGGGCCAAGTGGTCAAAGCCCAGAAGAAATCTTTGGGCCATCCATCTAATGTGTACTATAACACAGAAAGCCAAGTTAAAGTCTCTACTTCAGATCCAGATCGCAGTACCAAGCCTCCTAAGGCAAAACCCAGTCTCAAACCTTACTGCCCGTACTGCGATTCCAGAGAACACTACCTCAGTCTGTGTCCTCAGTTTAAAACACTCTCTGTAGTAGAAATTGCTACCTGGATCAAAGACAGAGGTTGCTGGAGATGTGGAAGGAATCATACTCCAGAAGCATGCAGTCTGAAGAAGCCATGTAAAGTCTGTAAGCAGCAACATCTAACTGTGCTTCATGAAGTGTGTCAGCAAGGAGCCAGAAAGGTGTTAATGGTCAGCTCTGCTCCTACAAATGTCTATGTTGATCGTCCAAATCGTCCACACAAGGTTATGCTCAAGTTGGTGAAGGTATGTTTATACAATGCAGAACACTCACTAGAATGTTTTGCTATTCTGGACGATGGATCAGAAAGAAGCCTCATTCTTCCCTCAGCCGTCCAACGCCTTCACTTAGCTAGAGAGCCAGAAACCCTGCCTTTGTGTACGGTCCGCCAAGAGGTGGTCCACCTACAGGGAGCTGCAGTTTCTTTCAACATCTCACCAGCTCATGCACCTAAGACCAGATATAACATCGACCATGCATTCACAGCTGATGAGCTGAGTCTGTCCGAACATAGCTATCCTGTTAAGTTACTCATGCGCAGATACCCTCATCTGCAAGAACTTCCTCTCCCATTGGTGGACAAAGTTCAACCCTTACTCCTCATTGGATCGGATTATCCACATCTACTCATTCCTAAACAACCAGTCCGATCTGGCCCCCCTGGGAGTCCCTTAGCAGTGTGCACCGCTTTAGGATGGGCCTTGCAAGGCCCAGCCAATCTCAGTCAATTTCCTGATGACCACTCACACTGCTACTTTGTTACATCCCCCACTTCAGAGCTACAGCGACATGTAGAGCGTCTTTGGGAAGTTGACATACTCCCCTATGCTAATACTAAAACTGTCACACGATCCAAGGAGGATATGCAGGCCCTTGATCTACTAGAACAACGTACTGTTAAAGTAGATGTAGATGGCGTGACAAGGTATGCGACTCCACTCCTCAGACGCAAAGGGAGCCCTCTGCTGTGGACACCAAAGACCACTCTGCTCCCACAGCTGCGAAGCACAGACCGTCGTCTAGCTAAAGACACCGCCTTGGCGGACACATACTGCCAAGAGATACAGAAGCTAGAACAGCTGGGCTATGCTTCACCCATGCCTCCTGACTCAGTAGATGATTCCAAAGAGTCTTGGTATCTGCCCCACCATATAGTCCATCACAATGGCAAGGCCAGAATCGTTTACAACTGTTCTTACCAGCACAATGGACAAAGTCTCAACAGCCAACTCCTGCCTGGTCCAACTTTAGGTCCTTCTCTCCTAGGTGTCCTTCTCCGGTTTAGAGAACACCATGTAGCCATAAGTGGTGACATCAAAGCGATGTTTCATCAGGTGCGTCTACTACTAGAGGACAAGCCGCTATTCCGATTCCTATGGAGAGGTATGAGAAAGGAGGAGGAACCAACTGTGTATGAATGGCAGGTTTTACCATTCGGGACTACATGCAGTCCATGCTGCGCTACATATGCCCTCCAGAGACACGTGAGGGACAACAGTAAGGGACAGGAGGACATTTTACACATAGTGGAAACTGCTTTCTATGTAGACAATTGTTTGACTAGTCTCACAAGTGTGGACCAAGCTAAGACCCTCATAGACCAAATGAGAACAATGCTGTCTGTTGGAGGCTTTGACATAAGGCAGTGGTCCAGTAACATTCCCTCAGTCGTTGAACACCTCCCAGTTGAGGCTAAAGCAGCTAGCACTGAACGGTGGCTTTCCCAGCACACTCAAGACCCTGAAGAACTAGCACTGGGTCTTCGCTGGAACTGTCTCACTGATCGCCTGGGGTACCGTCATAGACCAGTAGAGTATTCCCAGCCCACTCTGAGGAATGTGTACAAGGTGATGGCAACACAATACGACCCAATTGGATATCTTATCCCCTACACAACCCGAGCTAAGATCCTCATCCAAGACCTGTGGAAAGTAAAAGTTGGTTGGGATGAGAAGATTCGTCCGGAAGCACTGCTGGATCAATGGACACAATGGGAGAGTGAACTAGTCTATCTTCCACAAGTTGAAATACCCAGGTGTTACGTTCCACATGAAGCAGATATGGAAATGCCCGTACGGGAAGCACACATCTTTTGTGATGCTTCCGAGAGAGCATATGGAGCAGTGGCATATATGCGTACCCAAGGCCGCAAAGGTGAGGTCCACATAGCATTTGTGATGGCTCGATCACGAGTTAGTCCCCGTAAACAGTTGTCCATTCCACGCATTGAATTGTGTGCTGCTTTGACTGGTGCACAGTTGGCCAAACTCATCATGACAGAACTGTCACTCGCTCCCCATCACATCACACTCTGGTCCGACTCTACAACAGTCCTGAACTGGCTCAAATCGGACTCATGCCGTTATAAGGTTTTTGTGGGCACAAGAGTCTCAGAGATCCAGGAACTCACTGAAGGTTCAAACTGGAGGTATGTCAGCACCGTAGACAACCCTGCTGATGACCTTACCCGTGGTAAAACCCTGCACGAGCTCTGCCAGCCAAGCAGGTGGAGTCAAGGTCCACCATTTCTCCAACAACCTCCAGACTCCTGGCCAGTGATGCATGGTGAAGTAGCACCAGCAGAAGACGAGGACGAATTACGGAAAACCGTGTTCTGTGGAGCAACAACCTGTCCTCAAAGTATAACGTCTGATCTTATCAATGACAACTGGGACAGTCTTATCAGAGCTACTCACGAGAGCCTTCACGGGGCGGCTAGCGACCAAAGTGGTTCTGCGATGACAGCGGCTGAAGCATTAGCTGCTGAACTACACCTTCTGAGGCAATCACAAAGGGAGAGCTTCCCAGAAGAAGTTGAGACGCTAATTGCTGGTAAGCCCATTTCAACACAGAGTCGTTTGGTTATGCTCTCTCCAGAGTATGATGCAGCTGTCGGTCTGATGAAGGTGGGAGGCAGGCTCCGTAGAGCAGAGGATCTCGACCCAGATACCATGCATCCTATCATTCTCGATCCAAAACACTATGTCACCAAACTGCTCATTAAGAAGTATGACCATGACCTTATGCACCCAGGTCCAGAGCGAGTTTTTGCAGAGTTAAGGCGAAGATATTGGATCTTACGGGGAAGAGCATCAATCAAACGCCATCAGCACAGCTGTGTCGAATGTCAAAAATGGCGTGCAAGTCCAGTGGTACCTCAAATGGCAGATCTACCTCCCGCAAGACTCCGTCTATACAAGCCACCTTTCTGGTCTACTGGAGTTGACTGCTTTGGACCCTACCACATCAAGGTGGGTAGACGGACTGAGAAGCGGTGGGGGCTGATTTTTAAATGCATGACAACAAGCTGTGTACATCTCGACCTGCTTGAGAGCCTCGACACAGACGCCTTTTTGATGGCCTTACGTCGATTCATTGCTCGACGGGGTAAGCCATTCGAGATTCTGGCAGACAGAGGGACTAACTTTCGAGGTGGAGCTGCAGAGCTACAAGCTAGTTTTGCAGCTTTAGAAGCCCCTCTTCAAGAACAGCTCGCCAGACAAAGGATAGAGTTCCATTTTAATCCCCCTAGTTCTCCACACTTTGGTGGAACGTGGGAACGAGAGATCAAGTCAGTCAAAGCAGCTCTCCGAGTCATACTCCAAGACCACATTGTTGCTGAGCCTGTACTTCAGACTGTGTTGATCGAGGTGGAGGGAATAATCAACTCAAAACCACTGGGATACATCTCCTCCGATGCCGCTGACCCAGACCCAGTCACACCAAATCTACTACTCATGGGACGTCGAGACGCATCGCTCCCACAAGCCATCTATGCCTCCAGCGATCTCCTGAGTCGAAGAAGATGGCGACATAGTCAGATCTTGGTTGACCACTTCTGGACTAACTTCATCCGTCATCACCTTCCTGACCTTCAGAAGCGCCAGAAATGGCACAAAGACACTGCCAACCTAACCACTGGCCAGGTGGTTATGGTCGTTGACTCACAGTTACCCAGAGCCCAGTGGCCCATCGGGAGGGTGATGAAGACCTGTCCAGGCCCGGATGGTCGAGTCAGGGCAGCAGAAGTGAAAATACAAGGTCAGACCTACCTGCGACCAGTCGCGCACCTAGTGCGGCTGCCAGCCTGGGAGGATGAAGTGGACATATGAATGAGACTTTCTTTTGAATTCAAATTTATACCTAAATTTGGGGGCGGCTATGTCAGAAAGTCTATTTAATTTCCGGGACTTTTATTTTGAAGTTGACGTGCACTTTGCCGTAGCGCTGTCTTTTCCGCTGTCGGCAGATGTGCATGAGTAATGGAGAAGTGGTCTGTGTGCGTGCATGACGCAGTGTGAGTACTTACCCTAATTTGTTTATATCTATCTGTTACGGCATCGCTCAGTGGTTGTGTATATTCCAATGTTTCCGATGCGGGTTAGCATTACTCGAGTATATTAATATTATGTAGAATCTGTTAGCTGAATTTACAAAGCTGTTAAATGGGCATTAGCAAGTGTTAGCTTAGCTTGTTTATTTCCGTGCACTTACTTGTGATAAGCCTTGAGTTATACTCGCTACCCAACTCCAGACCATTTTTGTGTATTGCTTACTTTACAATTTGACTCCTGTTCATCATGCTAATTGTAATTTGACATGGGAGCTCCGTGTGTTCAATTCACAAGTGTTGCGTTTGTACGCGCATATTGCGCTGTTTGCCCACAAGAGGGCGCCACAGACCACTAAATAATTTGATAGCTTGTGTGCATCTCTATTGTACTTTCTTTGTATTTCAATGTGTGAGATGTTGACTGAAGCACATGTACTTTAATTTCTTTATTAATATTGTTTAATCTTCTTTTGTATTTTTATAGAACCACACACACACCCATGCATGTAAACATATAAACCTTTGGGAATAAATGACTCCTGAACCAACTCTCTGACCGGAGTTTCTCTTCAGTGAATCCTATCTGATCTGAACTAGCAATCCAGAGTTCCATACTCTTTCACACTGTGCTTTATTTTTTATGAAGCAGCGCGCCATCCATTCACACTCTCCAACAGTAGGTGGTGGTAAGATGCTGTAAGGCTAATTAACACCGGACATTTCACATCATAAAAGAAAACCTAAAGTTTCTATTCAAATCATGGTGAAACTCAGGTGTGACAGAGGACACAAACCTCAGTGTGTTTAATGGTTGAATAAGTGACTGAATGCACTTTTACTTTTGATTTAAACTGACCTATTTAGTGTTACAGAGAATATTTCCCTCTATTTGCATCACCACCAGCTGGTCATTTTGGTTCATCATCAAACTTGTCATCTGTGTTGGCATACTGTGATATTCTATATTATCTCAGGTTCAAAACCTTTTTTCTCTTTGCATTGAATACATTTAAGATGTTTAACTTTTATCAATTTTTGGGTCATGGCTTGTAATTATGGAGTGATAGTGGGTCCCGAACCCTGACCAGTTGAGAACCACTGATT